>NC_091373.1:4734150-4894150 GCF_038502225.1 Cherax quadricarinatus
TTAGTAAAGTATACAGGAGAAGAGGTTACTAACCCCTTGCTCCCGACATTTTTTTTTCTTTCTTTCAACACACCGGCCATATCCCGCTGAGGCGGGGTGGCCCAAAAGGAAAAATGAAAATTTCTTTTTAAATTTAGTAAAGTATACAGGAGAAGAGGTTACTAGCCCCTTGCTCCCGACATTTTTTTTTTTTTTTTTTTTTTTTTTTTTTTGCCTTCATGTAATTCTATTTTAATATTTTACTTCCATATGTCAGAGACTTAATTTACTCTCATACATGTGCTTTGTTGTAGATTATGAAGTATAATTAAGCCAGTTCTTTTTCTTTTTAAACTTAATGTGGCTATTCATATTCAGACGTTCTGTTACTTTTCTTTTTTATTGTATAAGTGTTTTAATAATTTATCATTCTAACAGGGAAGCGGAACAAAAAGGGTCCAGCACTAATGACTAAAATGATGAAGAATCGTAAATTAAAGAGGGCAAAACGAAAATCCACTAGTGAAGGAGCTACAATCAAGCCTGGGGATCAGTTGGTAGTTGAAACACTGATGACCACATCCAAGGCTGATGTTGTTTGGCAGGTAAGTTCTCTCTTTTCTGAATTTGCCTTAATGGAAGCTACCTGAGGGCCTAGTTCTACCATAACATGTAAGAGTGAGAGAGCCAGCAGAAAGCAGGGTTGCCTAAGGCACAATAAGAGAACATTGTGTCAACAATGGTCCAAGGCAACTATACAGTAGGACCCCTGTATCTGTGAGGATACGTTCCAAGGACCTGTCATAGATACCGAAACCGTGGATAGTAGCAAACCCTGTATATAAGTCCTATACATATCAATTATAAAGTTTAATTGATTAATTATGCATGATAAGTAGAGAATTATCACTTTTTCATTAATGGGAAGCACTTCATGGTTTCCCTTAAACTTAGAAGAACTGCCAGCTTTTCTAGTTTTGTGCTTTGGGGCCATTATTATGCAAAATTAAGAGGAGTTTTTGGGTCGCAGTAAACCGTAGATAACTGAAACTGTGGATACTGAATCAGTGGATACGGGGGTTCTGCTGTACTTTTTATTACCAGCAGACATGAGAAACATTGCTGTAACAAGTGCAGAAGCTTTCAAGAGGAAACTGGATTATTACCTCTTTAGTGCCAGGCTATGATGGCTATATGGAGCAAAGGGGCTCCTAACAGCAATAATGTGGTTGAATAGGCAATCAGAGGGTTATTAGCATTGACACATTTATAATATTATGCATGCAGTAATAAATAGAGTCTGCAAAAATAATCCAGACCTGCCTCCATTATAAACAATATAAAGAGGTTTAGATTCACATTGCGTATTTGGTGCTATATTTTATCTGAATGTTTTCTGGGAGAATCATTCTGAGTTAATATAAGAGACTGGAGTTTGTATTGCCTCCCAGTGTGCCTGCATACAACAGTATGCAGGCACAGCAGTATGCAGGCAGGTTGTCACGCTGCAAGGAAGCAGCCCGTCAGGTCAAGTGACTGCAAACTCTCTATGGCTACTGATATATCTCCAGTTTTAAAAATTTCTGGCCAAAACAAAACAGTATTGTCTTTTATTTAAATCTGTGTTAGTAACTTTAGAGTGCACATGAAAAGACTCCTAAAAATCTTATTTTGACATGTGCACTAATAGTGATTATTTTTACCCTTACTACATGCCTAATCTATAATAAAACTTAAAATAGTCATAAATTGAATAGTAAAACATTGCTTATCAAAAGTGTAGAAACACTGTTCTCATCATTGCCAAATTTACCAAGTCTAATGAAGCATTTCTGCACATAAGCAAGTTCATGCTGAATTTTTCCTGGTTTTGGGTATATGCTGTATGGATGGCCATACTCTTGCCACCCAAGTATAAAATTAGTTAAAAACATTCCATGGTATGGGTGGGGTTTGAACCCATGGTGTGTGAATCATAAAACTCCATGCCTCTGTATAAGCCACTCTGTCATCTGGCTATAATAATAACAGTTAATGTATACTGGAATTTTTTTTTTTTTTTTTTTTACTCGCTGGCCGTCTCCCACTGAGGTAGGATGACCCAATAAAGAAGGAACACTCACCTTCCCTCACTCCATCAGTCTTCCTAGATGTGTGCTGACAATACAGCTCAGTTGCCCCTCCAAACTGCAAATATCCTCACCCCTCCTTCAGAGTGTAGGCACTGTACTTCCCATCTCCAGGACTCGAGTCCAACTAATTAGTTTCCCTGAATCCCTTCATCTGTGTTACCTTGCTAACACTCCAATAGCATGTCATGTCATAAAAACCACTTGCCTCCACTCACTAACATGCTCACATGTCTGCTGGAGGTACATGTATTATTATTTTTCCAGGATGGGACCTTGGAGAAATCTATTCTTTCTACTGTGCTGTACCCAATCCACCACTTAGATGATCAAGAATTTTTTCCTGGTGACTTTGTAGTGGAACAAAAAGACTCCATAGATCCTCATGAGTATGGAGTTGTTCAGAAAGTGGATCATGGTGGAAGGACGTCTATTGTTAAGTGGTTCAGAACTTATACTGCTGGAAGTGAACCACAGTAAGTATGGTAATTATATGCTCTTTAGAAATACAGGCAAAAAGAAATAAAAATGCATGGTAAAACTTTCATTGCACTAAATATTTTTATGGCAAGATTTTTGTATATTGTATTTAATGTTTAAAAAAGAGAAATCCAGGTGACATGTGCCATTGTCATCTTAAATTTATCCAATATTTTCAGACCTCTTTTTCTTTGTGAGCAAGAAATGAGTGTGTACGACATGAGGGATCACCCAGACTTTCGTTACCGCCCAGGCTCAGTTGTCATAAGAGTAGCTAACTTTGAAAATGATCAGACTTGCTTCACTGGGCAGGTACTGGACAACTTTCCATCTGGAGAAGTAGGTACAAATAAACTTTTGTGTTTAATTTTGCAACAGAAATTTAATTCCAGTTAACTTCTCTAAATGTTACAGTACTGTATCCTGTTTTATAATAATTAAACTTTCTTTAGTTAGCTGTTAGCATAAACAAGTGTCCTCATTCACTTGAGAATTACATCTATTTAAATGTAATTATTTGGATTTTCAGCAAGATTGGATTCTTCAGGCCCCACTAAAAGTTTCACAGAAGTGTCTGGGTAGAGAAATTTAAAAGGAACTTCCCCTTTCCCCCTATAAAAATGTAAATTTTAGGGTATAGTATTTCCATATGCCAGAATTTTATCCTGACTAGATTTGCAGCATAACCATAGAAAACATTGGGATGTGCATTTTTGGCATACTCTGTGCTGTAGTTGGAGTATGGTTGAGAGCTGAGAAGCATTTAACAAAGTAATGTATAGCAGGAGGTCACTTGCAGGCCAAACATAATAATAATAAGAGGTCTTCCTTTAGTTTGCTTACCATCTTCATAAGCAGACCTTTAGGGTATAGGTAGGTTGGTAGACAGCAACCACCCAGGGAAGTACTACCGTCCTGCCAGATGACTGTGAAACAAAAACCTGTAATTGTTTTGCATGATGGTAGGATTGCTGGTTTCTTTTTCTGTCTCATAAACACGCTAAGATAACAGGGATATCTTGCTACTCCTACTTACACTTTGGTCACACTTCACAGACACGCACATGCATATATATATATACATACATCTAGGTTTTTCTCCTTTTTCTAAATAGCTCTTGTTCTTTTTTATTTCTTCTATTGTCCATGGGGAAGTGGAAAAGAATCTTTCATCCGTAAGCCATGCGTGTCGTATGAGGCGACTAAAATGCCGGGAGCAATGGGCTAGTAACCCCTTCTCCTGTATACAATTACTAAAAAAGAGAAGAAGAAAAACTTTATAAAACTGGGTTGCTTAAATGTGCGTGGATGTAGTGCGGATGACAAGAAACAGATGATTGCTGATGTTATGAATGAAAAGAAGTTGGATGTCCTGGCCCTAAGCGAAACAAAGCTGAAGGGGGTAGGAGAGTTTCAGTGGGGGGAAATAAATGGGATTAAATCTGGAGTATCTGAGAGAGTTAGAGCAAAGGAAGGGGTAGCAGTAATGTTAAATGATCAGTTATGGAAGGAGAAAAGAGAATATGAATGTGTAAATTCAAGAATTATGTGGATTAAAGTAAAGGTTGGATGCGAGAAGTGGGTCATAATAAGCGTGTATGCACCTGGAGAAGAGAGGAATGCAGAGGAGAGAGAGAGATTTTGGGAGATGTTAAGTGAATGTATAGGAGCCTTTGAACCAAGTGAGAGAGTAATTGTGGTAGGGGACTTGAATGCTAAAGTAGGAGAAACTTTTAGAGAGGGTGTGGTAGGTAAGTTTGGGGTGCCAGGTGTAAATGATAATGGGAGCCCTTTGATTGAACTTTGTATAGAAAGGGGTTTAGTTATAGGTAATACATATTTTAAGAAAAAGAGGATAAATAAGTATACACGATATGATGTAGGGCGAAATGACAGTAGTTTGTTGGATTATGTATTGGTAGATAAAAGACTGTTGAGTAGACTTCAGGATGTACATGTTTATAGAGGGGCCACAGATATATCAGATCACTTTCTAGTTGTAGCTACACTGAGAGTAAAAGGTAGATGGGATACAAGGAGAATAGAAGCATCAGGGAAGAGAGAGGTGAAGGTTTATAAACTAAAAGAGGAGGCAGTTAGGGTAAGATATAAACAGCTATTGGAGGATAGATGGGCTAATGAGAGCATAGGCAATGGGGTCGAAGAGGTATGGGGTAGGTTTAAAAATGTAGTGTTAGAGTGTTCAGCAGAAGTTTGTGGTTACAGGAAAGTGGGTGCAGGAGGGAAGAGGAGCGATTGGTGGAATGATGATGTAAAGAGAGTAGTAAGGGAGAAAAAGTTAGCATATGAGAAGTTTTTACAAAGTAGAAGTGATGCAAGGAGGGAAGAGTATATGGAGAAAAAGAGAGAGGTTAAGAGAGTGGTGAAGCAATGTAAAAAGAGAGCAAATGAGAGAGTGGGTGAGATGTTATCAACAAATTTTGTTGAAAATAAGAAAAAGTTTTGGAGTGAGATTAACAAGTTAAGAAAGCCTAGAGAACAAATGGATTTGTCAGTTAAAAATAGGAGAGGAGAGTTATTAAATGGAGAGTTAGAGATATTGGGAAGATGGAGGGAATATTTTGAGGAATTGTTAAATGTTGATGAAGATAGGGAAGCTGTGATTTCGTGTATAGGGCAAGGAGGAATAACATCTTGTAGGAGTGAGGAAGAGCCAGTTGTGAGTGTGGGGGAAGTTCGTGAGGCAGTAGGTAAAATGAAAGGGGGTAAGGCAGCCGGGATTGATGGGATAAAGATAGAAATGTTAAAAGCAGGTGGGGATATAGTTTTGGAGTGGTTGGTGCAATTGTTTAATAAATGTATGGAAGAGGGTAAGGTACCTAGGGATTGGCAGAGAGCATGCATAGTTCCTTTGTATAAAGGCAAAGGGGATAAAAGAGAGTGCAAAAATTATAGGGGGAAAAGTCTGTTGAGTGTACCTGGTAAAGTGTATGGTAGAGTTATAATTGAAAGAATTAAGAGTAAGACGGAGAATAGGATAGCAGATGAACAAGGAGGCTTTAGGAAAGGTAGGGGGTGTGTGGACCAGGTGTTTACAGTGAAACATATAAGTGAACAGTATTTAGATAAGGCTAAAGAGGTCTTTGTGGCATTTATGGATTTGGAAAAGGCGTATGACAGGGTGGATAGGGGGGCAATGTGGCAGATGTTGCAAGTGTATGGTGTAGGAGGTAGGTACTGAAAGCAGTGAAGAGTTTTTACGAGGATAGTGAGGCTCAAGTTAGAGTATGTAGGAAAGAGGGAAATTTTTTCCCAGTAAAAGTAGGCCTTAGACAAGGATGTGTGATGTCACCGTGGTTGTTTAATATATTTATAGATGGGGTTGTAAGAGAAGTAAATGCGAGGGTCTTGGCAAGAGGCGTGGAGTTAAAAGATAAAGAATCACACACAAAGTGGGAGTTGTCACAGCTGCTCTTTGCTGATGACACTGTGCTCTTGGGAGATTCTGAAGAGAAGTTGCAGAGATTGGTGGATGAATTTGGTAGGGTGTGCAAAAGAAGAAAATTAAAGGTGAATACAGGAAAGAGTAAGGTTATGAGGATAACAAAAAGATTAGGTGATGAAAGATTGAATATCAGATTGGAGGGAGAGAGTATGGAGGAGGTGAACGTATTCAGATATTTGGGAGTGGACGTGTCAGCGGATGGGTCTATGAAAGATGAGGTGAATCATAGAATTGATGAGGGAAAAAGAGTGAGTGGTGCACTTAGGAGTCTGTGGAGACAAAGAACTTTGTCCTTGGAGGCAAAGAGGGGAATGTATGAGAGTATAGTTTTACCAACGCTCTTATATGGGTGTGAAGCGTGGGTGATGAATGTTGCAGCGAGGAGAAGGCTGGAGGCAGTGGAGATGTCATGTCTGAGGGCAATGTGTGGTGTGAATATAATGCAGAGAATTCGTAGTTTGGAAGTTAGGAGGAGGTGCGGGATTACCAAAACTGTTGTCCAGAGGGCTGAGGAAGGGTTGTTGAGGTGGTTCGGACATGTAGAGAGAATGGAGCGAAACAGAATGACTTCAAGAGTGTATCAGTCTGTAGTGGAAGGAAGGCGGGGTAGGGGTCGGCCTAGGAAGGGTTGGAGGGAGGGGGTAAAGGAGGTTTTGTGTGCGAGGGGCTTGGACTTCCAGCAGGCATGCGTGAGCGTGTTTGATAGGAGTGAATGGAGACAAATGGTTTTTAATACTTGACGTGCTGTTGGAGTGTGAGCAAAGTAACATTTATGAAGGGATTCAGGGAAACCGGCAGGCCGGACTTGAGTCCTGGAGATGGGAAGTACAGTGCCTGCACTCTGAAGGAGGGGTGTTAATGTTGCAGTTTAAAAACTGTAGTGTAAAGCACCCTTCTGGCAAGACAGTGATGGAGTGAATGATGGTGAAAGTTTTTCTTTTTCGGGCCACCCTGCCTTGGTGGGAATCGGCCGGTGTGATAATAAAAAAAAATAATAATAAAATAAGTACTATACTTATTAGTCATATCATAAATTGAAAATTTTTAAAAATATAAGTTCACTATTTGCTCTATCAGCTTCTATCATACTTCTTTCCTGCAATATTTGAAAATTTCCAAGATTGGACTCAACTTCAGGCTTCCTGCTCTGTATTTGTTTTACTGGGTTTTTGTCTTGCTGAAACCATCTATTTCTCTTTTCCTTGGGTCATCTTCAGGAGATAATTCAACTCAAACTTGATGAAGTGATTGTGAAATTCTTTGTCAGAAGAAGGGTTGATGTTATATTTTTTTTTTTTTTTTTCAACAAGTCGGTCGTCTCCCACCGAGGCAGGGTGACCCAAAAAAGAAAGAAAATCCCCAGAAAGAAAATACTTTCATCATCATTCAACACTTTCACCACACTCACACATTATCACTGCTTTTGCAGAGGTGCTCAGAATACAACAGTTTAGAAGCATTGTACAGTTTAGAAGCATTGTACTTCCCATTTCCAAGACTCAAGTCCGACTATATGAAAATAACCGGTTTCCCTGAATCCCTTCACTAAATATTACCCTGCTCACACTCCAACAGATCGTCAGGTCCCAAGTATCATTCGTCTCCATTCACTCCTATCTAACACGCTCATGCACGTGTTTTGTGAAGTGCTAAACCGTCATGGGTCATTCAGCACAGAGTAATGGAGGATCGATCCTTTATCTGCTAAGTTGGAGACAGACTTGACTCTTGCAGGTATCTTTTTCCTTAAGAAGAGTCAAGATATTCAGATTTAGATATTTGCAAAAAAGTTACAATAGCCATAGATAAGAAAATACTATAAGCATAATGCACATAGTAATATGCTAAAAACCCATTTTATGCCTAGAATTTTGGGCAAGACTTAACTTAATAATAATAGTTATACAGTATTTAGAATGTTCAATGAAATAAAAGCAAATGGATAGGACAAGGTTTATTTGTATGAATAGAACAAAAAATACTAAATTTAGAAAATGGTATTATGAGGAAGGATTTTTTTTTTTTTTAACATGCTGGCCATCTCTCATCGAGGTAGGGTGACCAAAAAAAGACAGCAACCACCCAGGGAGGTCCTCCTGTCCTGCCAGATGAGTGTAAGACAGAAACCTGTAATTGTTTTATACAATGGTAGGAATACTGATGTCTTTTTTCTCAAAACCACACAAGATAACAGGTATATCTTGTTACTTTTACTTGCACTTAGGTCACACTTCATGTGCGTGTTCATGCTTATATTATTTCCTTTCATTTCCATTGGGAAGTGGAATAAGAATCTTTCCTCCGTAAGCCATGCAAGGTAGGAAATGTAATAATTCAATTACAGAAATGGAGATTTTTAATATAGTATCGGATTTAGCTATAGTGCTTTGTTAGGTTGTTCAGAGTTTATATTTTTAATTTCTTAAAAAAATTATCATCTGTTGATAAAAATAATATCTTTATTGCAGGTCAGTGTTTGGTGGGTAGATGGACGGAAATCAGTGTGTTATCCACAAGATCTTTATAAGGTTGGAGAATACGACTCAGATGAAGGAGAATTGTGGGATGACACTGCCTCTGATGAATCCTGGGAAACTGAAAGTGAACATTCAGTTATTGCTGAGTAAGTTTTATTCATATTGTTATTCATCTATTTTTAAAAGTATTTTTGGGGAAGTGGAACAGAATTCTTCCTCCGTAAGCCATGCATGTTGTAAGAGGTGATTAAAATGCTGTGAGCAAGGGGCTAGTAACCCTTTCTCCTGTATACATTACTAAAGTTAAAAAGAGAAACTTGTTTTTCTTTTTGGGGCACCCTGCTTCAGTAGGATATGGCTGGTTTGTTGAAAGAAAGAATACAGTGTGTATGAATGAATGATTTTAATAACCCATGCAGTTTAGAGTTAGCTATAGCAAAATAGGATGAATTAGAGGGTGTATAAATCTGTAGTGGAGGGAAGACAGGGTAAGGGTTGTCCTAGGAAAAGATGGAGGGAGGGGGGTAAATGAGGTTTTGTGTGCAAGGGGCCTAGACATACAGCAGGCATATGTGAGCATGTTAGATAGGGGTAAGTGAAGACAACTGGTTTTTGGGACTTGACAAGCTTTTGCAGTGTGAGCAAAATAATATTTTGTTGAGGGATTATAGGAAACCGGTTAGCTGGACTTGAGTCCTGGAGGTGGGAAGTATAATGCCTGCACTTTAAAGGAGGGGTTTGGAATATTTGCTGTGTAGAAGGACATCTAAATTGTCATATCTGCACACCTATGGCAAGACAGTGATAGTGTACATGCAGTGTTGGGTTTAAAAATGGCATTTGTTAAACATTTTGTATTCATTTTTTGTATTGTGTATTATTTTGTTACTACATATTATTAACCTGTAGAATGTCAAAAACAGAGAAAGTGAAAGTGAAAGTGAAGGATTACTTAAGACAAGATTGGTGGCAAATATTGAAAAGGCGCGTATAGCTATGAGTCGCCTTGAAGAAATTTTCACACAAAACCCAGCTCTTCAAACTACAGCTGTCATGAAGCAACTACTGGACTGCTACAAAGAGTGCAGGTAGGAAAAATGAAAATTAAGTTTCATTTATTAATTTGATACATAACTTGTCATTTCATTTATTTAATTTTCATTTGCCCTTTTTTTTTTATCTTGAGGAATTTTCCTTCCTCAAGGCTGTATTTAGAATTCTCCTCTTACATCTCAACAAATTTCATTTGCTTAAGACTTGAAAGAAAATTCAAAATACATTTAATATACCGTATATTATTGGCCATAAGTCGCATTCAGCCATAAGAGACGGGTGTTTTTTATCTCGGGTAATCATATTTTTGCTTAACCTCTCATAAGATGCTGGGGTTATATTTTCAGGCCTCACAGATAAAAGTAAATTTTTTTTTTTTGTATTGTCAATAAATGCAGTGTTTTTATATCCCATGAGCTCAGTATTAAGTCATTGCTAGGCAAATTCTTCTCAGATTTAACCCTTTCCACTTGTATATTTATTCCACTAATCTACACTATTATTATATATAGGAGGAGAGCATTAAACCCATAGGAGTTATTCAGAGCCAGGCATTTATAAAGTGGAGTTACTAAACATATTATCAAGGGGGCTGTGGAGGGGTTGTTGAGATGCTTTTGTTGTTTAGAGAGGATGGAGCAAATTAGATTGAGTTGGATTGTGTCTAAATCTGTTGTGGAGGGAAGGCTCGGTAAGGGGTCATCCTAGGAATGGATGGAGGAAGGGGGGTAAAGAGGGTTTTGTGTGCAAGGGGCTGGAGGTGGGAAGAACAATGCCTGCACTCTAAAAGAGGGGTTTGGGATATTTGTTGTTTAGAGGGACATCTAAACTATTGTATCTGCATGCCTCTGGCAAGATGTTGATAATGTAAATGATGGTGAAAGGGCTTATTTTTCAGGTCACCCTGCCTTGGACAGACACGGCGAACATGTTAAAAAGAAAAAATAATGTGCTACAAATATCTAGCCAAGACAGGACTTGCTGCAGTGGGTTTTAGTTGGGCAAATTTAAATTTAGAAAGGATATGGGAAATCGCTTGTTTGGTGATAGTCGTGGATGAGTGGAACAAGGTCCTGAGTAGTGTTGGAAAAACATTCTCTACCATTTCAGAAGATTGTTGTTTTTGTTAAAAAATGGAGACACTGAGCACTTTTAATTTCAGGATATGAGCAATGTGTGGTGTAAATATTAGGCAGAAAATTCGGAGTGTGGAAATTAGGAGAAGGTGAGGAGTTAATAAAAGTATTAGTCAGAGGGCTGAAGAGGGTTTGTTGAGGTGTTTTAGTCATTTTGAGAGAATGGATCAAAGTAGAATGACATGAAGAGCATATAAATCTGTAGGGGAAGGAAGGCAGGGTAGGGGTCATCCTTGAAAAGGTTGGAGGGAGAGGGTAAAGGAGGTGTTGTGGGCGAGGGGTTTGGACTTCCAGCAAGCGTGTGTGAGCGTGTTAGATAGGAGTGAATGGAGACAAATGGTATTTGGGACCTGACAAGCTGTTGGAGTGTGAGCAGGGTAATATTTAGTGAAGGGATTCAGGGAAACCGGTTATTTTATATAACCGGATTTGAGTCCTGGATATGGGAAGTACAATGCCTGCACTCTAAAGGAGGGGTTTTGGGATATTATCAGTTTGGAGAGATATATTGTGTATTTTTATAATAATAATAATAATAATTTTATTTCTTTGTAAAGGTTACAATGTGTAATTACAATTTTGATTTGCTAAGTACAAAGATAGCCACTATCATGCTGAGGCATTTTGGGCAAACTAATCCTAATACATTGTAACTAATTAAAACTAGAGAAGATAATAATACATAGTAATTATTACTTAAAACTAAACATAGAATAGTGGTTAGCTGCTTTACAATCTTGTTTGGACCTAATAAATCTTAGGTATACTTAGTACAGTACGTATATGCTTCTGAACTGTTGTATTCTGGGCACCTCTGCAAAAACAGTTATTTTGTGTGAGTGAGGTGAAAGTGTTGAATGATGATGAAAGTGGTTTCTTTTTGGAGATTTTCTTTCTTTTTGGGTCACCCTGCCTCGGTGGGAGACAGCCGACTTGTTGAAAAAAAAAAATTCCAAATATGTAGTTCTAACTGATAAGAGAGATAGGAAAAAGTTATTTATGAGGTAGACAGTCATTAGTGTAAAGGAAAGATCAAAGGTGAGTAAATTAGGTAAGATTGAGAGGGTCAGATATTGTCACTGTAGCTGTGGTTCAACTTGTAAAAACCAAAATGGCATACAAAGATATTTTCGTTTTTCAAACTCCATCTTCTTACGAAATATATTCAACTTTCGTATTTTTTCAGATACATGGACAAGTTGATGGGAACTAGCTTCTTCCATGAAAGCAATTTCCAGGGCCTAATAGAGAAAGTTCGTGAGCGTGGAAAGGCATCAACTACCCAGAGAATGACAGAACAGATCAACCGTTTATTTTCAACATCAGACACCGAAGCTGGTCCACTCAGTTCCCCAGTAAACTGTGAAGAGGTCAAACCTGATTCAGGAAAATATGACTGTTCAAAACATGATTTAGCAAAATCTAATAAAGGAAATCCCAGCAACAAAGATGCCAAGAATAGTAAGGAGTGTGGGGACTCGTGTAATGCAGACAGTGATATCATGTCATCAAAAAATGCTATACTTAGCAGTTCTGCAACTTTGTCGGAAAATTTGGCAAATCTCAGCTTGTCTCAAAGGTTTGTATATTTTTTGTATTTTTTCTGACATGCCGGCCAACTTCCACTGAGGTAGGGGGACCCGATGAAGAAGAAATGCTTTCACTATCACTCACTCCTTCACAGTTTTGCCAGAGGAGCGCTGATACTGTAGTTCAGAGTTGCAAATATCCCCACCCCTCCTTCAGAGTGCAGGCACTGTATTTACCACCTCCAGGACTCAGGTCCAGCTAACTGATTGAAATATTTATTCTGAAAATACCAAACACCAAAGAGGCAAATGAATTATTTTTAGGTAGATGAATGGTTCAGTACCCAAAAGTATCAAAAGTACTTTTATTGCATACTGATGATTTTTTTTTTCCATGTGACTAAACTTCAATAACCAGATTTTTAAGATACTGAAGCAAGTTTGATATATGCCATTTAATACATCAAGCCATCATCCTCACTCCATCATTGATGCTTACATAGATTTTTCTTTCACATCTGTTCATTGGGTGTACCAAACCTGCATTTTGTCATCTCGTGTACAGACGACTAACTCTGCTGTGCTTTTTCTTTTTTTTTTCTTTGTAGCCACCCAGCATGTTATGATAGATTACTCAGTTTACCTTAGAACATGTTATCTTTATTTTAATTATCTTTGTTTTCTTGACATCCTGCTATGTTTATAATGTTAACCATTGGAAAGTGCTGTCTTTAACAATAATACTTTCCATGGCTTTATTAAATAATCATTACCACATTCTTGTCATCTTGCCATACTCCCTGATTACTTTGTAATTACCTTTTTGGTCTTGTAGTGAGTGTACTCTTGATCCCTCATCTTTTGACTGACCGACAAGAATTGGTCATGTGTCTTACATCTGCTGCTATTTTCTTAAAATATAAGAGCACAAGAATGGAGGAACACCACACCAGGTCTGCTGGGCCATGCTTGGCAGATCCTCTGTAAATCCAAACCCTTATCATTTGTATTCTTATCCAACCTGTTTTTAAGGCTACTCAAGGGTTTAACATTAGTGACCTTGCTTGGCAGTTTGTTCCACTCATTGATAACACTTTTGCCAAACAAATTCTTTCTTCTGTCTTTTCTAAATCTAATTTTATCCAACCTAAATCCATTACTTTGAGTTCTTTCTGTGTTGGATATCCTTGGTATACTATTTCTCCTTTATTAATGCTTGTCATCTTGTATACTTCAATCAAGTCTCTCCTTATTCTTCATCTTTCATAAGTGTGAGATGAGTGCTTTCACTCTGTCTTTGAAGGTAAAAAAGATTCCTTATGCAGTGGATTAAATTTGTCGTCTTTCTCTGTACATTCTTCAATGCATTTAGTATATCTATTTTGTAGTGAGGAGACCAGAACTGACTTGCATAATCTAAGCGAAGTCTTATTAATGATGTATGGAGTTACAGAATATCTTTTGAACTCTTGTTACTTGTATATACTTTTTGATATAAATGAAAGTAGTCCTAGTCTTATTATGCATGCTAGCCCCTGATGAATGAGACACTTGGGCAACATATGGGAATCTTTATTGAGGAAACTTTTTGCCACATAGTGTGTTCATCAGTCCAATACAAAGAAGAAAGGTGTAAGGAGAGGAGGAATTTGAGGTAATCAATCTCAGCCTGGAATTGATGTGTTCATTCCATCAATCCTTGATACAAGGACTTCTTCAACACTTGTTCAGCCTTTGGATGAAGATCTACTTACACTAGTGGATGGCTGCACTGTGACTCCACCTACTCCTGCTTTGACTCACCTGACTACAGTATATAAACCACTTCTCTGGCCATAAGCTGTACTTTTTTCAAGATTGATGGACTGAACACATCAATTCTAGGCTGAGGGACTTATTACCTCAAACTCCTCCTCTCCTTACACTGTTCCTCTTTGTATTTGATGAAGCCACTGTGTGGCTTTCCTCAGTAAAGATTCCCATATGTTGCACGAGTGTCTCATTCTTCAACTTGTCGGTTTTCAAAACTATTTTTTGTATGCTAGCCCCTGCTGTCTTGGCTTCAGATTTCTGATTACCATAGCTTTCAGGTCTTTCATATTCTGTATGATTAGGTACTACACCTAATTTATAAGCATGAGGATGATTTTCATTCCCAAGAATTAGGACTCGGTACTTCTCCATATTGAACCTCATCTGCTGTGAATCTATTATTCGACCTAAAGTGGACCCTCAAATTTCATCATCCCTTTTCTGTATGTAAAACTATAGTTTTATTTATTTATTATCACACTGGCCGATTCCCACCAAGGCAGGGTGGCCCGAAAAAGAAAAACTTTCACCATCATTTACTCCATCACTGTCTTGCCAGAAGGGTGCTTTACACTACAGTTTTTAAACTGCAACATTAACACCCCTCCTTCAGAGTGCAGGCACTGTACTTCCCATCTCCAGGACTGAAGTCCGGCCTGCCGGTTTCCCTGAACCCCTTCATAAATGTTACTTTGCTCACACTCCAACAGCACGTCAAGTATTAAAAACCATTCGTCTCCATTCACTTCTATCAAACACGCTCACACACGCCTGCTGGAAGTCCAAGCCCCTCGCACACAAAACCTCCTTTACCCCCTCCCTCCAACCTTTCCTAGGCCGACCCCTACCTCGCCTTCCTTCCACTACAGACTGATACACTCTTGAAGTCATTCTGTTTCGCTCCATTCTCTCTACATGTCCAAACCACCTCAACAACCCTTCCTCAGCCCTCTGGACAACAGTTTTGGTAATCCCGCACCTCCTCCTAACTTCCAAACTACGAATTCTCTGCATTATATTCACACCACACATTGCCCTCAGACGTGACATCTCCACTGCCTCCAGCCTTCTCCTCACTGCAACATTCATCACCCATGCTTCACACCCATATAAGAGCGTTGGTAAAACTATACTCTCATACATTCCCCTCTTTACCTCCAAGGACAAAGTTCTTTGTCTCCACAGACTCCTAAGTGCACCACTCACCCTTTTCCCCTCATCAATTCTATGATTCACCTCATCCTTCATTGACCCATCCGCTGACACGTCCACTCCCAAATATCTGAATACATTCACCTCCTCCATACTCTCTCCCTCCAATCTGATATCCAATCTTTCATCACCTAATCTTTTTGTTATCCTCATAACCTTACTCTTTCCTGTATTCACTTTTAATTTTCTTCTTTTGCAAACCCTACCAAATTCATCCACCAATCTCTGCAACTTCTCTTCAGAATCTCCCAAGAGCACATTGTCATCAGCAAAGAGCAACTGTGATAACTCCCACTTTATGTGTGATTCTTTATCTTTTAACTCCACGCCTCTTGCCAAGACCCTCGCATTTACTTCTCTTACAACCCCATCTATAAATATATTAAACAACCACGGTGACATCACACATCCTTGTCTAAGGCCTACATTTACTGGGAAATAATTTCCCTCTTTCCTACATACTCTAATTGGAGCCTCACTATCCTCGTAAAAACTCTTCACTGCTTTCAGTAACCTACCTCCTACACCATACACCTGCAACATCTGCCACATTGCCCCCCTATAGTTTTTTTTTTTTTTTTTTTTTTAAACAAGTCGGTCGTCTCCCACTGAGGCAGGGTGACCCAAAAAAGAAAGAAAATCCCCAAAAAGAAAATACTTTCATCATCATTCAACACTTTCACCAAACTCACACATTATCACTGCTTTTGCAGAGGTGCTCAGAATACAACAGTTTAGAAGCATATACGTATAAAGATACACAATATATCCCTCCAAACTGCCAATATCCCAAACCACTCCTTTAAAGTGCAGGCATTGTACTTCCCATTTCCAGGACTCAAGTCCGACTATATGAAAATAACCGGTTTCCCTGAATCCCTTGACTAAATATTACCCTGCTCACACTCCAACAGATCGTCAGGTCCCAAGTATCATTCGTCTCCATTCACTCCTATCTAACACGCTCATGCACGCTTGCTGGAAGTTCAAGCCCCTCGCCCACAAAACCTCCTTTACCCCCTCTTTCCAACCCTTTCGAGGACGACCCCTACCCCTCTTTCCTTCCCCTATAGATTTATATGCTTTCCATGTCATTCTACTTTGATCCATTCTCTCTAAATGACCAAACCACCTCAACAACCCCTCTTCTGCCCTCTGACTAATGCTTTTATTAACTCCACACCTTCTCCTAATTTCCACACTCCGAATTTTCTGCATAATATTTACACCACACATTGCCCTTAGACAGGACATCTCCACTGCCTCCAACCGTCTCCTCGCTGCTGCATTTACCACCCAAGCTTCACATCCATATAAGAGTGTTGGTACTACTATACTTTCATACATTCCCTTCTTTGCCTCCATAGATAACGTTTTTTGACTCCACATATACCTCAACACACCACTCACCTTTTTTCCCTCATCAATTCTATGATTAACCTCATAGTTATTCTCTATAAAATGTATTGTATTTTTGTCTTCAGTGAATTTACTCGTGTTGCTTTCTCTTCTTTTGTCACATTCATTAATGTAAATTATGAACTACAAAGGGGCCAAAACTGATCATAGTGGAATGCTGTTTGAGACTGGTCACCATTTTGATTTCATCCCATTGTACTCTTAACATAATATGTAGTACAGAACATCACTTGGGCTTAATGCTGACTTATTCACTCAGATGCACAAGAGGGTAACCATTTAGCTGTTAAAAATTGAAATTCAGTAGGGTAATTTACACTATTACTCTAAGTATATGCATCTCTACACTTTATCTCCGTATGTACTGTAATAACCTGACCATTAACTCAGTATTTTTTTCAGCAAAGCCAACAAATCTGAAAAGTTACTGGATGGAGGACGAAGTAGGGGAGGAGAACTACGCCACAAGAGGATGAGTGAAACTGATATGACGCTCCATGAGAAGACATATTCGGACTCACGTTTAAAGGATTCAAAAAGTTGCAATGATCTTAAGGTAGGCTGTCTTAAAAACTGATATGCATAGCTGAGTTTTCTTGTCATTTTTATATTTTGCCTTATTTTATACTTCTATTAAATTCCCCATGTCATAATGTGCAGTACACTTACCGTGGTTTTTACTTCTGCCTGTGTACAAGTCTTAATGTCAGCCAGGCTGGTGCATGAGAACCCCAAGCAAACATTTAGTTTTTAGTAGTGTACTTCTATTTTTACATGGACATTTTTTTTTCAGTGGAAGAAACAGACATACAGTGCTCATCATTAAAGTACATTGGATTCCCTCTAAAATCACAGCCATTCCTTAACTGTCTAAGAAGTGATTAACTCACATTCTTCAGGATTTCATGGGGCAAATTTCTCCATGACTTGCAGATGGCATCCTAAAGCTATGGGAGTGAGCTGATATCCTTTCCCATGTAGATCCCTCATAGGTTCTCAACGGGGTTCACATTTGAGTTTCCTGGCTAGTCGTCAAAGAAGGGCACTGCACAGTCACAAAGTCATTTAACAACTGATTTTGCAGTGTGGCAAGGAGCATTTTTTTTTTTCAATAACAACCTGCACCACACTTTAGTAAAAGATTTGGGCATAAGGTAACAAACCATTACTAGGTACTTTAGTATAGTTAACATTAGTGGCAACTTATTACTGGGCTTCCCTGGATGTGCTTTGGGAGTGTGATCAGGATAATATTTTTGACGGAATTCAGGGAAACTGATTAACCGGACTTGAGTTCTTGAGGAGGGAAGTACAATACCTACACTTTAAAGGAGGAGTTTGGGATATTTGCTGTTTGAAGTGACATCTGAACTGTTGTATCTTTGTGCCTCTGCAAAGACAGTGATTGTGTGTGAATGATGGTGAAAGTGTTGCATGTTGGTAAAAGTTTTTTTTTTTTTGGGGGGGTCACCCTGCCTAGGTAGGAGATGGCCAGCCTGTTGAAAAAAAAAATAATGAACATTGTCCTAAAGGAATTGACACAACGAGGTCCTCACTGGATGCTCACACACATTGTTGGATTTTATTGTTGCCTTCGTTTGATGGCCTGCCTTATGTAATCCAGTGGTCTCTGCAGTTCTCTTTCATGTCAGCAACTTATTCCTGCCCATATTACTTTGTCTATAGTAAAAAATGTCTGATGAATTCGGTCCTTTAGACCACATGGTGCAGGGGGGACCACAGACATGAATCTGTCCACCACACAAACCTAGAAGATACTCAGGAAATCCTGAGATGTTTCGCTACAAGTTGCCAGGCCAGTATAACTCAGTTTGTCTCATCAACAAATGTATGAGAGTGTAGGGTATTACTTTGAACATTAAATTGTCTGGTGTCTTCTACCTGCTGTACTTTTAATGAACACTGTACAGTACACCCTTGTATAACAGGTTACTCAGTGTATTTTTATTGCAGAATATTTCATTATTCATGGAGGCAAAGAAGGGAATGTATGAGAGTATAATAGTGTCAACACACTTGTGTGTGAAGCATGGGTTGTAAATGTTGAGGCAAGGAGGAGGCTGGAGACAGGGAAGTTGTCATGTCTAAGGGTAATGTGTGGTTAGAGTGACTTCGTTAGTAGCTATACAACTGTACATCATAGGTCACCGGTTCAAATCCAGTTCAAAGGAAATGTTTTGGGAAATATCCCTTAGCCTATTCTTGCTGTTCCTGCAGTCACATTAAAAGAAAGTCAAAACAACACAAAGACAGTGTAGTACTTGTGTAATTATGGTTGATGGATAATTACACTTTGAAACAAATCAGATATGATGAAACACCATTATTTTTAGTTTTCATAGCTATACAGTAGTCCTCCCATATCTGCGGGGGATACATTCAAGACCTACCATGGTTACCTGAAACCATGGATAGCGGCGAACCTTATACATAATTCGTTTTTTGTTCACATACGTAGCTATGATAAAGTTTAATTAGATAAATTACACACAATATGTTGAGAATTAGCACTTTTTCACTGATAGAAAAACTTTATGGATTCTTTTAGACTTTTAAGAACTTCCACCATCAGTACTTTTGTACTTTGGGGTCATTATTAAGATAAACTAAGGGTTATTTTTGGGCCACAGTAAACCGTGGATAGCTGAAACCATGGCAACTGGATCTGCGGATATGGGGGTTCTACTGTATTTAGTTTTTTTTCCCAACATACCAGCCGTCTCCCATTGAGGCAGGGCGACCAAAAAAAAAAAAAAAAAAAAAAAAAACTATGAAGTTTATCTTCTTTCTACATTTAATAATTTATACAGGAGAAAGGGATTACTAGTCCCTTGTTCCCAGCATTTTGGTCACCTCTTATGACATGCATGGCTTACAGAGGAAAGATTCTTCTCCACTTCCCCATGGAGATATTTAGTTTGATGTTCTTCAGTTCTACAAGAAACTATTCTTCAATGTCTTCAGTAGGGTGGGCTGCCTGCAGAGAATTTAAGAATTAATCTTTCTTATTTTAACACGCTAGATGTCTCCTTTCATATAGCTTGAGCTTTCATTATATATTTATGATCATTTTAAATCAGCCTCAGGCATGACTGACTGAGCACTGGCTTTAAATTTAGTCTCTTGCTTAGGTATATACATAGCATGAAGAAAAGCTAGGTTGATAACTGGCAATTCCATAATTTACTTTCCAGCTTCAGATCTCCATAAAACATCCAATTTAATGTCTAAAATAATGGTCTTGATATTTGCTCATGGACTGTTCACTGGTTCTCTGGTATTCATCTTAACTGGGATTAAATGTAAAATATATGCGAAGCGATGCCACAGTGAAGTGAGCAAATTGTGGTTTGTATAATCAAAACAATGGCTATGCTGCAAGTCTACCCTAAATATACCCAATCCGCAGGCCTGCAGGATAGCTAGCTGGAAGGGACCTCACTTTCCTTCGGTTGAGTTAAGCCAGGCGAGTTGGTGCGACCTGGCCTAACTTGGGTTGGGTCGGTTGGAAGATGAATTGATCAGCAGTTTCAGATCCCAAATGTAATGTTGGGGTAAGTCAAGGGTACACATTTCCCTCCCTCCCATGAGTTGAGTGGGGGCAGTGGATTAAAGGGGTAGTGATTATCATCAGTAAGTATCAGTCTACAACAAAAATAACACCAATGATATTGCTCTCCAGATATAAAATATGAAAAGTACTATATTAGGAAGGATGGGGGATAGATTGGTGAAGTGGGTAACACTATCACTTGGCAGTTGTAACCAAACTGATTAACTTCTTTGTTCAATAATCATGTGCCTTGAGGACCAGCAGAAACATTGCCATAAGAGGAATTACAAGTACAGTTCATATAGGGTAAAATGACTTTATACTATGTTGTCATAGCTTGTTTTCAATATTGCTAGTTGGAGCTGTGCATTTTTATTCCTTTGAATAGGCAGCATGCACCAAGCATTGCAAAATAGCCCCTAAGTATTATGTTAATTAAAAATCTGAGAATTAATCAAAGGCAAAGGTGTCTTGCTTTGTTGTTTCGTCTTAACATGCTATCCTCCAGTGTTTCTCATGAAATCTGAAATTCCAGTATAGTATGTCAAATACTGGACTGTGTTAATATGTGGTTTAATTGACTCTGCATAGTAATAGGTCTTGCAGTGCTCATCTGTAAATCAAGCTCCGATTCGATGCATAAAACTCAAATCTAGTTGATACAATTATCTGATCTCTCCTTTTTTATAATTACAAAACTGAAAGATAAAATAACAAATATTTAACATGTTATATTGCTGTATTTTCAGGTATCATCTGAGACTTTGAGTGGTGTTACAGAAGAAATTCGCACATCACATATGTGCGCTCAGCTATGCTCTCTCATGAAGGCTCAACTACTGAAGACTTACGAGGAAGTTGTCTTTCGTTTTGGTGGACATTTTGACATGAGTCTTATGCAGGCATGCCAGGTGAGATCATAGCTTGCAATCCTTAGTTGTTTTTGTCTACTAGCCTTTATTTTTGTGCCAAATGGCTTTCATATTCTCATTAGTTACTAAAGATTTAAAAGAAATTTGTTTTATTATTACCAATGATTATTTTTTCTTCCTCTAATTTAAAAACACAAGTGTTGCTTCCCAATATTAATTCTTAGACCCTCCTTTCCTGTATCAGGAAAGGGAGATCTAAGAACATTGAACAGTTCTTGCCTTTCAAAGTTTGTTAGTCAACATTCTCATAAAATAATATGTGGGAAGATGATAATTTTCTCTTGCAGCAGTGCTTAAGAAATGGTGGTAAGGCATCTGGAGGCACTGGCATGTGGAATTTTAAATAATTGTGTTGCTTTAAATTGGCTAACCTACTGCTGATCAAATGTAATTTATTGTCTTCATGGGAATACCCAAACTACTTGGAGCAAAGAAGAGTGAGATACCTGATATTATACACCTGAAGAACCAGGTCCCTAATCTACACACTACTATAACTTATTGGAGTGGGAGATATGGTAGAAAGTGTAAAATAAATCCAATGAAAAGAAGGGAGACAATAGGCACAAAAATGAACACTGTGTCAACATCTGTAGCCCAACATTCTAACCTGCTACCAGTACATATATGGAAATATTGCAGGAGCAGATGAAATCTTCGAGGAAAATGGATCACTATCTCTTTCAGGTGCCAGGTCAGTTAAACTGCAATGGCTGTGTAGGCCAGTGGGCTGCTAACAGCAGCAGCCTGTTGGTATAAACAACAAATATAGTTGGAAACAGTAAGACAATTTTTTTTTTTAAACACACCGATCATCTGCTAAGGCAGGGTGACCTGAAAAAGAAGAAAGTTATCCTCTTTTGACATTTAGTAGTTTATACAGGAGAAGGGGTTATTAGCCTCTTGCTCCTGGCATTTTAGTCACCTCTTACGACATACGTGACTTACGGAGGAAAGATTCTCCGCTTTCCCATAGAGTAAGACACTATGTAAGGAAATCTTTTTGTTCAGCACTTCACCCTCAAAGAAGCTTGAGTACATAGAGAACATATCACAGAGCACAACTTACATAGCATCCAGCAAGGAGGTTAGGGTAAAGAGATCGAGTAATATAAAACTAGAGGAGGACTGCTAAGTACAAGAAAGGAAGGGAATGGAACATATGCAAAAACAGAGTATTGCAGCAGGCATGGTCCATGTTAGGTATCCTGTGGTCATGTATGAATCGTGTACAATACTGACAAGATAAAGAATTAAATACTTGCAACATCTGGGTAACTTTACTTTGTAGACGTTTCTCCATTCAGTGGCTTTATCAATACAGTTCTTAATTTTTGGTCAACTGGCGTGATTGAGCCTTATATTTATTTTTGAACACTTATATGGAGCTTGCTTCCACTGTGTCATTGAACCTCTATTCCACTTACAGGTTTTTATTTTTTTATTATCACACCGGCCGATTCCCACCAAGGCAGGGTGGCCCGAAAAAGAAAAACTTTCACCATCATTCACTCCATCACTGTCTTGCCAGAAGGGTGCTTTACACTACAGTTTTTAAACTGCAACATTAACACCCCTCCTTCAGAGTGCAGGCACTGTACTTCCCATCTCCAGGACTCAAGTCCGGCCTGCCGGTTTCCCTGAATCCCTTCATAAATGTTACTTTGCTCACACTCCAACAGCACGTCAAGTATTAAAAACCATTTGTCTCCATTCACTCCTATCAAACACGCTCACGCATGCCTGCTGGAAGTCCAAGCCCCTCGCACACAAAACCTCCGTTACCCCCTCCCTCCAACCCTTCCTAGGCCGACCCCTACCCCGCCTTCCTTCCACTACAGACTGATACACTCTTGAAGTCATTCTGTTTCGCTCCATTCTCTCTACATGTCCGAACCACCTCAACAACCCTTCCTCAGCCCTCTGGACAACAGTTTTGGTAATCCCGCACCTCCTCCTAACTTCCAAACTACGAATTCTCTGCATTATATTCACACCACACATTGCCCTCAGACATGACATCTCCACTGCCTCCAGCCTTCTCCTCGCTGCAACATTCATCACCCACGCTTCACACCCATATAAGAGCGTTGGTAAAACTATACTCTCATACATTCCCCTCTTTGCCTCCAAGGACAAAGTTCTTTGTCTCCACAGACTCCTAAGTGCACCACTCACTCTTTTTCCCTCATCAATTCTATGATTCACCTCATCTTTCATAGACCCATCCGCTGACACGTCCACTCCCAAATATCTGAATACGTTCACCTCCTCCATACTCTCTCCCTCCAATCTGATATTCAATCTTTCATCACCTAATCTTTTTGTTATCCTCATAACCTTACTCTTTCCTGTATTCACCTTTAATTTTCTTCTTTTGCACACCCTACCAAATTCATCCACCAATCTCTGCAACTTCTCTTCAGAATCTCCCAAGAGCACAGTGTCATCAGCAAAGAGCAGCTGTGACAACTCCCACTTTGTGTGTGATTCTTTATCTTTTAACTCCACGCCTCTTGCCAAGACCCTCGCATTTACTTCTCTTACAACCCCATCTATAAATATATTAAACAACCACGGTGACATCACACATCCTTGTCTAAGGCCTACTTTTACTGGGAAAAAATTTCCCTCTTTCCTACATACTCTAACTTGAGCCTCACTATCCTCGTAAAAACTCTTCACTGCTTTCAGTAACCTACCTCCTACACCATACACTTGCAACATCTGCCACATTGCCCCCCTATCCACCCTGTCATACGCCTTTTCCAAATCCATAAATGCCACAAAGACCTCTTTAGCCTTATCTAAATACTGTTCACTTATATGTTTCACTGTAAACACCTGGTCCACACACCCCCTACCTTTCCTAAAGCCTCCTTGTTCATCTGCTATCCTATTCTCCATCTTACTCTTAATTCTTTCAATTATAACTCTACCATACACTTTACCAGGTACACTCAACAGACTTATCCCCCTATAATTTTTGCACTCTCTTTTATCCCCTTTGCCTTTATACAAAGGAACTATGCATGCTCTCTGCCAATCCCTAGGTACCTTACCCTCTTCCATACATTTATTAAATAATTGCACCAACCACTCCAAAACTATATCCCCACCTGCTTTTAACATTTCTATCTTTATCCCATCAATCCCGGCTGCCTTACCCCCTTTCATTTTACCTACTGCCTCACGAACTTCCCCCACACTCACAACTGGCTCTTCCTCACTCCTACAAGATGTTATTCCTCCTTGCCCTATACACGAAATCACAGCTTCCCTATCTTCATCAACATTTAACAATTCCTCAAAATATTCCTTCCATCTTCCCAATACCTCTAACTCTCCATTTAATAACGCTCCTCTCCTATTTTTAACTGACAAATCCATTTGTTCTCTAGGCTTTCTTAACTTGTTAATCTCACTCCAAAACTTTTTCTTATTTTCAACAAAATTTGTTGATAACATCTCACCCACTCTCTCATTTGCTCTCTTTTTACATTGCTTCACCACTCTCTTAACTTCTCTCTTTTTCTCCATATACTCTTCCCTCCTTGCATCACTTCTACTTTGTAAAAACTTCTCATATGCTAACTTTTTCTCCCTTACTACTCTCTTTACATCATCATTCCACCAATCGCTCCTCTTCCCTCCTGCACCCACTTTCCTGTAACCACAAACTTCTGCTGAACACTCTAACACTACATTTTTAAACCTACCCCATACCTCTTCGACCCCATTGCCTATGCTCTCATTAGCCCATCTATCCTCCAATAGCTGTTTATATCTTACCCTAACTGCCTCCTCTTTTAGTTTATAAACCTTCACCTCTCTCTTCCCTGATGCTTCTATTCTCCTTGTATCCCATCTACCTTTTACTCTCAGTGTAGCTACAACTAGAAAGTGATCTGATATATCTGTGGCCCCTCTATAAACATGTACATCCTGAAGTCTACTCAACAGTCTTTTATCTACCAATACATAATCCAACAAACTACTGTCATTTCTCCCTACATCATATCGTGTATACTTATTTATCCTCTTTTTCTTAAAATATGTATTACCTATAACTAAACCCCTTTCTATACAAAGTTCAATCAAAGGGCTCCCATTATCATTTACACCTGGCACCCCAAACTTACCTACCACACCCTCTCTAAAAGTTTCTCCTACTTTAGCATTCAAGTCCCCTACCACAATTACTCTCTCACTTGGTTCAAAGGCTCCTATACATTCACTTAACATCTCCCAAAATCTCTCTCTCTCCTCTGCATTCCTCTCTTCTCCAGGTGCATACACGCTTATTATGACCCACTTCTCGCATCCAACCTTTACTTTAATCCACATAATTCTTGAATTTACACATTCATATTCTCTTTTCTCCTTCCATAACTGATCATTTAACATTACTGCTACCCCCTTCCTTTGCTCTAACTCTCTCAGATACTCCAGATTTAATCCCATTTATTTCCCCCCACTGAAACTCTCCTACCCCCTTCAGCTTTGTTTCGCTTAGGGCCAGGACATCCAACTTCTTTTCATTCATAACATCAGCAATCATCTGTTTCTTGTCATCCGCACTACATCCACGCACATTTAAGCAACCCAGTTTTATAAAGTTTTTCTTCTTCTCTTTTTTAGTAATTGTATACAGGAGAAGGGGTTACTAGCCCATTGCTCCCGGCATTTTAGTCGCCTCATACGACACGCATGGCTTACGGAGGAAAGATTCTTTTCCACTTCCCCATGGACAATAGAAGAAATAAAAAAGAACAAGAGCTATTTAGAAAAAGGTATTTTGAAGAAATGTTTCCTGATATTCCTGTGACTCATTTGGTTGCATGATTTCCAGACATGACACTTTGTTCTTGTTTCGTGCTTGCCATAGAACCTGTCCTAGTTGACCCTGTCTGTGCCCTGTAATGTGCCGTATGTCGTGGTCATGCCCCCTCTTGTTCTTCACTCCTGTAATACAAGGTTCTGGCATTCTTTCTTCATAACTCATTCTTTTCAGTACAGGCACCAGTCTTTATACACTTCATTATACCCTTTCAAATTTTGTTTTACTAGGCGATGATTCCAAACCGGCACTGCGTGTTGAAAAATGGGTAGCATGTGTGAGGCAAAACGTTTTAAATCAGTGTCTCTGGGTTCGTGATTGTCACTCTGTATTTTCAAGCTTTTCCTATGCTGCTGCTGTTGTGTACGTGTCCATCATATTGACTGGATAGCCAGCTTATTAGATGCAAGCTTGAGCTTGTATCCAAAACTGGATTAGCTCAGTTTTCATTTATGTAGTCTTACGTTAAGCAAATCACAGAAAGAGTTTGTCTTAAACTCATAGCAGGCGAGTCCTATATTTGTTTTGTATGTTGATTACTGAAGGTGAGAAATAGCGACTGCACTCAAGAGGATAGCTGGGCAGTGACTGTATTCGAGAGGATGAGGTCTGCACGCTTTTGAAAAGACTGGTGTTAAATAAGTGAAAGCAAATGTTTGTTTGGGTCTCCTTATCTTTGTGGGAAATGGTTAATTTTTATTATTATTATTATCACACTGGCCGATTCCCACCAAGGCAGGGTGGCCCGAAAAAGAAAAACTTTCACCATCATTCACTCCATCACTGTCTTGCCAGAAGGGTGCTTTACACTACAGTTTTTAAACTGCAACATTAACACCCCTCCTTCAGAGTGCAGGCACTGTACTTCCCATCTCCAGGACTCAAGTCCGGCCTGCCGGTTTCCCTGAACCCCTTCATAAATGTTACTTTGCTCACACTCCAACAGCACGTCAAGTATTAAAAACCATTTGTCTCCATTCACTCCTATCAAACACGCTCACGCATGCCTGCTGGAAGTCCAAGCCCCTCGCACACAAAACCTCCTTTACCCCCTCTCTCCAACCTTTCCTAGGCCGACCCTTACCCCGCCTTCCTTCCACTACAGACTGATACACTCTTGAAGTCATTCTGTTTCGCTCCATTCTCTCTACATGTCCGAACCACCTCAACAACCCTTCCTCAACCCTCTGGACAACAGTTTTGGTAATCCCGCAGCCCCTCCTAACTTCCAAACTACGAATTCTCTGCATTATATTCACACCACACATTGCCCTCAGACATGACATCTCCACTGCCTCCAGCCTTCTCCTCACTGCAACATTCATCACCCATGCTTCACACCCATATAAGAGCGTTGGTAAAACTATACTCTCATACATTCCCCTCTTTGCCTCCAAGGACAAAGTTCTTTGTCTCCACAGACTCCTAAGTGCACCACTCACTCTTTTCCCCTCATCAATTCTATGATTCACCTCATCTTTCATAGACCCATCCGCTGACACGTCCACTCCCAAATATCTGAATACATTCACCTCCTCCATACTCTTTCCCTCCAATCTGATATTCAATCTTTCATCACCTAATCTTTTTGTTATCCTCATAACCTTGCTCTTTCCTGTATTCACCTTTAATTTTCTTCTTTTGCACACCCTACCAAATTCATCCACCAATCTCTGCAACTTCTCTTCAGAATCTCCCAAGAGCACAGTGTCATCAGCAAAGAGCAGCTGTGACAACTCCCACTTTGTGTGTGATTCTTTATCTTTTAACTCCACACCTCTTGCCAAGACCCTCGCATTTACTTCTCTTACAACCCCATCTATAAATATATTAAACAACCACGGTGACATCACACATCCTTGTCTAAGGCCTACTTTTACTGGGAAAAAATTTCCCTCTTTCCTACATACTCTAACTTGAGCCTCACTATCCTCGTAAAACCTCTTCACTGCTTTCAGTAACCTACCTCCTACACCATACACTTGCAACATCTGCCACATTGCCCCCCTATCCACCCTGTCATACGCCTTTTCCAAATCCATAAATGCCACAAAGACCTCTTTAGCCTTATCTAAATACTGTTCACTTATATGTTTCACTGTAAACACCTGGTCCACACACCCCCTACCTTTCCTAAAGCCTCCTTGTTCATCTGCTATCCTATTCTCCGTCTTACTTTTAATTCTTTCAATAATAACTCTACCATACACTTTACCAGGTATACTCAGCAGACTTCTTCTTCTTCTTTCAACGTACCAGCCGTATCCCACTGAGGTGGGGTGGCCCAAAAGAAAAAACTGAAGTTTCTCCTTTTAAATTTAGTAATATATACAGGAGAAGGGGTTACTAGCCCCTTGCTCCCGGCATTTTAGTCGCCTCTTACGACACGCATGGCTTACAGAGGAAGAATTCTGTTCCACTTCCCCATGGAGATAAGAGGAAATAAACAAGAACAAGAATTAGAAAGAAAATAGAAGAAAACCCAGAGGGGTGTGTATATATATGCTTGTACATGTATGTTTAGTGTGACCTAAGTGTAAGTAGAAGTAGCAAGACTTACCTGTAATCTTGCATATTTATGAGACAGACAAAAGACACCAGCAATCCTACCATCATATAAAACAATTACAGGCTTTCGTTTTACACTCACTTGGCAGGACGGTAGTACCTCCCTGGGCGGTTGCTGTCTACCAACCTACTACCTACAACTCAGCAGACTTATCCCCCTATAATTTTTGCACTCTCTTTTATCCCCTTTGCCTTTATACAAAGGAACTATGCATGCTCTCTGCCAATCCCTAGGTACCTTACCCTCTTCCATACATTTATTAAATAATTGCACCAACCACTCCAAAACTATATCCCCACCTGCTTTTAACATTTCTATCTTTATCCCATCAATCCCGGCTGCCTTACCCCCTTTCATTTTACCTACTGCCTCACGAACTTCCCCCACACTCACAACTGGCTCTTCCTCACTCCTACAAGATGTTATTCCTCCTTGTCCTATACACAAAATCACAGCTTCCCTATCTTCATCAACATTTAACAATTCCTCAAAATATTCCCTCCATCTTCCCAATACCTCTAACTCTCCATTTAATAACTCTCCTCTCCTATTTTTAACTGACAAATCCATTTGTTCTCTAGGCTTTCTTAACTTGTTAATCTCACTCCAAAACTTTTTCTTATTTTCAACAAAATTTGTTGATAACATCTCACCCACTCTCTCATTTGCTCTCTTTTTACATTGCTTCACCAGTCTCTTAACCTCTCTCTTTTTCTCCATATACTCTTTCCTCCTTGCATCACTTCTACTTTGTAAAAACTTCTCATATGCTAACTTTTTCTCCCTTACTACTCTCTTTACATCATCATTCCACCAATCGCTCCTCTTCCCTCCCGCACCCACTTTCCTGTAACCACAAACTTCTGCTGAACACTCTAACACTACATTTTTAAACCTACCCCATACCTCTTCGACCCCATTGCCTATGCTCTCATTAGCCCATCTATCCTCCAATAGCTGTTTATATCTTACCCTAACTGCCTCCTCTTTTAGTTTATAAACCTTCACCTCTCTCTTCCCTGATACTTCTATTCTCCTTGTATCCCATCTACCTTTTACTCTGTGTAGCTACAACTAGAAAGTGATCTGATATATCTGTGGCCCCTCTATAAACATGTACATCCTGAAGTCTACTCAACAGTCTTTTATCTACCAACACATAATCCAACAAACTACTGTCATTTCGCCCTACATCATATCTTGTATACTTATTTATCCTCTTTTTCTTAAAATATGTATTACCTATAACTAAACCCCTTTCTATACAAAGTTCAATCAAAGGGCTCCCATTATCATTTACACCTGGCACCCCAAACTTATCTACCACACCCTCTCTAAAAGTTTCTCCTACTTTAGCATTCAGGTCCCCTACCACAATTACTCTCTCACTTGGTTCAAAGGCTCCTATACATTCACTTAACATCTCCCAAAATCTCTCTCTCTCCTTTGCATTCCTCTCTTCTCCAGGTGCATACACGCTTATTATGACCCACTTCTCGCATCCAACCTTTACTTTAATCCACGTAATTCTTGAATTTACACATTCATATTCTCTTTTCTCCTTCCATAACTGATCATTCAACATTACTGCTACCCCTTCCTTTGCTCTAACTCTCTCAGATACTCCAGATTTAATCCCATTTATTTCCCCCCACTGAAACTCCCCTACCCCCTTCAGCTTTGTTTCGCTTAGGGCCACAATATCCAACTTCTTTTCATTCATAACATCAGCAATCATCTGTTTCTTGTCATCCGCACTACATCCACGCACATTTAAGCATCCCAGTTTTATAAAGGTTTTCTTCTTCTCTTTTTTTAGTAAATGTCTACAGGAGAAGGGGTTACTAGCCCATTGCTCCCGGCATTATAGTCGCCTCATACGACACGCATGGCTTACGGAGGAAAGATTCTTTTCCACTTCCCCATGGACAATAGAAGAAATAAAGAAGAACAAGAGCTATTTAGAAAAAGGAGAAAAACCTAGATTTTTTTTTTTTTTTTTTCAACAAGTCGGCCGTCTCCCACCTAGATGTATGTACGTATATATATATGCATGTGCGTGTCTGTGAAGTGTGACCAAAGTGTAAGTAGGAGTAGCAAGATATCCCTGTTATCTAGAGTGTTTATGAGACGGAAAAAGAAAACAGCAATCCTACCATCATGCAAAACAGTTACAGGTTAATGTGATAAAAAAAAATGCTGATTACAGTGCTTTGGTTGGTAAGACAACAGAAATACAAAAAGTTGTATGGGATTTTGATAAAATGCTTAAGAAAGAATATGAAAGGTAAAACAATAATGGCAAGATTAGTAACTTCATGATACTGTCAATGCCAGTAGATCTTGAGTCTTCATTATATATGGAATCTGTTCAGTTGCTTTTTTCTTAACCCTTTCAGGGTTTTCGACGTAGTAGTATGGCTTACGTACCAGGGTTATTGACGTACTAGAACGCCTAAATTCTAGCGCTTTCAAATCTAGCGAGAGAAAGCTGGTAGGCCTACATATGAAAGAATGGGTCTATGTGGTCAGTGTGCTCAGTATAAAAAAAATCCTGCAGCATAGAGTGTAATGAGAAAAAAAAAACTGTGTTTTTGGATTAAAACAGCGATTTTGCATGGTATTTTTGTATGGTATTTATGGTTGTATTCTAGTTTTCCTGGTCTCATTTTATAGAATGGAAGACATATTACAGAATTTGAGATGATTTTGATTGGTTTCTCAATGAAAAGTACCTTGAAATTGAGCTCAAAGTAGCAGAAATGTTCGTTTTTTTTACCAAATTTCAAAAGTAAACAAATCATGCCAAGCGTCCAATACACGTCATCTGGTGAGTCTAATATTCTTTCACAAGTGCGCTGATATTATTTATACCATTTCTTCACTAATGCAGTAGTCTGCATTACAGTAAATCTTCTATTTTTTGTGAGAATAAAAATTCAAAGTGGAAAGCAAAAGAAATAAAAGAGGGGCCTGGAGACATAACTAACGAACAGAGAACGTGTTACTTTAGTGCCAGGAATGTCTGTCTTGTTTATTCTGGACCCTATTTGGAAATTGGCATCTTCTGAAATTTGTGTGAAACTGGCAAAATTGCCAATTTCTAACCACTTTATTGGACAGTTGAAATTGGTAAACAGGTGGTTTCTTGTACTCATTCGATAGAAAAAATGGAGTTCTAGCAACATAAATATGGTTTTTGTCGACTAGTACACAGGAATTGGCCAAAAATAGGGCTCAAAGTGGGCGAAATCGCCGATGCGTAAACATTTGTGAGACCGCTAACTTCGCAAGAGCATAATTTCGTAAGTTTTCCATCAAATTTCATACTTTTGGTGTCATTATGATTGGGAAAAGATTATCTATCATTTAATAAGATTTTTTTTTTTTCTGAAAAGTTTTCGACCCTGAGAACAAGTTTAGGAGAGGGCCTCTTGACCCTGAAAGGGTTAATGTGTAGGACTAACTTATTATATTTACCTTCATATACTTCAGGACACTGAGGGTGCTCATGGAGAGAACAAGGAGAACTTGCAGAGTGAAAATAAAGAAAACATTCCAATTTTCATAGCCGAAGATCTTGTTAATAAAAACACACCTGCACCTCTGACACAGGTAAGGTCATTTGGTTTATAATTTAATTGCTGACTTGTTTTCAGGTAGTACCTTTCTATTTTCTTTATGAAATTTATAAAGTATATTGAAACCATTTTTCATATGCATTTACAAAACTAACATCAAACTTACTAACAAATGTTTGAATACTGTTCTTTAAGTCATCTGTAATATAAATATGGTAGAAAGACATTGTGTAGAGTATATCCTTATATAACAGATGTCATTTTGTGCTAAACAGAACAAAACATGTCCTGTAAATGAAGGTTTACTTTACACATACTGTAGTGCCATTCTTCCAGTCTTGTTAACAAGTCCTGCCTCATAAATGTAATATAAATAGGCTGGAGCCTACTTGTTGAAAATAAAGTAAATGTCAAGCAGAATTCATAATTATTATCCTTTTAGTTAGTTACTTTATTTGTAATTTAATTGTATCCTGTAGTTATTACCCAGAATAAGAAGTATTTTAAGTAATGCAAATGATCCGGAGACTGTAAGTCATTGAAAATTTATTGATGAATGCAGCAAAGGAGTTAGAGGCAAATTGTATACTGTAGTTGAATATTTTGTAAATATACAGCAATACTTGGCAGATACAAATGTGTCTCCTATATGGGTACAAGTCCAGCTTTGCAGGTAAGAACATAGGAAGCATTTGATGGAGGATATGAATTAAGTCACGCAGTTAGAATGATGCACCTCAGTAATTCATTTGTGGAAATTTGCCTCTGTATCTTGGAAGATTCAGCCGCTGTATGCATATTTGCACTCATTCTTGTTAAAAGTCCCCTGTTATAGCTGTGTTTTTTTGTAGGGGACTCAACAGTTAATGAGGCCAGCGGCAGAAGCATTGGTAGCTAAGAATCAGGAGAAACACGATATTAAAGAGGAGAAAATGAATGTTGAAAATGAAGTTGAGGATGGTACAGAACTTTCTCCATGTGTTTCCCCAGCTATGACTTCACCAACAACTAATGGCAGTATAGCAACTAGTAATGAAAATGATAGTGATGTCACAAGCAAAAACATGTCAGTAAAAGATTCAACAAATGATGAGCTTATTGATGCTATTGTTGCTAGTGCTGTTGCAGCAGTCAATGGAGAGATGACCAGCGCTGCCGCTAGAACCTGTGTTCCTGAAATAGCAGTTAGTCCAACAGAAGGTTAGTATTAAATGTAGGCAGTGGCAGTCACACTGGTAAATAGCTCAAACTGTAATGTCAGGTATATGCAGAATTATTAAATTTATTATATACACTCCTATATCTTCAGCAGAAAGAAAATGCTTTGCAGGGTTTATGATGCTGTATATTCATTATCTGCAAAAGTGCTTAATAGATCGTATTTCTTCCCTTTCTAAATGAGGAGCTCACTTCGGTTCTCAGGAGTCTGTCATGTTTAAAATATGTAGGAAATTTTTCTCGGGTGCTTAATATGTTATTTGGGTATTCAGGTAGGTAAGCACCTTTAGGCTTTGCACTCGACATTTATTGATATAGGTATTTTCTTTACATTAATTAGAGAATGCCTCATTTACTTTAATGTTGATTAAAGTAAACTTAGTATTAAAATTGGGCTGTGAAACTCTTTGGTGACCATTTTGTGATCTGATTTTTTACTTTATGGGGAGAGGGGGGAAGGGTTCTTTACTTCTGCACTTCAAAAATAATTACCTTTCACACCAAGGATGTTTTAATCTGTATATAAATTTCCTACTAGCAGGAAAAGTCTTTCTTTCTTTCAACACACCGCCCGTATCCCACCGAGGCGGGGTGGCCCAAAAGGAAAAACGAAAGTTTCTCCTTTTATATTTAGTAATATATACAGGAGAAGAGGTTACTAGCCCCTTGCTCCCGGCATTTTAGTCGCCTCTTACAACACGCATGGCTTACGGAGGAAGAATTCTGTTCCACTTCCCCATGGAGATAAGAGGAAATAAACAAGAATAAGAACTAGAAAGAAAATAGAAGAAAACCCAGAGGGGTGTGTATATATGTGCTTGTACATGTATGTGTAGTGTGACCTAAGTGTAAGTAGAAGTAGCAAGACGTACCTGAAATCTTGCATGTTCATGAGACAGAAAAAAGGACACCAGCAATCCTACCATCATGTAAAACAATTACAGGCTTTCGTTTTACACTCACTTGGCAGGACGGTAGTACCTCCCTGGGCGGTTGCTGTCTACCAACCTACTACCTATAAGCAGGAAAAGTAATCATGTAAATATTTGCACATGTTTTAAAAATCTTATGAAAAGTGGGAAATCAAGATGATTTTAAAATTTTGCAGGAGGATTTATGAGTTGAGCACATACATGAAAAATGTGTACAGTATAATGGATTGAATGTTATAAATGTTGCTAAATGGAAATGGGTGAAAGTACAAATGGGCCTCATGAAGATTGTAATTTGTGTGATATAAATTTAAGAACATTGGAAGAAGAAAAGGATTTTTAGGTGGCTAAAAATTAGTTATCAGCAGATTCTAAACTGTATTTTTTTTTTTTCTTCTTCAACAAGTTGGCCGTCTCCCGCCGAGGCAGGGTGACCCAAAAAAGAAAGAAAATCCCCAAAAAGAAAATACTTTCATCATCATTCAACACTTTTACCTCACTCACACATAATCACTGTTTTTGTAGAGGTGCTCAGAATACAACAGTTTAGAAGCGTATACGTATAATGATACACAACATATCCCTCCAAACTGCTAATATCCCAAACCCCTCCTTTACAGTGCAGGCATTGTACTTCCCATTTCCAGGACTCAAGTCTGGCTATATAAAAATACAGTGGTCCCTCAATATCGTCCTTAATCTGTTCCCGGAACTGGGATTATTATCGAAATAGACGATTTTCGAATCAATTTTCCCATAAGAAATAATGTAAATCCAATTAATTCGTTCCAGACACCCAGAAGTATCAACAACAATTTTTTTTTTTTACCTAAAAGATAGATTTACATGCACAAAAGAATGAACATTCAACATGAGTTACCTTTATTGAAGGCTGTTGTTGATGAATGGAAGACAGGGAGGAGGAGAGAGGGATGAGAGGTTATTGGTTTAGAAAGACACGTAAGCAAACACTATGACATATTTATTAGAAAACGTTTCAGTCCTGGGACCTTGATCACTTCTAACATACAGAGGTATGTTAGAAGTGATCAAGGTCCCAGGACCGAAACGTTTTCTAATAAATATGTCAGTGTTTGCTTACGTGTCTTTCTAAACCAACTTGTCGGTATTTATTACCAAGGTTTATACCAAGAGAGGTTATTGTTTGGAAGGGGAATCCCCCTCCATAAGGACTCGAGGGGTCACTTCCCTAGCATAAATATAGATTTACATACAGAAAAAAATGCCAAATAAATGTAAAGCACTAATAAAATGTATAAATGAACATTGGTAATAGGGGTAGTTGATGAGTGGAACAGTCTGCCTAGTAGGGTGATCGAAGCTAAAACATTGGGTAGTTTCAAATTTAGGTTGGATAAATACACGAGTGAGAGGGGTTGGATTTGAGTCGGACTTGCACCTGAGCTTATTGCTTGGGTAGCATTTGTTCTGTTAGTGGGTTGGATTTGTGAAGGACTGGCCTAGTGTGGGCAAACAGGCTTATTGCAGTGTTCCTTCTTTCTTATGTTCTAAAAGATATTGCTTGGGTAGTTTCAAATTTAGGTTGGATAAATACATGAGTGAGAGGGGTTGGATTTGAGTCGCACTTGCACCCGAGCTTATTGCTTGGGTAGCATTTGTTCTGTTAGTGGGTTGGATTTGTGAAGGACTGGCCTAGTATGGGCCAGCAGTCCTGTTGCAGTGTTCCTACTTTCTTAAGTTCTTATTTAACATCACACTTACCAGTAGGGTGATCGAGGCTAGGACCTTGGGTAGCTTTTAGAAGAGATTGGACAAATATATGAGTTGGAGGAGCTGAGTTTGATTTGTGTCATTGCGTACGGGAGTAAATTCTTGAGTAGCTTTGGGTAGAGGTCATTTTGATAAGGACCTGCCTTGTATGGGCCAATAGACCTGCAGTGTTCTTCCATTGTTATGTTCTTAGTGGGAAGGATTGTAAAGGACCTGCCTAGTATGGGCCAGCAGGCCTACTGCAGTGTTCCTCCTTTCTTATGTTCTTATTGGAGATTTGTTTGTGTGAGGGAGGATTGGTAAGTTTATTGTTGGAGAATATGACACTAATATCAACTCTATGGCTTATTTATCTATCACAATTCAACTAATATGACATAATAAACAATATTAATAACTTAGAAACATGGAATATACTCTAGAATGAATTAAAATAAGTCATTATGTATGTCATGTCACGAGAGGTGTTGTGTTGTGTTGTGTTGTTGTTGGGTATATAAGGGCCACTGAGTGTAAGCCATCCATAATGGTGGTGAAGCAGCAGCTGAGGCGGCGGTGTTTTCTGTAGCCCTATATAACTCCAACAACATCGAAGAAGTTGGTAGAATTGCTGAATCACTAAAGAAGGCACTCTCTACCACCATCACTACGACCTTCTACCACTATTACAACTGTTACCATCACTACTACCTTCTACCACCATCACTACCACTATCAATCACTATCACAACTGCTTCCACTCTACCACCACCACCACCTTTGTATTTTCCTACAAACTTTTTCATAAATTATGTGTTTCTCACATTCTTTACCAAAGGGCTGGCACTAGAAGCTTTCTTTGGAGCCATGGTAGCTTATTTAGCACTTGCAAGCACTAAAATCAATGGAATATTATGAAATATTTCGTAGGAGCATGTGAGTGGACTGTCGCTCACTGGTAAACAATGGCACACTGGCTGGGAAGGCAGGCCAAGGCGGCTCAGAGCGTGGGCACACGGCCTGGACGAAGGACGATTAACGAGTTAACGGACCACTTGCGAGCCAATGTTTAGACGAAATAACGGGACTAGGGAAGTTAGGAGGAGGTGCGGGATTACCAAAACTGTTGTCCAGAGGGCTGAGGAAGGGTTGTTGAGGTGGTTCGGACATGTAGAGAGAATGGAGCGAAACAGAATGACTTCAAGAGTGTATCAGTCTGTAGTGGAAGGAAGGCGGGGTAGGGGTCGGCCTAGGAAGGGTTGGAGGGAGGGGGTAAAGGAGGTTTTGTGTGCGAGGGGCTTGGACTTCCAGCAGGCATGCGTGAGCGTGTTTGATAGGAGTGAATGGAGACAAATGGTTTTTAATACTTGACGTGCTGTTGGAGTGTGAGCAAAGTAACATTTATGAAGGGATTCAGGGAAACCGGCAGGCCGGACTTGAGTCCTGGAGATGGGAAGTACAGTGCCTGCACTCTGAAGGAGGGGTGTTAATGTTGCAGTTTAAAAACTGTAGTGTAAAGCACCCTTCTGGCAAGACAGTGATGGAGTGAATGATGGTGAAAGTTTTTCTTTTTCGGGCCACCCTGCCTTGGTGGGAATCGGCCGGTGTGATAATAAAAATTTATAATAAAATAATTTCCGAAATGGATGACTTTCAGGCCGGACGATTATTGAGGGACCACTGTAACCAGTTTCCCTGAATCCCTTCACTAAATATTACCCTCCTCACACTCCAACAGATTGTCAGGTTCCAAATACCATTCGTCTCCATTCACTCCTATCGAACACGCTCGTGCATGCCTGCTGGAAGTCCAAGCCCCTCACCCACAAAACCTCCCTTACCCCTTCCTTCCAACCTTTTCGAGGACGACCCCTACCCCGCCTTCCTTCTCCTACAGATTTAAATGCTCTCCATGTCATTCTACTTTGATCCATTCTCTCTAAATGACCAAACTACCTCAACAACTGTATTGTATCAGTGTATAAAGAACTTTCAAAGGTGCCAGACAAAATTGATTACAGATCTGAGAAAATTAATTATGAGAAAGTTTTCAAGGCATTAGCAAGCACCTCAGAAGACAGGAAAAGAGGTGTAAATAGGAGACATGAACACAAATTTATTGTGACTTGTGTTGTCTGTGCACTTCTTGAAGGAAATATGGGATGAGGGATGGTGAATTTATTTTCTTAAAATATGGCTGATGTTTTTACATGCATTAAAAATGATGTGCAAAATAGACTAAAAGGATTTCTTGGTGCCAGCAATAGGGAGAGCAAGAGACCATACCTTTAAACTATGGAAAAATTAAAGTAGAAAAATTTTCTTTGCAAATACGTAGTTGTAAATGGGTGGACTGAAATTACAAGAAATGTCTAAAGAACAAGAGGCAGTAGTTGTAAACTAAGGAAGAGAGTCCAAAAGGCTACAAGAGTTCTTCATGAACAGTGGTAGAAAATGGAAGAGGTTACAAGAAGTGGTAGTAAGAGCTACAATCACTGGAAATTTAAAAATACTTTACAGTAAATTAACAGCTGAAGCCAGGATACCATTAGCATGGCTGTGTGTATGTACAGTTATGTAGGTAATAATAGGAAGGACATCTGCATCACCATTAATAGACAGAAAATGGAATTGCTAGCACTATTTGTGCTGAATGACCCATACAGGTTTAGTTCTTAACATTTTTTTTACAAGTTGGCCGTCTCCCATCGAGGCAGGGTGACCCAAAAAGAAAGAAAATCCCCAAAAAGAAAATACTTTCATCATCATTTAACACTTTCACCTCACTCACACATAATCACTGAAGACTGGCTCTGGCAGACTGCCCGGATGAAACCACTAGATTGGTTCAACGGGCAGAAAGGCAGTTCCAGCAAGGCGTTGTGGAGTGCTAAGGGCACGATGAGGCACTAAGGACATCCTGGTCATCCACTGCATCCGATCCCATCTCTAGTCGTCTCGACTTTGTCTTGCCACTGGCCTCAGGTGGCTCCGGACAAGAGAGTGAGGTCGACGCTGCGCAACTCTTCCTTACTTTAAACAAAGTCACAGCGCATGTCATCAGTCATCCTTTATCCCACCTCGTCACCCAAGACCTGCGGTGACGGGTGAGCGACGAAGCGACAGGTGTGGGTACACTGGAAGTCGTAGCCGCGGACCTGCACACAGGCAGCTCAGGCCGTAGGATCGTTCTTTACCGACCGGAGCAGTGGTGGAGTCCGGCAGCCGTCTGAGTGACTGAGCAGCCCTCTTCAGGAATGCACTGCTCACCTCCATGGCATGAGGAACGGACTAGAAAAGGTGTCCCAAACATTGCCTGCTCCACGAAACCCTAGCCAGCTTACCGCGGTTGGTGGGCACCCTTCTACATGCGATCGAAACTACAAGACATCAAAGAAGAAAGCCAAGATCACACCTCTCAACCTTGCCACTTGGAACGTCCGTACGCTTCTCGACAGGGACGACTCAGACCTCAGAGACGTACAGCACTCATCGCGAACGAACTCGCCAGATACAGCATTGACATCGCTGCTATAAGTGAGACTAGACTTGTTGGCGAGGGCGAACTCTGCGAAAGAGGAGCAGGCTATACCTTCTTTTGGTCCGGACGAGGAGCTGAGGAGAGACGGGAGGCAGGAGTTGGCTTTGTAGTGAAGTCATCCCTCATTGGCAAGCTGGCTGGCCCACCAAAAGGAGTGAACGATCGCTTTATGATGATGAGAATCCCCTTGTCCTGCGGACAGAAGTTTGCCACTATTGTCAGCGCCTATGCCCCCACCATGACCAACCCAGACGAGGTTGAAGACAAGTTTTATGAAGACCTGAGCGCCGTCATCACCACTGTCCCCAGCGCAGATAAGCTCATCATCCTTGGTGACTTCAATGCGAGAGTCGGTCGTGACAGCACCGCCTGGGAAGGCGTGATCGGAAAGCATGGGGTGGGCAGCTGCAATAGCAACGGCCTGCTGCTCCTTCAGACCTGCGCCGAGCACGACCTTCTGATCACCAACACCGTCTTCAGCCTCCCTACCCGCAACAGGACATCACGGATGCACCCGCGTTCCAAACACTGGCATCTCATTGATTATGTTCGTCAGGAAGAGGGACAGGCAAGATGTACGAGTCATGAAGGCCATGTGTGGCACAGAATGCTGGACGGACCATCGCCTCATTGTTTCGAAACTCAAGCTCCGTATCCAGCCTCAGGGCGCGAAACCACCAAAACGCCTGAACGTCGGCAAGCTGAAGGCCCACAACGTCAAGCAGTCCTTTGCAGAAATCCTGGAAACCCGCTTGGAGTCAGTCGTGCTGGACGTTCAAAACGTCGAAGCAGCATGGACCGCACTCCGTGATACAGTGTACAGCACAACCATGGAGTGTCTAGGACCCGTCACCAGGAAGCACAAGGACTGGTTCGACGAACACTGCACAGAAATCCAGCAGCTGCTGGAAGAGAAACGAAAGGCCTACATGGCCCACATCAATGACCCTAAGTCCACAGCGAAGCAAGATGCACTGAGAAACATACGCAGCAATACCCAGCAAAAAATGCGTGAAATGCAAGACTCTTGGCTAAGCAACAAAGCCGATGAGATTCAGGGCTTTGCAGACAGAAACGATATGAAGAACTTCTATGATGGCCTGAAAGAAATCTACGGCCCTACCACCTCTGGCACATCACCACTCCTCAGCACAGATGGGTCAATGCTGCTCACAGACAAGGAGAAAATTCTAGAGAGATGGGCAGAACATTTTGACAGCATGCTGAACCGTCCATCCACCATCAACGATGAAGCCATCGAACGTCTACCTCAGATTCCGACCAACGAGACGCTGAATGCCATCCCCACTTTGGAGGAGACTCAGCAAGCAATACGTCAACTGTCCAGTGGCAAAGCTCCTGGGTCTGACGCCATCCCAGCTGAAGTCTACAAAGAAGGCGGAATGGCACGTGTAGAGAAACTTCACCAACTCTTCCAGCTTGTATGGCAGCACGAGACAGTTCCTCAGGACTTTAAAGATGCTTCCATCGTGCATCTTTACAAACGAAAAGGAAACCGCCAGGCATGCGACAACCACCGTGGTATCTCCCTGCTCTCCATTGCAGGCAAAACCTGGATAGAGTTCTACTCAATCGGCTCAACGAACATCTAGAGCAAGGACTCCTACCTGAAAGCCAGTGCGGCTTCCGGAAAGATCGTGGGACTATCGACGTGGTGTTCGCTGCTAGACAGCTACAGGAGAAATGTCAGGAACAGAACGCTGACTTGTACTCCACCTATGTCGATCTGACCAAGGCCTTCGACACCGTTAGTAGAGAGGGCCTTTGGAGAATCATGGCGAAGTACAGCTGCCCAAAGACGTTCATCGCCATCGTACGCCAACTTCACGATGGAATACTGGCCAGAGTCCAAGACAACGGAGAGACGTCTAAACCATTCCCAGTCTCAAATGGAGTGAAACAAGGCTGCGTGCTTGCTCCCACCCTGTTCAGCCTGATGTTCTCGGCCGTGCTTACAGACGCATTCAGGGACACAGACGCAGGAATCGGCATCAGGTACCGTACAGATGGGTCTGTCTTCAACCTCAGGAGGCTTCAAGCAAAAACCAAGGCTGCAACTGACACTATCAATGACCTGCTATTTGCTGATGACTGCGCCCTCAATGCTGTTTCAGAAGCCCCCATGCAGCACAGTGCTGACAAGTTCTCTGACGCCTGCAACAACTTCGGGCTGACAATCAGAACAACGAAGACTGAAGTGATGCACCAGCCTGCTCTGGAAAAGACGTATGTTGAGCCAAACATCACCATCAACGGGCAGCGACTGAACGCCGTAGACAAATTCACCTACCTCGGCAGTACCCTTTCCAGAAACGTTGTCATCGATGATGAGGCGAATACCAGACTTGCCAAAGCCAGTGCCACCTTAGCAGGCTGCACGAGAATGTATGGAACCGAAGAGGCATCACCACAAGCACCAAGATCAAGGTGTACAGAGCCATAGTCCTCACCACACTTCTCTATGGCTGCGAAACCTGGACTGTCTACAAACGTCACGCCAGAAAGTTGAACCACTTTCACACCACACGGCTCAGAAAAATTCTCGGCATCAAATGGCAAGATAAGATCCCAGACACAGAAGTGCTGACTACAGCTGGCCTGCCTAGCATCTACACCATCCTAATGCAGACACAGCTTTGCTGGGCAGGTCACGTTGCTCGCATGCCAGACCACCGGCTCCCAAAGACACTCTTGTTTGGCGAACTGCAGCATGGAAAGCGCTCTCAAGGAGGCCAAAAGAAGCGCTACAAGGACACCCTTAAGACTGCTTTGAAAGCTTTCAACATCATCCACACCATGTGGGAGCTGAGAGCTCAGGACAGGAATGACTGGCGAGCAGTTGTCCAGAAAGGGGCAACATTCTGCGAGGCAAGCAGAATCTCACTAGCTGAGCAGCGCAGGCAGGTGAGGAAGACCAGAGCCATCAGACCCCTCGATGCCGCCACCCTTCCCTGTCCACACTGCCAGAGAACGTTTCGTGCGCGGATTGGCCTGACAAGGCATCTGTGTACCCACCAACTTCGACCCCAGGATGACTAGATGGTCCTTGTCGAATCGACCGACAAACAACAACAACAATAATAGGAAGGACATCTGCATCACCATTATAGACAGAAAATGGAATTGCTAGCACTATTTGTGCTGAATGACCCATACAGGTTTAGTTCTTAACATTTTTTTTACAAGTTGGCCATCTCCCATTGAGGCAGGGTGACCCAAAAAGAAAGAAAATCCCCAAAAAGAAAATACTTTCATAATCATTCAACACTTTCACCTCACTCACACATAATCACTGTTTTTGCAGAGGTGCTCAGAATACAACAGTTTAGAAGCATATACGTATAAAGATGCACCACTGTTACGACTTAATCTTCACCGTAACAATAGGGGCACAAATAGCGCCATTTTTTTTTTGTTAGTTTTATTTTATTACCAATCATTTAGCTTCATTGGTATTTGGGTAGTGAATTAAAATAACCACACGCAATTATAAATGAAATACTATACAGCAAGAAACCCAATCTTATATTCAAATTCTCATTAACAGAGTATGATACAATAATTTCAATTAATAATCTACTAATCTCACCATTTAACTCTTTTAGAAAGGTCTAGGGTAACGAAATAGTTATCTTTCATAAGTGACATGAATTACCAGACTTCAGGAAACTAATGGCAAAGGCAAGACAATAGACTTGGTTTAAAGTTTTAGTTTAACCCCTTCAGGGTCCAAGGCAAAAATCTGAAGTGGTGACCCAGTGTCCAAGAATTTTCAATAAAAAAAATTGTTATTTTTTCTAATGAAATGGTAGAGAATATTTTTGTGAATGTAATAAAACAAAAAGTATGAAATTTGATGGAAAATTGACGAAATTATGCTCTTGCGAATTTTGATGTGTCAGCGATATTTACGAATCGGCGATTTTGCCGACTTTGACTCCCATTTTAGGCCAATTACATTATTCCAGTCAACCAAATTCTTAGCTATTTCACTAGTATTACTTCTATTCTATCGATTGAGCACAAGAAATCGCCAAGTCAACTGTTTCAACTACAAATTAAAGTGATCGGAAATTGTTAATTTGGCCAATTTAACTCAGAGTTCAAAATATTCCAATTTCAAAATAGGGTCCAGAATAAACAATGTAGGTATTCTTGGAACTAAACTAACATTTCCTCTGTTCATTATTTACATTTTGAGGCTTTACAAATAAATTCCATTTTGATTTTTTATTCACATAATGAATTTTTATTCACACCAAAAAATAGAAGATCTACTGTTATGCAATACTGTAATAATTGTATAAATATCATCACCATATTTGTGAATGCATATTAGACCCACCAGCTGGCGTGTATTAGACGTGTGAGGTCGTTTGTTTACTCTTGAATATCGGCAAAAATTTAACATTTCTGCTACTTTGAGCTCAGTTTCAAGCCATTTCCAGTGCTAAAACCAATCAAAATTATATCTATTTCTGTAACATGTCTTCCATTCTATCAAATGAGACCAAGAAATCGCAAATACATCTATAAAAAACCTACGAAAAACACTGCAAAGTCGCTGTTTTAATCGAAAAATCATGATTTCAATTTTTTTCTCTCATTATACACAGTGTGCTGCAGGATCTGTTTTATGTGGTGCACACATACCACATAGATGTATTCTCTCATATCTAGGCCCAAATATACCACTCACAGTTTATCAGAGTGAGCTGAGCTCATGACGTAGATCTACGGTTTGGACCCTGAACGTAAAGCCGTAGATCTACGGGACAGACCCTGAAAGGGTTAAGCTAGGAGCTTTGGGTTGAAGACCCATACCGGGTCAGAGCTAGGAGCTGACTGACTCACTCAACTACTCCATAGTATGACTTCAGCTCGGCCAGAAGGCGACGCGTGGCGTCTATTCTAGAACCTCCAATTGGTCACTACAGTAGTGGTTACACATTCGTAATACCTAACCTAATAATAATATAATATAATACAATATACAATGAGAGTACTTTTGATGATTTATACTGTACCCGATAATATACAGTCGAACCTGCTTTATCTAGCTAGTAATAAAGTGGTTCGCGATATATTATTATAGAACTTATTTTAACCAGGCCTTTTATTTTTGTATATAATGGAGTGAAGTAGGGGTGTGTAACAACAACATATCCCTCCAAACTGCCAATATCCCAAACCCCTCCTTTAAAGTGCAGGCATTGTACTTCCCATTTCCAGGACTCAAGTCCGGCTATATAAAAATAACTGGTTCTTAACATTCACAAATAAATAATTTGCCTCTGCATCTACAAATTGGTATAGAAATTATCCCAGATTTTACTTTTGAGGTGTTTATATGGATTATAATTAAAAAGAAATCTATCTTGGAGGTTTGTGGATCCTCCAGATGTACAGTTAATGGATCAGGTAAAATTTCTTGAGTTCTTCTGTGAATAAAATAAAGATGGTTATTTCCTTTGAAGTAAAACAATTTGTGTGCTACAGTAAAAGAAATAAGGCTGTGAACTTACTCAAGTAGGGGTGACCTAAGTTTGAGTAATATACCGAACTGAGGCACACTCACTTTAGAGTGATTTAATGCAGCTCTTGGGAGATTCTGAAGAGAAGTTGCAGAGATTGGTGGATGAATTTGGTAGGGTGTGCAAAAGAAGAAAATTAAAGGTGAATACAGGAAAGAGTAAGGTTATGAGGATAACAAAAAGATTAGGTGATGAAAGATTGAATATCAGATTGGAGGGAGAGAGTATGGAGGAGGTGAACGTATTCAGATATTTGGGAGTGGACGTGTCAGCGGATGGGTCTATGAAAGATGAGGTGAATCATAGAATTGATGAGGGAAAAAGAGTGAGTGGTGCACTTAGGAGTCTGTGGAGACAAAGAACTTTGTCCTTGGAGGCAAAGAGGGGAATGTATGAGAGTATAGTTTTACCAACGCTCTTATATGGGTGTGAAGCGTGGGTGATGAATGTTGCAGCGAGGAGAAGGCTGGAGGCAGTGGAGATGTCATGTCTGAGGGCAATGTGTGGTGTGAATATAATGCAGAGAATTCGTAGTTTGGAAGTTAGGAGGAGGTGCGGGATTACCAAAACTGTTGTCCAGAGGGCTGAGGAAGGGTTGTTGAGGTGGTTCGGACATGTAGAGAGAATGGAGCGAAACAGAATGACTTCAAGAGTGTATCAGTCTGTAGTGGAAGGAAGGCGGGGTAGGGGTCGGCCTAGGAAGGGTTGGAGGGAGGGGGTAAAGGAGGTTTTGTGTGCGAGGGGCTTGGACTTCCAGCAGGCATGCGTGAGCGTGTTTGATAGGAGTGAATGGAGACAAATGGTTTTTAATACTTGACGTGCTGTTGGAGTGTGAGCAAAGTAACATTTATGAAGGGATTCAGGGAAACCGGCAGGCCGGACTTGAGTCCTGGAGATGGGAAGTACAGTGCCTGCACTCTGAAGGAGGGGTGTTAATGTTGCAGTTTAAAAACTGTAGTGTAAAGCACCCTTCTGGCAAGACAGTGATGGAGTGAATGATGGTGAAAGTTTTTCTTTTTCGGGCCACCCTGCCTTGGTGGGAATCGGCCGGTGTGATAATAAAAAAAAAAAAAAAATAATCAAGTATTGAGAAATAGACAGTTGTCCCCCTCCAGACACAATTGTTTAAATGGAAAATCATAACACTACCTTGGTAGATACATACTAGAACATTGTAGTTAGTTTTACATCTTGTTTGCAGATGGTGCAATCAGACAGTGAAGTAGTACTGGATTTAAATTTAGAATAATGCATGTACATTGATAAAAAAATTATTACTGTATTTTATGACTTTACCACATTACATGACTTACAAAAGCCGGGCTCTGGGAGTAGAGAAACTCTTGGAACTCGAGGGTAAAGGTACCGTAATATAAAATAATTTAAACAGTATAGTGTATGAATAATCTAGAAAATGATAATACATTTCCCTGTAATTATCAAGAATCCACTGTATGGTATGCCTTTTATTTTTCTCATTCATTAAGATAGCAAGTTAGTCTTGCAAACCATATATTTGCATTAATATATGGTACACTTATTTTCACTTTCCTTCCTGTACAGTATTTCATAATAGTCGTTGTTCTTGTAATATTTTCTTTCCAATCTAGGCAGCCTGATCTGAGGCTGAACTGAGTGTGATTGTCCCCAGAACCATTAACAGATAATTTCAGTTGAATTGCAATAGCTATACACTCCACTCTTACCCTTAGACATATTGTGAGAAGAGAGCAAATTCACAAACACAGTGCTCCAAATTTTTCACAAAACACAGAATATGAAAGCATTAATATATCAAAAGTTTTAGTCCTAAATGCTTTCATTAGAAAGTATCTTAGTTAATATTGTAGAAGTCTGGAGAAGACGTGATGTCTAAGTGCATATGCAGTACATACTACGTTAAATGAGGAATGACTGTATTGTGGTAATACAAAGTAATACTGTATTCAAAAAGTAATTAGGAGATTTTACGGCTAAAATAGACTAGACAAATTACATTTCATATTAAATTGTCAAAGAGATGCAAGTTTTCTTCTGACAAATAATAACGTGTTATTTGTAGACTAATATTTTCAGAAGAGAAGCTGCAGAAGCTGTTGGTGGAGTTTGGAAAGATGTGTAAGAAAAGGAAGTTGAAAGTGAACAAAGAAAAGAGCAAGTTAATGAGAGTAAGTAGAAGCATTGTGTAGGGAATAAAAGATTGGGGGTCAAATTGGAAGGAAGGAGCATGGAGGAAATGAATGGATTTAGAGACTATGGTTCACCTAAACAACTAGCCATTTGAGACTGACCTTTCTGCTAGACCAGTGAATTCATAAAATACAAAACAAACAATTTAGGGGGACCCCAAATGTTTAAAAAAATTGACAGAATATAAGCATTAAGTACCTTCCCAAAAAATCTTTCCTTTGTTCTTTCCCTGCCTCGGTGGGAGACGGCCAGTGTATTAAAAAAATGTATGTATAATGGGTTGTAGTAAATAATTTAGGAATCATCTATAATAGGTGAGAAAAGTGGGAATAATGTCAATAGATACATGGGCATCACCTACATAGATAGTCAAAGTCAGTGGTAATGTTATACTGCCTAACCTAGCTTCTTACAATATAGTACCAGTACAGTATGCAACCATCAAATAATATTTAACATTGCAGTATCATCTATAAACTTTCATATATACTCAGCAGTAACTTCCCACAATTGAGCAGTATGTACTACTATACCTTTGTAAGTGTACATACAGATGGAGTAAATGAGCTGTTTCCTGCATCAGTAGATGCCACTTTCAGTGTTATCATATCCTGCTCCTCCCTCCCTTTGCTTGATCATGGTGAAAATGTGAGGAAAATTAATATACAGATTGTGCCTCACCCTGGGAGTTAAGTATGGTAATTGTGACCACCAACTGTAATTATCTACTTGTCTCCCTCTGTAAGAGGACTGACGAACAGAATGTTTTTGCATTCTCTGCTTCCCTCCCATCCTTCATTTGCTGTGACTGTTTATAATTGGATTAGCTTTTAGCAGCTGTCACATACACCAGCAGATTGAATAGAATAAAGATCGTCGGTTAATTTTCTTTCCTAATAATGCGCAGTTCTATTACAAACTGTGACATATTCTCCCATAGATACCCATGTTATGATTGGAGATGCATTTCCAAGCCATTCAATAATATTCCTCACCTATTGGTAATTTCTTTTATTTTTAACTAAATATTTACCCAACATTTATGTTCAGTACAAATAGTATTAAACATTGTTTAATTATGGTACGTGTGTTAATTAAACTGAAGAGTTGCAGTACTGTACATATATGTAAAGGCAGGCAGTAGCTGGAGTGTCTGAGAGGGTAGGGGTGCAGGAAAGGGGGGTAGTGGGGAGTATGATTGTATAAGGGAGGATGTTATGCCAGCCTCTGCTGTCCTGCATCTCCCACTGACACAGTATGCAGGAGCAATGACAGCTGTCACAGCTTAATCAGCCAGTGTACCAGAAGTGTTTGATTTTTCACTTCTTAACCAATCTCCACCAAAAAAGAACATATATTCTCCACACTTGTAGACAAAATATGTATTCAAAATAACATTGCATGTGGTAAACCACTAACAAGTTTTTTTTATAATAATCTTTAGAAAATTGTAATTATTAAACCTATAGTTCTTGACCAGTCTACCAAACATATGTGAGCTCTCTATACATGCATTAAAGTGACACACAAAGCTTTAGTACATTTGATAAAAAAAATTGAAAAATTGTGCATTTAAAATTTATGAACATTTGCAAGAATCGTAACTGCAGATCATTATTCAGGTTTAATCGATTACAAGTTGCCAGCATCATAAGTGCGAAATGTCGTAAATCAGAACATTTTAAGTTGGGTCCCTACTGTATTTTACTGTGCTGTGTGTTTCTCTTTTTTTCTCTGACTGTGTCTTTCTCAGACTGGTTTACAGGGACTATGATTCCTGGAACCATTCCAAGATGTAACTGATGCATTAACTTGGATTGGTCATTGTGCTAGGCATTGGTTTAAAAAAATACCAGCACTGCCAAGAATGCAGCATCACTGCTAGGCCATTACATACAAGCAAAGTCAGTCCTCTAGTGGGCTTTTCAGGGTTGTGGTGCTCTTTTTCCTAGAAATAGTTTCTTCCCACAGGTGAACTACTGTACTTGAAAATGTTATTATTCATCATGAAGATATTTCAACCTTATGCTAAAATAATTTGCGAATTTTTTATTTTTTTTGTTGAAGCGAGGTAAAAAATGATTAATAATAGAAGTTTGATGCAGTACGATAGTACTATAGGTATTACTGGTGCTACGAGCCGCCACTGGTAAGGTACATCAGCTTTGAAAGTTTAAAGTCAATGACTAGAGTTATTCTCTAGTTATTGCACCAGTTATTTAAAAAGGATACCATGCTATTTTAAAATAGTCACCTATACAATCCAGTAACACTGCCAACTATCTTCTATTTAGGATACACCAGTGCTGAAAGTTTGAAAAGAGGATTTCTCAAGTCATAGCACAAACCAAAATTGTGGATGGTCTATATAGAATTAACCAGAGGGCACCTGCCCATGCCAGTAGTTGCATGAACCTAACGCTAATTCCAGTACACCAACACACACAATTTGAAGCCAATTGGATGAGGTGTTCTCAGGCTATAAATGAAAACCTTAGTGAAGAGAACAAAATTGTCATCCACTTAATGGTAACACTTTGGGGATACTTGATTATTACTGAGGTGACTCTTTTAGCAGCTTTAAAGTGTACTTATTTTTAAGGATTTTTTTCAACTTTAGGGGATTTGAGTTTTACTTTATTAAAAAAAAAATACATGATATGGTTTTTATCTGTATTAGGTACAGCAAGCTCATGTCTTATTGTGGCTTTCCTAGTTAAAGGCAAGGCTGTTCCTGTGTGCTCACCCATCCAGTTGCTGGCCAAACTTAGCAATATTTTAACTGAACAACTGAAGAAGACAAATGAAGGAGAGGGATAAGCTCATTTGTGTACTATTGCTTCATGAAAAGAAAATTGTATTGTTAGGTATGTGTAGGAGGAACAGTGTTTCTGAATTTTATTATGGTGTCTATACCCTTGTGGCAAGACAGTTATTGAATGTATGACGGGTAATGTGTTCTCCATTTTGGGTTACTCTTGGTGGGAGAGGACTGGCGTAAAAAAAATAAAAGCTTTGCATAAATATTTTAAGATGCATAGTACATGTAAGATATACATATTGTACAATATGCATACTATAACAATTGTAATTGTATTCATAATTTCCCTACCTAAATAATTTTTTTTCCAAGTCTCTAATTATTTTGTAATTTCAGTATGAAAATACTTTATATAGATCATTAATACAGTAAGTGGTTATACATGGATGTAAAAAATAATGACTAATGAGGAAGGGCATTGAGGAAGCAAAGTTGGGGAGGAAATGCACATATGGAAGATACTTGACAATAGGATGAACATTGTAGTTTGGGATCAGCAGGTTCTGATTGTCAAGCCAAAACCCAGTGTCCCAGTGGACAGTGTTGTTACCATGTAACCACTTTAATTTGAGATTCTCTTAGTTCAGTCCCAGAGAAGATAAGGAACACTAAAATATATGCTTTGGTGCTTAGTTTCCCAAGTGCTAAAGTGACGTGGGAAGCTGGGGGGGGGGGGGGTTCTATGGCTTCTTGTTTTCCCCACTGATGCTGGTCTCATGGTCCCTGAACCAATCAGATGCTGCCTTTTATTGCCATGTTCAGATGATTTTGTTTCTGGTATATTCTTGCTAAGTATCCAGGAAACAAGGCACTTTAGAAAAAAGTTTTCTACTTAGCGTTTGTTTTTGAGAGGTTAAGGGTGGTAGGAAGACCTTTTTCCCAAAATTCAAAATTTTGTCATTAAGAATGGATGGTATATATTTGTTGGCTGCACAAGTTGCAAAATATTTGCCAGGGTTTGGGTGACCCAGTATTACCATTGACAGGGCTTTAGCCATACTGTGGAATATTGTCCTCACAAGGATAGTCCACCAGGATGTGCATGATCATGAGGCTAGAAATTATTACTAAAATAGTATCTCCCTGTTCCATTAATAGTTCATTCAGAGGTGCTCTTCAGGGTGCAGTTTATCATTTTGTATCTCTCTCAGACTGTCCAGAGATAGTGTTGAGGCATTAGAAATTAACACATTAACTGAGTGACATAATAGTACACAGGTAAGGAGGATGTGTCTGACGTATTAATACACAATTTTTAATGGCTTCAGATATTTTTTTTTTTTTTTTTATTATCACACCGGCCGATTCCCACCAAGGCAGGGTGGCCCGAAAAAGAAAAACTTTCACCATCATTCACTCCATCACTGTCTTGCCAGAAGGGTGCTTTACACTACAGTTTTTAAACTGCAACATTAACACCCCTCCTTCAGAGTGCAGGCACTGTACTTCCCATCTCCAGGACTCAAGTCCGGCCTGCCGGTTTCCCTGAATCCCTTCATAAATGTTACTTTGCTCACACTCCAACAGCACGTCAAGTATTAAAAACCATTTGTCTCCATTCACTCCTATCAAACACGCTCACGCATGCCTGCTGGAAGTCCAAGCCCCTCGCACACAAAACCTCCTTTACCCCCTCCCTCCAACCCTTCCTAGGCCGACCCCTACCCCGCCTTCCTTCCACTACAGACTGATACACTCTTGAAGTCATTCTGTTTCGCTCCATTCTCTCTACATGTCCGAACCACCTCAACAACCCTTCCTCAGCCCTCTGGACAACAGTTTTGGTAATCCCGCACCTCCTCCTAACTTCCAAACTACGAATTCTCTGCATTATATTCACACCACACATTGCCCTCAGACATGACATCTCCACTGCCTCCAGCCTTCTCCTCGCTGCAACATTCATCACCCACGCTTCACACCCATATAAGAGCGTTGGTAAAACTATACTCTCATACATTCCCCTCTTTGCCTCCAAGGACAAAGTTCTTTGTCTCCACAGACTCCTAAGTGCACCACTCACTCTTTTTCCCTCATCAATTCTATGATTCACCTCATCTTTCATAGACCCATCCGCTGACACGTCCACTCCCAAATATCTGAATACGTTCACCTCCTCCATACTCTCTCCCTCCAATCTGATATTCAATCTTTCATCACCTAATCTTTTTGTTATCCTCATAACCTTACTCTTTCCTGTATTCACCTTTAATTTTCTTCTTTTGCACACCCTACCAAATTCATCCACCAATCTCTGCAACTTCTCTTCAGAATCTCCCAAGAGCACAGTGTCATCAGCAAAGAGCAGCTGTGACAACTCCCACTTTGTGTGTGATTCTTTATCTTTTAACTCCACGCCTCTTGCCAAGACCCTCGCATTTACTTCTCTTACAACCCCATCTATAAATATATTAAACAACCACGGTGACATCACACATCCTTGTCTAAGGCCTACTTTTACTGGGAAAAAATTCCCCTCTTTCCTACATACTCTAACTTGAGCCTCACTATCCTCGTAAAAACTCTTCACTGCTTTCAGTAACCTACCTCCTACACCATACACTTGCAACATCTGCCACATTGCCCCCCTATCCACCCTGTCATACGCCTTTTCCAAATCCATAAATGCCACAAAGACCTCTTTAGCCTTATCTAAATACTGTTCACTTATATGTTTCACTGTAAACACCTGGTCCACACACCCCCTACCTTTCCTAAAGCCTCCTTGTTCATCTGCTATCCTATTCTCCGTCTTACTCTTAATTCTTTCAATTATAACTCTACCATACACTTTACCAGGTACACTCAACAGACTTATCCCCCTATAATTTTTGCACTCTCTTTTATCCCCTTTGCCTTTATACAAAGGAACTATGCATGCTCTCTGCCAATCCCTAGGTACCTTACCCTCTTCCATACATTTATTAAATAATTGCACCAACCACTCCAAAACTATATCCCCACCTGCTTTTAACATTTCTATCTTTATCCCATCAATCCCGGCTGCCTTACCCCCTTTCATTTTACCTACTGCCTCACGAACTTCCCCCACACTCACAACTGACTCTTCCTCACTCCTACAAGATGTTATTCCTCCTTGCCCTATACACGAAATCACAGCTTCCCTATCTTCATCAACATTTAACAATTCCTCAAAATATTCCTTCCATCTTCCCAATACCTCTAACTCTCCATTTAATAACTCTCCTCTCCTATTTTTAACTGACAAATCCATTTGTTCTCTAGGCTTTCTTAACTTGTTAATCTCACTCCAAAACTTTTTCTTATTTTCAACAAAATTTGTTGATAACATCTCACCCACTCTCTCATTTGCTCTCTTTTTACATTGCTTCACCACTCTCTTAACTTCTCTCTTTTTCTCCATATACTCTTCCCTCCTTGCATCACTTCTACTTTGTAAAAACTTCTCATATGCTAACTTTTTCTCCCTTACTACTCTCTTTACATCATCATTCCACCAATCGCTCCTCTTCCCTCCTGCACCCACTTTCCTGTAACCACAAACTTCTGCTGAACACTCTAACACTACATTTTTAAACCTACCCCATACCTCTTCGACCCCATTGCCTATGCTCTCATTAGCCCATCTATCCTCCAATAGCTGTTTATATCTTACCCTAACTGCCTCCTCTTTTAGTTTATAAACCTTTACCTCTCTCTTCCCTGATGCTTCTATTCTCCTTGTATCCCATCTACCTTTTACTCTCAGTGTAGCTACAACTAGAAAGTGATCTGATATATCTGTGGCCCCTCTATAAACATGTACATCCTGAAGTCTACTCAACAGTCTTTTATCTACCAATACATAATCCAACAAACTACTGTCATTTCGCCCTACATCATATCGTGTATACTTATTTATCCTCTTTTTCTTAAAATATGTATTACCTATAACTAAACCCCTTTCTATACAAAGTTCAATCAAAGGGCTCCCATTATTATTTACACCTGGCACCCCAAACTTACCTACCACACCCTCTCTAAAAGTTTCTCCTACTTTAGCATTCAAGTCCCCTACCACAATTACTCTCTCACTTGGTTCAAAGGCTCCTATACATTCACTTAACATCTCCCAAAATCTCTCTCTCTCCTCTGCATTCCTCTCTTCTCCAGGTGCATACACGCTTATTATGACCCACTTCTCGCATCCAACCTTTACTTTAATCCACATAATTCTTGAATTTACACATTCATATTCTCTTTTCTCCTTCCATAACTGATCATTTAACATTACTGCTACCCCTTCCTTTGCTCTAACTCTCTCAGATACTCCAGATTTAATCCCATTTATTTCCCCCCACTGAAACTCTCCTACCCCCTTCAGCTTTGTTTCGCTTAGGGCCAGGACATCCAACTTCTTTTCATTCATAACATCAGCAATCATCTGTTTCTTGTCATCCGCACTACATCCACGCACATTTAAGCAACCCAGTTTTATAAAGTTTTTCTTCTTCTCTTTTTTAGTAATTGTATACAGGAGAAGGGGTTACTAGCCCATTGCTCCCGGCATTTTAGTCGCCTCATACGACACGCATGGCTTACGGAGGAAAGATTCTTTTCCACTTCCCCATGGACAATAGAAGAAATAAAAAGAACAAGAGCTTCAGATATGCCACCTGCAAATATTTTTGACCTCAGCACACCTGTATGGGGTCTCTTACAACCTCTTTATACCTTTGAAATATTTTTTTTAAAACCAAACAGGTCCATGCAGGGCTTTGGAGGTAACACTACCTAACCAGAATAAGTAAACAATAAAACCAAGACCTGTTGTTACACCACCAGCTTTTATAAACAAACAAAAGTGGAGTATTGTACAGTATACAGTTGGGAAAACTGACATGTATAACCCAATTTTTTGAAAGCCCTTTGTTAAACAAGGCATTTAGGGCAGCCTTAAAATTAACAGCAAACAGGGTATGGAACTGAAAGGAAGATGCCTTATTCATTTCAGATTTAATATAATTTTATGATACTAACAGTGGAATTCAGCTAAAAAAAAAAAGCACACCATGTAGATTTAACCTGTGATCACCCAGTATAGTCAAACACTGATTAATTCCAAGTTTTAATGAGTATTACACCTTGAAAAAATTGTGTAGTAATATTGTAAGTATTCCTTATACATAGTGTTAGAAGGCCATACCAGGTGTTAAACATTAAGAGCTGAAAAAAAAATCATAATTTGGTGTCGATAAATTGTAAAACGTGAATATTGCTGGCACTCTTATGATACTGGTGTAGGCTTATTGAACCCTAGTTAAATAACAATTAAAGTGAATGTTATAGAAGTTTTAAAGGAGTTTTCTCTATATTTTAAGTTTTGCAGAAATATGGCTGCTAGTCTGATATAGCGGTGGTTGGAGCTGCTCTCCAAAGGTTCTTTTCGATTTACTATATTCCAAAATCAGCTGCTGCTTGGGTTGGTAACCTCTTCAAGGGGGGCTCCTTGGCGTGGTGAAGAGGCTCTTGGTCTGAGGAATTAGACCTGATGGTCTCCTTCCTCAGACCGAACCTAATTACCCCCCAATCCCCCCTTCCCTATCCCATCCTCCCTACCCTCCCTTTTACCTTTCCTCCTCCTCCTCCCTGTCCCTCTCTTATTCCCTTCCTCTTTTTGGCCTGTAAGATTCTTCCCACAGGCATGCTGGTTCCTAGGTAGGGGGAAGGGTACCGGGGTCCATCCCATTCCGTTGAGGTTCTTGGAGGTGGCATAGTTTGCCGTGGAATCTGGATCACCTGGAGATGTCCCAATCCCTCTCCGATATCCCGGGGGGTGGCTTTGGGTGTCTTTTGGGCGACTGGTACATCTCTGGAAGCCGCCTTTCGGATTTCGGGGGTGGTGGCCAAAGGAGGTATGCTTTGTGGCGGATATCCGGCCGCCCTCTCTTTTGTCCACCGAGGTAGCTCGGCAGATGTGAGGTTGCTATCCTGGATTGCTGGTTTACTGGCATGAAGGGTAGGGTGTGGCACGGGTTCCATGCTGCATCTATGCTACTTGTGGTTCTGAGGTCCTCTTGGGCGCGGAGGGAGATATCCGGCCCTTTCATTCCTCCTAGGAACTATTCCTCCTCACTCCCCCCTTTTTTTCATTCTTTTTTTTTATTTTTATTTTCTTTCTTTTTTTTTTTCTTAAAAACAAAGACAAGAAGTAACCTAACCATGGAGATCCCAGTCCATGAACCCCTGGGCCCCTTCTTGATACCGCACCCCATTCTGACCCTGCCTCATTTTTTGACCACTCTTCGGACACCCCTGATGCCCCTGTACCTGTTGCTGGTGCTATTTCCTCACCCACTTAAGGTACCGGGGCTTCGACTGACTCCTTCGATTTGTCTGACCTCCGCTCTCCTTTGACTATGCTTCCGGCCTCTTCCTCTACGATGTGACAGTTTTCGAATCGCCAGCCCGTTTCACGTCGGACCAAGTCCGGTCCCACTCCTAAATGCCATCGACAATTGTCTGATGATGATACTTCACCACCACCTCGTTCTTCTCAGAAACGATCAACCCGTCATGCACTCCCTTCCACGCTCAGTTTCGGAATACACAATGGACTAACTTTACTTTATGACCGACTTCCTCTAGTGCCTATCTTTCCGACCATAGTATTGGCAAGGTGCTCCTACGGCATGTTGGTAGAGATATTTCCTTTTATGCTCTTCAGAGCGGTACGCGCATCATCACTGTTGAGAATGTTACCCGAGCTCATGATCTTTCTCTTCTTTCGCATATCGATACTATTCCAGTCACTATTGAAAAACACCATTCCCTCAATTCTTGTAGTGGTACTGTCATTCTGCCCCATACCATAGTCCAACAGAATTTTCAGACGTGGCAATGACATTCTCGAACAGCTGGAACTCCACGATCTCCCAATCCTCAAGGTAGACACTTATGCCCTTCCTGCCCACGGGCAGAGGCGATACCCTTGCAATGTGGCTCGATTAACTTTTGACAACCGTGAACTCCCATCCTCTGTTTATGTAGCAGGACATCGGTTACAAGTTCGAAAGGTGACCCCTACACCGCAACAGTGTAGAAATCGCTGACGATTTGGTCACCCAGCAAAATATTGCATGTCTATACCTGAATGCCCAGTCTGGTGCCGATGACCATTCTAATACGTCTTGCAGTCAACCTCCCTCTTACCTTAATTGTCATGAGGCTCACCCTTCATACTCTCACCGTTGCCAGGTCTACTTAAATGAGCGTGAAATCCGTTGCCTTAAAGAGGCAGAAGGTCTCCCTTATGCTATGGCAGTTTCTCATCTCCGCTTCCAAGGGAGACTACCCCGTGTTTCTTATTCTCTTGTTTCCAAATGTCCCTCCATTTCTGGGGTCCCATCTTCTGCAGCCTCCTCTGTGGTTACCCCTCCCATAGCCACTCCAGTATCTAATTCTTTTGCTGTCCTTGGCTCTGACGTCCCTACAACACCTCAGTCTGTTCTCGCATCTTCACGTCCTTCCTCACAAGCCCCGGTATCGACAAGACCTCGTACGACACCTTATACCAATTGCCCCTCAACTTTTCAGAAGTCCAAAAAATCTCCATTGCTCAAATCTTCTTTGCCCCTTCCTTCCCTTCTTCCACCTCTGCATTTTACCTTTCCAGTCTCTGTGCCTAGTTCTTCCCCTCTCTCTGGCTTTATTACAAGTGTGGAGGTTCACCCTCCTCCTCGTACTATGCCTTCTACCCCCATCCCCTCCCAAGTTTTTCCCTCTTCTGCCACCTCCCAGGTTTCTGCCTCTTCTGTCCCCTCCCACACTTCTTCTCCAGTCCCCTACACTCTTGTCCCCCCCCTTTTTGTCCCCCCCCCTACTTTGGTGCAGTCCATTACTGTCCCAATCTTTATTCGCCCTCCTCCTTCAACCTCTAGTATTGTCTCCCATACATCTTTGAATTCAGAAACACTTGAAGCCATTTCAGAATATATTGCAGAGACTAAACCTTCAATGGACACTGACCCACCTCCTGTTCCTTCTCCTCCCTCCCCTCCATCTCCACAACTTTCTTCGCAACGCTCCATTCCTTCGCTGCTTAAACATCTTCCTATGTCACCGCACATAGACTTTTCTAACCCCCTCTAATCCGTAGGTGCCGTTACCTGCGGATTCCTGATATTTTCCTCGTTGCCAATCATGGCCTATTTACAGTGGAATATCCGCGGCCTCGGGTAATCAGGGTGAGCTTCAGATGCTGCTTTGCCGGTTTTTCCTGTTGGTGTTTGCTTACAAGAACCAAAATTACACTCAGCTGTTTTCCAACCCATCTCGGGCTATAATTTATTGTATTCTTCGGATCCTTCTTCTGATGGAACCTTTGATGAAAGTGCCCTTCTTCTACGCAATGATTTTCCGTACCGTCCACTATTTGTTCATACCTCGCTGCATTACACTGCAGCCCGCATCCACTTGAATAAGTGGTTTACCATATGTTTTTTGTATCTCTCTCCTTCTCGGGCATTATCTATCCCAGATTTTGCCTTTCTTGTTTCATCCTTACCACCGCCACTTCTGTTACTTGCCGATTTTAATGCCCACCATTTCCTCTGAGGAGGGTTCATTGTGACTCATGTGGCATTCAGTTGGAGGATTTTCTCACCTCTCACCCCCTCCATGTTTTAAATACGGGTACTCCTACCCATTTTGATCCTCGTACTCATACTCTCTCTTGCATTGATCTATCGGTCTGCTCTTCCTCCACTGCACTAGACTTTGCCTGGTCTGTTCTAACGGACTTACATGACAGTGATCATTTTCCAATCGTTCTTACTTCTCTTTCATATTCACCACCTCTCCAAAGCCCTCGCTGGCAATTTGATCAGGCAAATTGGGACCTTTACTCGCAACTCACTGCTTTTAGTGAGGTTCCTTCTTCATCCTCCATTGATGAGCTCCTACACCTCTTCTTGATGTCAGTTTTAACCGCAGCTTCTCATTCTATACCCCAAACCTCAGGCAGGCATTCTCAGAAGTGCGTGCCTTGGTGGTCTCCTGCTTGTGCTCGTGCAGTACGTTTGAAACGCGCTGCATGGGGCAGGTACCGGTACAATAGAACTGGTGAGATTTCTTGATTTTAAGCAGAAACGTGTGGTCGCTCGCCGTGTCATCCGTGATGCTAAATGCTCTTGCTGGCGAGATTGTGTTTCCACCATCACCTCTGCTTCCTCTATGAGTGCAAGTCTGGAAAAAGCGAGGAAATTGAGTGGTAAGTACTCTCCTGACCCGGCTCCTGTTCTACGGGTCACGGGTGTTGATATAGCAAACCCTCTTGACGTTGCCATTGAAATTGGCACTCATCTGGTCCGTATTTCTTGGGGGCTCCGTCTATGCCCCTCATTTCTTGCCTCAAAGTCTGCCAGAGAGTTAGCACCCTTGGACTTTTCTTCTCTCAGAGAAGAACAGTATACTAATGTGCCTTTTACACTTCAGGAACTGGAGGCAAGACTCTCAGCTTGCTGATCGTCGGCAGCTGGGTCTGACAACATTCATATTCGGATGTTACAACATTTAAATCAGTCAGCCCTTGCAGTCCTTTTACACCTCTTCAATCTTATTTGGTCACAAGGAGTTCTTCCCCAGCTGTGGAAATCTGCCATTGTTCTCCCTTTCCGCAAACTGGGTACTACGGGACATGATGCCTCCCACTATCATCCCATTGCTCTTACCAGTGCAGTTTGCAAAGTGGTGGAACGTCTGGTAAATCGACGTTTAATGTGGTATTTAGAGAGACAACAGTCTCTCCACTAGTCGATTTAGCTTTCGTAAGGGCCGTTCTACCATAGACCCCTTACTACGCTTGGATACGTATGTTCGTAATGCCTTTGCGAATAACCGCTTGGTTATTGCCATATTTTTTGACCTTGAGAAGGCATATGACACAACTTGGAGGTATAATATTTTGGCCCAAGCCCACTCCTTAGGCCTCCGAGGCAATCTACCATCCTTCCTTAAGAACTTTTTAACTGACAGACATTTCCGTGTTCGGGTTAATAATATGCTCTCCCCGGACTTTGTCCAAGCTGAAGGTGTGCCCCAGGGATGTGTTCTGAGCACAACACTTTTTCTCCTTGCTATTAATGATCTGGCCTCGAGTCTTCCATCCAATATTTGGTCATCCCTCTATATTGATGACTTCGCCATTGCTTGTGCAGGTGCTGACTGTCGCCTCATTACAGTTTCTCTCCAGCATGCGGTCGACCGTGTTTCCACGCATGGGTTTAAATTTTCCAGTACCAAAACTCATCAAATTATTTTCACTAGATGCTCTGTCATCTCCGATCATCCTTTGTACCTCTATGGCTCCCGTATCCCTGAACGTGATACAGTCAGGTTTCTAGGCCTTCTCTTTGACCGTAGGTTATCCTGAAAACCTCACATTACCTCTCTGAAGGCAACTTGTCACAGCCAGCCAAACCTTCTTAAAACCCTTGCTCATCTTTCATGGGGAGCTGATCATCGAACTCTCCTTCGCCTACATTCAGCCCACATTTTGTCGAAACTTGATTATGGTGACCAGATCTATTCAGCGGCCTCTCCTGCTACTCTCTCCAGCCTTAACCCCATCCATCACCAAGGATTATGTTTATGCCTTTGTGCCTTTTGCTCTTGCCCTGTTGAGAGCCTCTATATGGAAGCGAATGTTCCATCCTTGTCCGATCGCCGTGATGTCCATTGCCTTCGTTACTATGTACGCTCTCATGATCTCCGCAAGCAGTACATGACCTACCAGTTTCATATAGAGGTGTTCCATTTATGGACTATTTTGCTGTAATAGCTACCCACCTTCACACCCATTGGCAACAATGTTGGTCTAATCTGCTTGGTAACAAACTTCAGTCTATTAAACCGAGTATAGGTAACTGGCCGTCATCTTGTCATCAATGTCGAGGTTGGGAGACTACTCTCTCCCATCTTCACATTGGCCACACTCGTCTTACTCATGGGTATCTCATGGAAAGGCGCCCTGTTCCTCTCTGTGAGAAGTGTCAGGTTCCAGTATCGGTTAGCCACATTCTGCTAGACTGCCCTCTCTATCAACGAGCATGCAGAATTTACCTCCAACGCCGTCTCCGCTCTTCTACTCTTTCTTTACCTTCCCTTCTTGCTGATGGACCCTCCTTTAATCCTGACTCATTGACTTCTTGACAACGACTGATTTACTCCACAAACTCTGATGATGATGATACCTTTTGCACTCCCCTCAGCCCTTTCTACCTCAATCTTTTGCTGCCCTCTACCCTTTCGCTATCCACTGCCCCGCTGTTCTCCGTAACCTACTACTCGTCCCTCTCCCTTTTGCCACCTGATACCCTTGCTTCCTTCCTGCCCTGCAGTGCTGTATAGCCCTTGTGGTTTAGCGCTTCTTTTTGATTATAATAATAATAATAATAATAATAATAATAATAATAATAATAATTGGGTTGGTAAAGTTGCAATTATTTATTCCTCATTTTTTTAAGTATTCATCATATACCAGTTGGTTAACCTATTGTCATTTGAGATAATAGACGTAGCAGGAAATTATCATCAGCACATTGTGAGACTGATAGTTGTATACTATTGTCTTGCCACAGATTCCTTATTTCTTGATGAATTTTGTTTTCTTATTGAGTCCTTTGCAAGGAAGAGTGGTCATCAACTTGTGTGTTGTGACTCACTACTAAATTGATTGTCCACAACAGAAGCTCTTTGCATGAGAGTTACTGGAGCTAATTTATTTGAATAATTTTGATGATGTATTATCACTTGCCTTCATCGGAGGCTATATATTGGACTAGGTTCTGTTTACCTCCAATTCTCAGAGCATTTGAAGATGTTGAGCTAATACTTCTCAATACGTATTACTGTACTCTATCAGTGTCGTTACTTTTAGTATTGATATTTTTGTGCTACTGCCTTGTGAGCACATTCTTTCCATAATTATAGAAACCTTGATTTGGACCAGGCTAATGTGATAGAGAGAAATGCCTTGGGCAAAGTGGATGCATTGGACTGTGTTTTAACTGTTTAGGAAAGCTTCATATGTTTGTGGCCATGACTAGTAAGTGCTGTCCTATGATCACTAAGGTTCTTGATGTATGACTTGGCCCTTGCCTCATGCTGTAGGGGACAAATTCATGGAAAGAAGCTCTTGCGTAGCTCCTAGATTGTTCAGCGGATTGCTAGTGTCTGTTAAGAGTCGGGAATCTGTTCGTGATTTCAAATCTCGGTTGAAAGCACTTGAAAGCATCTCTTTCTTAGGGCTTATGATCTTGGTCATCATACTGTCACTCTTGAATGTAAACTTAAATATTTTTTCATCACTGTTGTAGCATTTATGGATTGGTTTACAAGCACTTAGGAATTTCTTGAAAGATAAGGCACTCATGAACAATAAAATCCCAAATAATTATTATTATGAGATGGTAAATTAATTGCTAAAAAATTATGGTTTATGAAAGAATGTGGGAACTATATTATGAAATTAGAAATAATAAAATATCCTTTCTCTCACTTCTCTGCTGCTGCTGCTTTTTTCTTTTTTTTTTCTTGAGCAAATTGCTAGTGGTTTAGGCAGTTGTAGGGCGAGGTCTGGCAGGCTACACTCATGCTTTCTGAACCTGAGTATCTGCCCTAGGATTCACTCATGTTTTGTGTGTAGTTTTTTGTGCTTTAGTTTGATCTTCTTTTTATTAGAGAAACTAAAATGCAGAGTTGTTTTATTGCAAAGTTATGATAACTATTCAATATTCAAGAAATTTGTGTGCATGTTCCTTCACATTTTGAACTTTGTGTATAGAGAATTTTGTCCAACTAAAAACTGCTACTTTGTTACTTCTTCATTATGCTATATATTTGTATGTGCATGGTAATGAGAGTAATAGAAACCTTGAAAACTTTTTGTGATGCACAGTGTGTCAGAAAGTTTAATTCCAACCTTTTCCACATGCTGCTTTTGTAGGTTGTGGACAAGCCCTTGGGAACTGTCTTCCAAGCTCTGAGCCAGACGGTGAGAATGATAAAGTAGAGTTTTGTTAAGTAGTGGCCTGAGATCTGAAAGAATTCTCTTCACTTTGAATTTCGTTAATTTATTGTGTTTTGGTTAGTAATATAGTTCTTATTGTCTTTTGTGATAGCTTGTAAAAATTGTCACAAAAAGAACTCGTGCATCAAGATAATTTCTTTTCTATCATGGTACATATATTTTTTCCAGTGGTCTACTGTCTATACCTGAATTACTATGGTGTGTTCTCCCTTGAAGGGAGTGCTTTGAGCCTGGTGAAGGGGCTCAAGATCTGAGGAATTAGAGCTACCCTCAAATTCTTTGGATCAGACTTAACCTATTTTCTAGGTGCTGTGTAACTCTCTTGAGTTTTATACTTCTCCATGAGTATAGTGAGAAAAATTCTGGCATACTCTTCAAAATTCATTTATAATATTGTTAATTTTTTTTTTTAAGTATAAACTTATTGTATATTTTTTTTTTTTACATATCCAAAATACATTTCATTTGTAAAAGAAATTAGATACAGGGTAGAGATGTATGTGTGGCTATTTGTATGGCAGGAACATATGCCAGAGTTAATGTAAGTTACTAAGTACTGTATGAAAGGTCACAGCCAAGGCTGGTAGAAAGTGAGATTTCAGTTCTGTTGATACAGTTTTCAGATTCAAACCCCTGTCACTATACATACACTTGTGCAATATTGTATCCCTCTGGAAATTTGTTGGATTTCATTATGGTAAACTGATGAATAAATGGAAAATAGGAGGGAAGCCCCTTTAAACTTATGGCTTGTCTTACAGACAAGATTTATTGTGCAGATACTGGCAAAGGACCAGCAAGTGGATTATGAACTTGAAAGCAAACACCAATGATTGGATTTTGGTTTCCAGTCAGTAAAAATCTTTTACGTTATACAGTGGACCCTCGGTTGTCGGCTGTAGTCCGTTCCAGAAGCTCGGCCTAAGACTGAAATGGCTGAAAACCGAAATAATATTTCCTACGAGAATTAATGGAAATACAATTAATCCGTCCCAGACAAAAATATTAACAAAAAATTTTTTTTTTGTAACGGTTATATAAGTACAGTGGACCTCCGCATAACGATATTAATCTGTTCATGAGAGCTCATTGTTATGCGAAATTATCGTTATGCGAATGAATTTTCCCCATAAGAAATAATGGAAATCAAATTAATCCGTGCAAGACACCCAAAAGTATGAAATTTTTTTTTTTACCACATGAAATATACATTTTCCTACACACAAAGAGAAGGATACATGCACAATAGTAGAGTAGTACATGCACAGTATATATTGTGCATGTACTACTCTACTAAATGAAGAATAAATGACACTTACCTTTATTGAAGATGCAGCAATGACTGATGAGACACTGTGTCCTGGGAGTGCCTTTTCCTCCTGAGTACTGTAGGTCCTGTTTGGCATTTTCTTCCAGAACAGGCCTTATCACACTGTGTATGCCACTACGATTCTTAAATCTCTCAAACCAACCTTTGCTGGCTTTAAATTCACCAATATGAGCACTAGTTCCAGGCATTTTTCCCTGTTCACCTGGATGTTAGTCGACTGGGGTGGGTTGCATCCTGGGAGACAAGATTAAGGACCCCAATGGAAATAAGTTAGACAGTCTTCGATGACACTGACTTTTTTGGGTTATCCTGGGTGGCTATCCCTCTGGGGTTAATTGTTTCTTGGTATTCTCAATAAGCCACACCAACAACGGTGCTACAGCAGCAGCAGCTGACGATACAGCAGCAGCAGCAGCTGACAGTGCTACAGCAGCAGCTGACAGTGCTACAGCAGCAGCAGCAGCAGCTGACAGTGCAGCAGCAGCTGACAGTGCAGCAGCAGCTGACAGTGCTACAGCAGCAGCAGCAGCAGCAGTTGACCATGGTACCACAGTATTTCGATAATATTTCTCACCCTTTTTACCACAGGGTTGGCACTAGAAGCTTTCTTGGGGCCCATGGCCACTTATTTTGCAGATAAAATCACCAAAAACACTGTAATACGAAATGTTACGATTGTATGCTTGGATGTTACCGCGGAGGCTGGCTTGTAAACAGTGCCACCGGCGGAACATGTGAGGCTGGCTCAGGCCGCACATTAGACGCATCTTGGACGAATAGTGTTGAGCGGGTTTTTTAGCGGTATGTGAGGCAAAATCTTAGCGATAAAATGTATCGGTATGCGGATTTAACGTTATGTGATGCCAACGGTATGCGGGGGTCCACTGTATTACATACCTTTATTGAAGGCTAATGCTGGATTCTGGAAGACAGGGAGGAGGAAAGAGGGACGAGTTAGTGTTTGGAAGGGGAACCGCCCTCCATAACGACTTTAGGTAGCAAAGCCTTCTCTGGGGTTACTTCCCTTCTTTGTCTTTTAATGCCACTAGGACCAGCTTTAGAGTCACTGGACCCTTGTTGCACAACAAATCTGTCCATAGAGGTCTGTTTCTGGTGTGTGTCTACGATTTCTTTGAAGTGGGACAGGGTTTTGTCACTGAACATGTTGCAGATATGGCTTGTTTCAGCTTGGTCAGGGTGGTGTTTCTCTACAGAAGCTTGCACTCTAGTCCACATTGCACACACCTCTTTGATCTCTGAAGAAGGCACCTCCTTCACTCCCTCTTCCTCCTCCTCTGAAGCAAGGTCCTCAGCTGCAGTCTGTTGCTGTTTGAGTTGAAGCTCTTGCAGCTCTTCAGTGGTTAGCTCTTCCTTGTGGTCCTCCACCAACTCTTCCACATTCTTGCCACTCACCTCCAACCCCAGGGACTTCTCCAGTGCCACAGTAGAGTCCACAGGGTCGGCAGGGTCAGGGTCAGCCTCAAACCCTTTAAAATCCCTCTCTTGGACACAACCTGGCCACAATTTTCTCCAAGCATAGTTCAAAGTCCTGGAAGTCACTTCCTCCAAAGCCTCACCTATAAAGCTTATGCAATTGAGGATAGTGTAGTGATCTTTCCAGAACTTTCTTAGGGTCAACTGAGTGTCAGAGGTCACTTCAAAGCACTTTTCAAACACTGCTTTTGTGCAGAGTTTTTTGAAGTTAAAAATGACCTGCTTGTCTATGGGCTGGAGGAGAGGAGTGGTGTTAGGAGGCAAGAACTTCACTGTGATGAAATTGAAGTCCCTAAACACTTGGCCTTCCTAGTCTGGAGGATGTGCAGGAGCATTGTCCAGTACCAGGAGGCACTTGAGTGGCAATTTCTTTTTTAGGAGGTATTTTTTCACACTTGGGCCAAACACATTAACCCACTCTCTGAAAATGTGCCTTGTGACCCCATGCCTTTTGATTAGCTTTCCACATCACACAGTCTATTCTTGATGACATTGCTTTTCTTGAACACACTGGAATTTTCTGAGTGATACACCAGAAAAGGCTTCACTTTAAAATCCCCTCTAGCATTAGTACATAAAAGAGTAAGACTGTCTTTCATGGCTTGTGTCCTAGCAGTGCCTTTTCCTCCTGTGTGATGTAGGTCCTGTTTGGCATTTTTGTCACAGTTGAACTCTTGTTGGGATTTTAATTGTTCAGCCTTTACATAGTCCTTGAACTCTAGTACGTACGTAGTTTTCAACCGCTTTTTTGTCAGAACTTGCAGCCTCTCCATGCCTTACAACACTGTGTATGCCACTACAGTTCTTAAATCTCTCAAACCACCCTTTGCTGGCCCTAAATTCACTACCAGCAGCACTTGTTCCAGCAGTTTTCTACTTTGCCTTCTCACAAATAATAGATTCCACAACACTGTCTCCCAGTAATTGTTTTTCCTTAATCCACAATAACAACACCTTTTCCATCTCTTCCATTATTGGTGACCTTTGTTTCGTTATAAAAGTTAATCCTTTCGCAACATTAGCGTCCTTGATTTGTTCTTTCTTTGCCAGGATGGATGTCATGATAGATTTGTTTTTCCCGTAAATCCTGGCAAGTTCCAGCACCCACATACCCCTCTTGTATTTATCAACCACTTCACGCTTAAATTCCATGGTGTTTCTCACTTTCTTTACCACAGGAACTTTACTAGGAACTTTCTTGGAGCCATGGTTACTTATTTCGCAGTTGCACTGCAAAAAAACACAAAAAACAATGGAAAACAAGCGAAATGTTTGGATGTATGAGCAGAAGCTTCCTCACACACTGGGAGGCACAGCCAGACTGATGTGCAAGTGGCCCCAGCTGGCGGACGGATGTGTCAGAAACGGCTGATCACCAAAATAGCGGCCGATCACCAGGAGTCGAAGAACCAGCTGATGACTGAATTGGCCGATAACAGGAATGGATGATATCTGAGGGTTCACTGTATTAAATCTATCCCTAATGCTGGTGAAGGGCTTTTGATCTAAGGAATTGGAGCTAAATTTCTCTTTCTTGGATCAGACTTGATTACTTTTTATTCTCTAGAATTATTTCCCCTTGAATATAAAAATATCAGATGTTATGCAGTTGTAAAAGGTATAGTAACTATTCAAAGAAGAACTGGATATGCAGATTGCATTTGTTTTTATTGCAAAAAAGCCAAAACAGGAGAAATTAAAGGCAAATTATTAGTAGATTGAAGGTTTTCTGTTTGAAAGAAGACGACCAACAGGAAATACATAGCAACAGCACAGTTCCTAGTTTATGTGAATAACTTTGCAAAAGAAATTAAAAGCTGTATTAACATGTTTGTAAATAATTTAGAAAATCACATGGAGTTTTTAAATTAACACACTGGCCATCTCCCACTGAAGTAGGGTAACCCGAAAAAAAAAGAAACAATTTCTATCTCATTATTTCCATTACTGTCTTGTCAGAGGTATGCTGACATTACAGCTTGGATGCCCCTCCAAACTGCCATCCTCACCTTCAGAGTGCAGGCATTGTACTTCCTGGAGTATACATGGAGAGGGTTTCCTACTGTACTATGCAAAATAAGTGTATAATTAAAATATCATTTATAGTAAGTATTTGCATGCATATCCATTTTTTCAAGATTTTTTTTTATCACTGACCATCTCACACCAAGGTAAGGTGACCACTCTCCCCCCCCCCATCCTCCCTCAAAAAAAAAGAAATAATTAATTGCTATTATTCATTTCATAACTGTTTTGCCAGCAGTGTGTAGATGTCACAAGTAATATGAGCCTTCAGACTGCATCATCACCTCTCCAGAGTGCAGGCATTGTGTTTGTTATCTGAGTGCCAGTTTATAGATCCATGACCTGTATATCCTATCCTTTACTACTTTAGGCATTGCTTGATCAGAGGCTTGTGTGTGCCATTCCCTGTGCCAAATAGAACTTGATCAATGACTTTTGAACACCATTTCCTCTCTATGAATAATACACACTGTAAGGTTTATGGTACTGTATTGAGATGTTTCAGTCATCAGGGACATTATCAATATGAATTAGATTGATAAAGTCCCTGGTGGACAAAACATCTCAATAAATACCATAAGCACCATATTGTGTCTTATTAACATACTTATCAATATATTTTACTATTGATTTGCACTATTCTTGTGCTAGAGAGAGCTGGATCCTTCATTCCTGAAATCTTTTCCATATAAATGTAGCTGGATCTGTAATTCACGTAAGCTCATCCCAGGGCTAGATGTAGCTGAATCTGTGACCCACCTGTTATATTGTATCATCTCAATTAGGGCTGTATATTACTCTTAACTGTAAATATTACAGTTTATATGCTAATTTACTTAAAATTAAGCTACTGCCTTTTACTTTGATCCTTTAAAATTAATTTTACTATGTTAATTTTCTTACCTGATTCCTGATGTTAATTTCTGAATGTTCTTGTAAACATACAAATACAGTAAACTCTCAGTTTAACAAATCTTGGTTTATTGGACTTCAGAAATGCAGGACTGTGTGCGCTAGGTCACTTGATTCATAAACAGTGGACAAAGTCTGTTCGTAAATTTTTTTTTTTTATTATTATTACAATAACAGCAAAACAGCCTTGTCTATTTACTACACATGCAATTACTAGCCACTAACTTTCCACTAATAGTCTGATTTAAAGTAGGTTACATAAACCATTAAAAATGTATATTTATCCACATCCGTAAATGAATTAAAATGACTGTAACATGTCTGGCAATATGGCAGCATTAAACAATGTCCAAATTTGCATACGCTTATCTCTTGGTGCGAGAATGTGTCATATACTGTAATACTTCCAGCAGGCATGCGTGAGCGTGTTTGATAGGAGTGAATGGAGACAAATGGTTTTTAATACTTGACGTGCTGTTGGAGTGTGAGCAAAGTAACATTTATGAAGGGATTCAGGGAAACCGGCAGGCCGGACTTGAGTCCTGGAGATGGGAAGTACAGTGCCTGCACTCTGAAGGAGGGGTGTTAATGTTGCAGTTTAAAAACTGTAGTGTAAAGCACCCTTCTGGCAAGACAGTGATGGAGTGAATGATGGTGAAAGTTTTTCTTTTTCGGGCCACCCTGCCTTGGTGGGAATCGGCCGGTGTGATAATAAAAAATAAAATACTGTAATACTATATAAAATTCTTAGTGGTTTGAAAATAGTTTTTTTTTTTTTTTTCAGTTTTACTTTTGATAAAGTTATCAAGGTCATCTTGCTGCCTATATTTCAAAATGTATGAGCATGTGCTCTGCGGGAAACTTGTATGTTGTACATCACAGCATACTGGATAAACTTCAAAATAGCCTTCAAACGTAAGGATAGTAAAATGCTAAAAATAAAAAAAAAAAAAAAAAGTTAGCTTGAATTAACCCAAAATTGGAATATGCAGTGGTAATGTGGCATTTGTATTAAGTAGAAAAAAGTTAATGATACAAAAAAAAGGCATGTTGAAAATGGGTACCAAAGGTTATGAGTAGGAATTATAATGAAAGACAAACACTGACAATGCTATCATCGGTACTTGGGATTAAGAATAAGTATAAAAATAAGCAGATGGGTAATAAAAGGAAGTGAGAAATAGATTAAAATCTAGAAGCCTCAATTGTAAATGAAAAAAATTGCCATAAGAATAGTGGTACAGTATATAAGTTTTCACAAATAATGTAGTAGACTTTTGGAATGTTGATGTGGTAGGTACGGTAGTATATTGGTAAGCAGCAACCATCCAAGGGGTTACTACGATGAAAATAAATGGTATAAAATACCGACACAATGGAAACATAAACACACATGCAGTTTAATGTGGTCCTTTATTGACAACGTTTCGCCCACACACTGGGCTTTTTCAAGTCACAAACAGATCTACCTGGGGTGGAAGGTACGTGCCTTCCACCCCAGGTAGATCTGTTTGTGACTTGAAAAAGCCCACTGTGTGGGCGAAACGTTGTCAATAAAGGACCACATTAAACTGCATGTGTGTTAATGTTTCCAAGGGGTTACTACATTGAGTGTGAGATGGAAGCTTGATAAATGGATGGGAATGTATAGTATATTCTTGTTGAACATTTGAGCTGTGCATGTAGATTAAAGCCAGTATTACATTGATTATTACAGGTGGTGCTTCATTGTGAGAACTAGTTATAAAGTCTTAACATTTTTTTCTTTTTTCAGGGTTTCTGGTGTTAGAAGCTGCTCCTGATAGCCATAAATTTAAGCTGACAATGTTTCAGCCAACTGATCCACCACACTTCTACAGAACTGTTCGCAAAGAGATGAAATTGTTAACAACTTCCCTTCCACCAGGCATCTGGGTTAGAGGTTATGAAGACAGAATGGTAAGTACTTGTTTAATTTTTGAGACTTCCTTTCTTTTTATATTATATTAACCCTTTGAGGGTCCGTGTCGTAGATCTACAGCTTTACGTTGAGGGTTCAAATCGTAGATCTACGTCATGAGCTCAGCTCACTCTGATAACCTGTGAGTGGTAAATTTTAGCCTAGATATGAGAGAATACATCTATGTGGTATGTGTGCACCACATAAAACAAATCCTGCAGCACATAGTGCATAATGAGAGAAAAAACTGAGACTGTAATTTTCGATTAAAACAGCGACTTTGCAGTGTTTTCTCATGTTTTTTTATACTTGCATTTGCAATTTCTTGGTCTCATTTGATAGAATGGAAGATATATTACAGAAATAGAGATGATTTTGATTGATTTTAGTAATGGAAATGGCTTGAAACTGAGCTCAAAGTAGCGGAAATGTTAAATTTTTGCCGATGTTCAAGAGTAAACAAATGACCTCACATGCTGGTGGGTCTAATATACGTTCACAAATGTTTACCTGGAGTTTACCTGGAGAGAGTTCCGGGGGTCAACGCCCCCGCGGCCCGGTCTGTGACCAGGCCTCCTTAGGTCAGTGTCCCAGGATGCGACCCACACCAGTCGACTAACACCCAGGTACCCATTTTACTGATGGGGAACATAGACAACAGGTTGAAAGAAACACGTCCAATGTTTCTACTCTGGCTGGGAATCGAACCCAGGCCCTCGCCGTGTGAAGCGAGAGCGTTAACCACCAGGCCACCAGTGGTGATATTATTTATACAATTATTACAATAGTGCATAACAGTAAATCTTCTGTTGTTTGGTTTGAATAAAAATTCATTATTTGAATAAAAAATCAAAATGGAATTCATTAGTAAAGCCTGAAAACATAACTAATGAACAGAGGAAATGTTATTTTAGTGCCAGGAATGCCTGCATTATTTATTCTGGACCCTATTTTGAAATTGGAGTATTTTGAACTTTGCATTAAATTGGTCAAATTACCAATTTCCGATCACTTTATTTTGTAGTTGAAACAGTTGACTTGGTGAATTCTTGGTCTCAGTCGATAGAGTAAAAGTAATACTAGTGAAATAGCTAAGAATTTGGTTGACTGGAATAATGTAATTGGCCTAAAATGGGAGTCAAAGTTGGCAAAATCGCCAATGCGTAAATATGGCTGACACGCCAGAATTCGCAAGAGCATAATTTCGTCAATTTTCCATCAAATTTCATACCTTTAGTTTTATTACCTTCAGAAAAAAATTCTCTACAATTTCATAAAAAAAATTATTTTTTGAAAATTCTTGGACACTGGTTCACACTTTGAAATTTGGCCTCTGGACCCTGAAAGGGTTAATATACCCTGTACTAATTTTGATGAGAACTTTAATCTTGGTTAATTTATATTCTTTGTTATACTTCTGTATCCATTAACTTGTAATCTTAATTATACTTAAACCCTCAATATAATTGACTAATAAGGAGGGAGTGGGTGACTGGTAGTGGCAATTATGGTGAATAGAGAGGAGATTGTCTTGTAAACTACAGTATATACTGTATCTGCATATATGTTTATTATTTTCTTAATCTTGCATATGATCCTTTATAATAAACACACCATCAACTTATTTTTACATAATATACATGAAAAAAACCTGTCAAAGTGGGATGTTTAAATGTACATGGATGTTGTGTGAATGATAAAAAAGAGATGACTGTAGATGTTATATAACGAATGAGAAGAAGCTGGATGTCCTGGCTTTAAGTGAAACAAAGCTGAAGGGGGTGGGAGAGTTTCAGTGGGGAGAAATAAATGGGATTAGGTCAAGGGTTTTAAATAGAGTTAGAGCTTACGAAGGAGTAGCAATAATGTTGAAGGATAAGTTATGGCAGGAAAAGAGGAATATAAATGTATAAATTCAAGGATTATGTGAAGTAAAATAAGGGTTGGATGTGAAAAGTGGGTTATAGTAAGTGTTTATGCACCTGGAGAAGAAAGAAGTGTAGAGGAGAAAGAGAGATTTTGGGAAATGTTGAGTGAGTGCGTGGGGAAGTTTTGAACCAAGTGAGAGAGTACTTATGGTTGGGGATCTCAATGCTAAAGTGGGTAAAAGTGTTGTGGAGGGAGTAGTAGGTAAATTTGGGGTGCCAGGGGTAAACGAAAATGGGGAGGCTTTAATTGAGTTAAGTGTAGAAAGAGGTTTGGTAATAAGTAATACATATTTTATGAAAAAGAGGATAAATAAGTATACAAGGTATGATATAGCACGTAATGAAAGTAGTTTGTTAGATTATGTATTGGTGAATAAAAGGTTGATGGGTAGGCTTAAAGATGTACATGTTTATAGAAGGGCAACTGATATATCAGATCATTATTTAGTTGTAGCCACAGTTAGAGTAAGAGGTAGGTGGGACAAAAGGAAAATGGCAACAGCAAGTAGGAGAAAGAGGTGAAAGTGTATAAACTAAGGGAGGACGAAGTTAGGGTGAGATATAAGCAACTACAGTGGACCCCCGGTTAACGATATTTTTTCATTCCAGAAGTATGTTCAGGTGCCAGTACTGACCGAATTTGTTCCCATAAGGAATATTGTGAAGTAGATTAGTCCATTTCAGACCCCCAAACATACACGTACAAATGCACTTACATAAATACACTTACATAATTGGTCGCATTTGGAGGTGATCGTTATGCGGGGGTCCACTGTATTGGCAGAAAGGTGGGCTGGTGCAAACATGAGTAGTGGGAGGGGGAGGGGTTGAAGTGGGTTGGAATAGTTTTAAAAATGCAGTATTAGAATGTGGGGCAGAAGATTGTGGCTATAGGAGGGTGGGTGCAGGAGGAAAGAGGAGTGATTGGTGGAATGATGAAGTAAAGGGTGTGATAAAAGAGAAAAAGGTAGCTTATGAGAGGTTTTTACAAAGCAGAAGTGTTATAAGAAGAGCAGAGTATATGAAAAATAAAAGAAAGATGAAGAGAGTGGTGAGAGAGTGCAAAAGGAGAGCAGATGATAGAGTGGGAGAGGCACTGTCAAGAAATTTGGATGAAAATAAGAAAAAAGTTTTAAAGTGAGATAAAAAAATTAAGAAAGCCTAGGGAGCGAATGGATTTGTCAGTTAAAAACAGGGCAGGGGAGTTAGTAGATGGGGAGCTGGAGGTATTGGGTAAATGGTGGGAATATTTTGAGGGACTTTTAAATGTCGATGAAGAAAGGGAGATGGGAATTTCATGCACTGGCAAGGAGGTATAACATCTTTTAGGAGTGAAGAAGAGCAATATGTGAGTGTGGGGGAGATGTGTGAGGTATTACGTAGAATGAAAGGGGGTAAAGCAGCTGGAACTGACGGGATCATGACAGAAATGTTAAAAGCTGTGGGGGATATAGTGTTGGAGTGGTTGGTAATTTTTGTTTAATAAATGAATGAAAGAGGGGAAGGTACCTAGGGATTGGCAGAGAGCATGTATAGTTCCTTTATATAAAGGGAAGGGGGACAAAAGAGATTGTAAAAATTATAGGGGAATAAGTTTACCGAGTATTGAAAGAATGAGAGGCAAGACAGGGAGTAGGATTGCAGATGAGCAAGGAGGTTTTAGAGTGGGTAGGGGATGTGTAGATCAAGTGTTGACATTGAAGAGGGGTTGTTGAGGTGGTTTGGTCATTTAGAGAGAATGGATCAAAGTAGAATGACTTGGAGAGTGTATAAATCTGTAGGGAAAGGAAGGCGGGTTAGGGGTCGTCCTCGAAAAGGTTGGAGGGAGAGGGTAAAGGAGGTTTTGTGGGGGAGGGGCTTGGACTTTCAGCAAGCATTTGTGAGCTTGTTAGGTAGGATTGAATGGAGATGAATGGTTTTTGGGACCTGACGAGCTGTTGGAGTGTGAGCAGGGTAATATTTAGTGAAGGGATTCGGGAAAACCGGTTATTTTTATATAGCTGGACTTGAGTATTGGAAATGGGAAGTACAGTGCCTGCACTTTAAAGGAGGGGTTTGGGATATTGGCAGTTTGGAGGGGTATGTCATATATGTTTATTGTATCTGGGCAACTCTGCAAAGACAGTGCTTATGTGTGAGTGAGGTGAAAGTGTTGAATGATGATGAAAGTATTTTCTTTTTGGGGATTTTCTTTCTTTTTGGGTCACCCTGCCTCGCTGGGAGACGGCCGACTTGTTGAAAAAAAAAAATCTGATTACAGTAAACAGGTGGTATCACAATATGGAAAATAACCACTAAAAAAATAGTGAATTTCCAAGCATTTTCATGATTTCTTACATCAACATTATCAAGTTCCTTGATGATGATGATGATAAGTTCCTTGATAATACGAGAAATCACGAAAGTGCTTGGAAATTCGGTATTTTTTCACAGTGGTTATTTTGCAATTTTTTTTTTTTTAACATTTCGGCCATTTCCCACCGAAGCAGGGTGACCCAAAAAGAAAGAAAACCCCGAAAAGAAAGAAAAAACTTTCATCATTCAATACTTTCACCATCACTCATACATAATCACTGTCTTTGCAGAGGCACTCAGATTTGACAGTTTAGATGTCCCTCCAAATTGCCAATATCCTAAACTCCTCCAAAGTGCAGGCATTGTACTTCCCATTTCCAAGACTCTAGTCCAGCTAACTGGTTTCTCTGAATCCCTTCACAAAATATTACCCTGCTCACACTCCAACAGCTCGTCAGGTCCCAAAAACCATATGTCTCCATTCACTCCTATCTAACACACACTCACGCACACTTGCTGGAAGTCCAAGCCCCTTGCCCACAAAACTTCCTTTCCCCCCTCCCTCCAACCTTTTCAGGGATGACCCCTACCCCGCCTTCCTTCCCCAACAGATTTATACGCCCTCCAAGTCATTCTACTTCGTTCCACTTTCTCTAAATGACCAAATCACCTTAATAGCCCCTCTTCAGCCCTCTGACTAATACTTTTAATAACTCCACACCACCTCCTAATTTCCACACTACGAATTCTCTGTATAATATTTACACTATCATGGTGAATATTTATTTTTAATGTACTGGTCATCTCCCACTGATGGAGGATAACCTAAAAAGAAAAACAAAGTTTTTCTTATGTATATGTATATTTATGTACATGTATATTTCTTTTTACTTAATTCAAAAAGAAAACAATGTTTTTCTTTTTAAATTTAGTAATTTATACAGAAGGGGTTACTAGCTGCTTGTTTCTTGTATTTTAGTCACCTCTTATGACAATCTTTTAAAACTAGAAATGAGCCTCGGTTCATTTTCCCAGGACAAAACGATCTGCCCAGTTCCTCGTTGTAGCACGGGCAAGGCAGCTGTGGCCAGGAACGTGATTAATATAATTTTATTTAAAACCTACTACTGTATATAGCAATAATTTGGTATGAAAGTTTTTTTTTTCTGAGATGAATATGACACATTAGATATTATAATGAAAGTCTATGACAGGTGGAGGAGTTGTAAACCTGCCACCAAATCCTGGAGCAGCTACCAAACTGGACAGGTTGTCCACTCTTTCAATGGAATGTTTCTTAGAATTGCAGAATATTTAATCATATGTCACTGTCACATGTTACTGCTATCGTTTCTGGAGTATTAAGATTTAATGTTTTTGCTGGAAAAATGATTTCATGTGAAAATGTGATTAGATAGATTTTTCATGAGTTTTGGTGGAATGTATTTGTGCCATAAGCAAAGGCCTGTAGAATAAAATACAGAACTTGCTTTAGAACACAACACCCCCCTCCCTCCTCCATTACTGTAACCTAGTTTCTGATAAGGTTTGCTGTTATTTGGAAAATTCAAAGGTTTTGGTAATTCCATATTTAATGTTACATAATATATACAAGACTTTTACTGCATCCAGATTTTTTTTACTTTCATGGTAGGATCTCTACTCTGTTATGATTCGAGGACCAGAGCGAACGCCATATGAAGATGGTCTCTTCTTTTTTGACTTTCAACTATCAGCTGACTACCCCCGTGCACCCCCACTCTGTCATTATGTTACTTATTGTTCTGACAAGCTCAACCCGAACCTCTATGAAGATGGAAAGGTAGGTATGATGAGATTACAAATGTCAGTTTCATCCACTGTATCCATAGTTCACGAACTGCCTTAATATTGCAGCAGTATTATGGAGTCAGACCTTGGCTCCCACATTTTTTTATATGATCCATGCATAAATAGAGTACAGTAAACCCTCTTACAGTACTATAGTTAAGTTACTAAAACTTCCATGCATTTAAAAATTTGCAGGTTTAAGAACTCTCCATCAAAAGTTAATGTAGATGTAAGATTGGTTATGAGGCAGCTAATTATTATTATTATTTAAAACAGTAGTAGGTTGGTAGACAGCAACCACCCAGGGAAGTACTACCGTCCTGCCAGATGACTGTGAAACAAAAACCTGTAACTGTTTTGCATGATGGTAGGATTGCTGGTTTCTTTTTCTGTCTCATAAACACGCTAAGATAACAGGGATATCTTGCTACTCCTACTTACACTTTGGTCACACTTCATAGACACGCACATGCATATATATATATATACATACATCTAGGTTTTTCTCCTTTTTCTAAATAGCTCTTGTTCTTTTTATTGTCCATGGGGAAGTGGAAAAGAATCTTTCCTCCGTAAGCCATGCGTGTCGTATGAGGCGACTAAAATGCCGGGAGCAATGGGCTAGTAACCCCTTCTCCTGTATACAATTACTAAAAAAGAGAAGAAGAAAAACTTTATAAAACTGGGTTGCTTAAATGTGCGTGGATGTAGTGCGGATGACAAGAAACAGATGATTGCTGATGTTATGAATGAAAAGAAGTTGGATGTCCTGGCCCTAAGCGAAACAAAGCTGAAGGGGGTAGGAGAGTTTCAGTGGGGGGAAATAAATGGGATTAAATCTGGAGTATCTGAGAGAGTTAGAGCAAAGGAAGGGGTAGCAGTAATGTTAAATGATCAGTTATGGAAGGAGAAAAGAGAATATGAATGTGTAAATTCAAGAATTATGTGGATTAAAGTAAAGGTTGGATGCGAGAAGTGGGTCATAATAAGCGTGTATGCACCTGGAGAAGAGAGGAATGCAGAGGAGAGAGAGAGATTTTGGGAGAAGTTAAGTGAATGTATAGGAGCCTTTGAACCAAGTGAGAGAGTAATTGTGGTAGGGGACTTGAATGCTAAAGTAGGAGAAACTTTTAGAGAGGGTGTGGTAGGTAAGTTTGGGGTGCCAGGTGTAAATGATAATGGGAGCCCTTTGATTGAACTTTGTATAGAAAGGGGTTTAGTTATAGGTAATACATATTTTAAGAAAAAGAGGATAAATAAGTATACACGATATGATGTAGGGCGAAATGACAGTAGTTTGTTGGATTATGTATTGGTAGATAAAAGACTGTTGAGTAGACTTCAGGATGTACATGTTTATAGAGGGGCCACAGATATATCAGATCACTTTCTAGTTGTAGCTACACTGAGAGTAAAAGGTAGATGGGATACAAGGAGAATAGAAGCATCAGGGAAGAGAGAGGTAAAGGTTTATAAACTAAAAGAGGAGGCAGTTAGGGTAAGATATAAACAGCTATTGGAGGATAGATGGGCTAATGAGAGCATAGGCAATGGGGTCGAAGAGGTATGGGGTAGGTTTAAAAATGTAGTGTTAGAGTGTTCAGCAGAAGTTTGTGGTTACAGGAAAGTGGGTGCAGGAGGGAAGAGGAGCGATTGGTGGAATGATGATGTAAAGAGAGTAGTAAGGGAGAAAAAGTTAGCATATGAGAAGTTTTTACAAAGTAGAAGTGATGCAAGGAGGGAAGAGTATATGGAGAAAAAGAGAGAAGTTAAGAGAGTGGTGAAGCAATGTAAAAAGAGAGCAAATGAGAGAGTGGGTGAGATGTTATCAACAAATTTTGTTGAAAATAAGAAAAAGTTTTGGAGTGAGATTAACAAGTTAAGAAAGCCTAGAGAACAAATGGATTTGTCAGTTAAAAATAGGAGAGGAGAGTTATTAAATGGAGAGTTAGAGGTATTGGGAAGATGGAAGGAATATTTTGAGGAATTGTTAAATGTTGATGAAGATAGGGAAGCTGTGATTTCGTGTATAGGGCAAGGAGGAATAACATCTTGTAGGAGTGAGGAAGAGTCAGTTGTGAGTGTGGGGGAAGTTCGTGAGGCAGTAGGTAAAATGAAAGGGGGTAAGGCAGCCGGGATTGATGGGATAAAGATAGAAATGTTAAAAGCAGGTGGGGATATAGTTTTGGAGTGGTTGGTGCAATTATTTAATAAATGTATGGAAGAGGGTAAGGTACCTAGGGATTGGCAGAGAGCATGCATAGTTCCTTTGTATAAAGGCAAAGGGGATAAAAGAGAGTGCAAAAATTATAGGGGGATAAGTCTGTTGAGTGTACCTGGTAAAGTGTATGGTAGAGTTATAATTGAAAGAATTAAGAGTAAGACGGAGAATAGGATAGCAGATGAACAAGGAGGCTTTAGGAAAGGTAGGGGGTGTGTGGACCAGGTGTTTACAGTGAAACATATAAGTGAACAGTATTTAGATAAGGCTAAAGAGGTCTTTGTGGCATTTATGGATTTGGAAAAGGCGTATGACAGGGTGGATAGGGGGGCAATGTGGCAGATGTTGCAAGTGTATGGTGTAGGAGGTAGGTTACTGAAAGCAGTGAAGAGTTTTTACGAGGATAGTGAGGCTCAAGTTAGAGTATGTAGGAAAGAGGGGAATTTTTTCCCAGTAAAAGTAGGCCTTAGACAAGGATGTGTGATGTCACCGTGGTTGTTTAATATATTTATAGATGGGGTTGTAAGAGAAGTAAATGCGAGGGTCTTGGCAAGAGGCGTGGAGTTAAAAGATAAAGAATCACACACAAAGTGGGAGTTGTCACAGCTGCTCTTTGCTGATGACACTGTGCTCTTGGGAGATTCTGAAGAGAAGTTGCAGAGATTGGTGGATGAATTTGGTAGGGTGTGCAAAAGAAGAAAATTAAAGGTGAATACAGGAAAGAGTAAGGTTATGAGGATAACAAAAAGATTAGGTGATGAAAGATTGAATATCAGATTGGAGGGAGAGAGTATGGAGGAGGTGAACGTATTCAGATATTTGGGAGTGGACGTGTCAGCGGATGGGTCTATGAAAGATGAGGTGAATCATAGAATTGATGAGGGAAAAAGAGTGAGTGGTGCACTTAGGAGTCTGTGGAGACAAAGAACTTTGTCCTTGGAGGCAAAGAGGGGAATGTATGAGAGTATAGTTTTACCAACGCTCTTATATGGGTGTGAAGCGTGGGTGATGAATGTTGCAGCGAGGAGAAGGCTGGAGGCAGTGGAGATGTCATGTCTGAGGGCAATGTGTGGTGTGAATATAATGCAGAGAATTCGTAGTTTGGAAGTTAGGAGGAGGTGCGGGATTACCAAAACTGTTGTCCAGAGGGCTGAGGAAGGGTTGTTGAGGTGGTTCGGACATGTAGAGAGAATGGAGCGAAACAGAATGACTTCAAGAGTGTATCAGTCTGTAGTGGAAGGAAGGCGGGGTAGGGGTCGGCCTAGGAAGGGTTGGAGGGAGGGGGTAAAGGAGGTTTTGTGTGCGAGGGGCTTGGACTTCCAGCAGGCATGCGTGAGCGTGTTTGATAGGAGTGAATGGAGACAAATGGTTTTTAATACTTGACGTGCTGTTGGAGTGTGAGCAAAGTAACATTTATGAAGGGATTCAGGGAAACCGGCAGGCCGGACTTGAGTCCTGGAGATGGGAAGTACAGTGCCTGCACTCTGAAGGAGGGGTGTTAATGTTGCAGTTTAAAAACTGTAGTGTAAAGCACCCTTCTGGCAAGACAGTGATGGAGTGAATGATGGTGAAAGTTTTTCTTTTTCGGGCCACCCTGCCTTGGTGGGAATCGGCCGGTGTGATAATAAAAAAAAAAAAATAAAAAAAAACAGTAAACCCATGGGTCACATGATGCTTCTATTCTTTCTCTACAGGTCTGTGTATCACTCCTTGGTACATGGAGTGGCAAAGGCACAGAGGTATGGACCAGCCAGAGTAATCTTCTTCAAGTCATCATCTCAATACAGGGTTAGTGTGTGTCACTTGAGTCCTAGAGGTGGGAAGTATAGTGCCTGCACTCTAAATGAGGGGTTTGGGATATTTGCAGTTTGGAGGGAGATCTGAACTGTGGTATCTGCACACCTCTGGCAAGACAGTGATAGTGTGAATGATGGTGATGGTGAAAGTGTTACTTTTTCAGGTCACCCTGCCTCGGTAGGAGACGGTCAGTACGTTATTTTTTAACATGCTGATTAAGAACCTTTACATTTACGTGCCTTGATCATTTCCACCATTTATCTACTTATTTAAATTTTATAAAACATCATTGTTCTCGGATGATACATCTCTGCCTCAGTTGTTGAATTTACTGATGTTCCTGCCAGCTTGTGTATTTTATTCAATTCCACCAGTATAATTTTTACAGTGGTACCTTGAGTTTCGAATAGCTTGTAACTCGAACAGTTACATAAGTGTATTTTTGTAAGTGCTTTTGTAAGTGTATTTTTGGGGGTCTGAAACCGACTAATCTAATTTACATTATTCCTTATGGGAACAAATTCATTTGGTATTGGCGCTTGAACAGCCTTCTGGGACAAATTAAGTTTGTAACTCTAGGTACCACTGTATTTGTGCAATATAATACTGTAATTAAATTTTTAAACGCAGAATCTTTAAAATAATAGTGATATAAGATTGTGTCTTTAATATGCTTCTAATTTTTTGTTTTGTTTTATATAGGTTTGATCTTAGTGAGTGAGCCATACTTCAATGAAGCTGGGTATGAGCGTCAGAAAGGTACACAGCAGGGACGGGAGAACTCTCGCATGTACAATGAAATGGTAGTTCTTAAACTAATTCAGGCTATGGCAAAAGTGATCCAGGCACCACCTGATATCTTTAAAAGTGAAATCATTCACCATTTTCATGTAAAAGCTTTTCGGTAAGTCCTGTGCTCCCAGTAATTCACTAAAAAAAGTTAGATTTTACTTTTTGCAGTGCCTACATGTACTGTTGTACTATTTTTAGTTCTTCATAACTTTATTAAGATTATAATCATCTTTTCAGCTTAAAGGATTTGTCTTCTTTATGACAAAGTATTTTGTTTTCAAGTTGCTAATCTGTTTTTCTGGGTTAAAAGCTGTATCTATATTGTTTTACCATCATCTCTTAAGAAAACATTTGAATGTTTTATAAAAAAATTATATTTCAACATAAATTGCAAAGGTTAGTGGATGAGTTTTGGAGGGCGTGTAAAGGTAGAAAGTTGAAAGTGAACATAGATAAGAGTAAGATGATGAGGGTATCAAACAATTTAGATAAAGAAAAATTGGATGTCACATTGGAGAGGGAGAGTATGGAAGAAGTGAATGTTTTCAGATGTTTGGGAGTTGACTTGTCAGCAGATGGGTTTATGAAGGATGAGGTTAGCCATAGAATTGATGAAGGAAAAAAGGTGAGTGGTGTGTTGAGGTATCTGTGGAGACAAAAATTGTTATCTATGGAGGCAAAGAAGGGAATTTACAAAAGTATAGTGGTACCAACACACTTGTATGGGTGTGAAGCTTGAGTTGTAAATGCTGCTGCGAGGAGGCGGCTGGAGGCAGTGGAGATGTCCTGTCTAAGGGCAATGTGTGGTGTAAATATTATGCAGAGAATTCATAGTGTGGAAATTTGGAGGAGGTGTGGAGTTACTAAAAGTATTAGTCAGAGGGCTGTAGAGGGAATGTTCAGGTGGTTTGGTCATTTAGAAAGAATGGAACAAAGTAGAATGACTTGGAGAGTGTATAAATCTGTAGGGGAAGGAAGGTGGGATAGGGGTCGTCCTCGCAAAGGTTGGAGGGAGGGGGTAGAGGAGGTTTTGTGGGCGAGGGGCTTGGACTTCCAGCAAGCATGCGTGAACATGTTAGATAGGAGTGAATGAAGATGAATGGTTTTTGGGACCTGACGAGCTGTTGGAGTGTGAGCAGGGTAATATTTTGTGAACGGATTCAGGGAAACCGGTTAGCCGGACTTGAATCTTGGAAGTGGGAAGTAAAATGCCTGCACTTTAAAGGAGGGTTTGGGATATTGGCAGTTTGGAGGGACTTCTAAACCTTTGCAAAGACAGTGATTATGTATGAGTGATGGTGAAAGTATTGAATAATGATGAAAGTATTTTTTCTTTCTTTTTAGGTCACCCTGCCTTGGTAGGAAATGGACAGTGTGTTTAAAAAAAAAATAGGTACTGTTTTTTGGACATTTTTTATATTTTTATTATTATCACACTGGCCGATTCCCACCAAGGCGGGGTGGCCCCGAAAAAGAAAAACTTCACCATCATTCACTCCATCACTGTCTTGCCAGAAGGGTGCTTTACACTACAGTTTTTAAACTGCAACATTAACACCCCTCCTTCAGAGTGCAGGCACTGTACTTCCCATCTCCAGGACTCAAGTCCGGCCTGCCGGTTTCCCTGAACCCCTTCATAAATGTTACTTTGCTCACACTCCAACAGCACGTCAAGTATTAAAAACCATTTGTCTCCATTCACTCTTATCAAACACGCTCACGCATGCCTGCTGGAAGTCCAAGCCCCTCGCACACAAAACCTCCTTTACCCCCTCCCTTCAACCTTTCCTAGGCCGACCCCGACCCCTACCTCGCCTTCCTTCCACTACACACTGATACACTCTTGAAGTCACTCTGTTTAGCTCCATTCTCTCTACATGTTCGAACCACCTCAACAACCCTTCCTCAGCCCTCTGGACAACAGTTTTGGTAATCCCGCACCTCCTCCTAACTTCCAAACTACGAATTCTCTACATTATATTCACACCACACATTGCCCTCAGACATGACATCTTCACTGCCTCCAGCCTTCTCCTCGCTGCAACATTCATCACCCATGCTTCACACCCATATAAGAGCGTTGGTAAAACTATACTCTCATACATTCCCCTCTTTGCCTCCAAGGACAAAGTTCTTTGTCTCCACAGACTCCTAAGTGCACCGCTCACCCTTTTCCCCTCATCAATTTTATGATTCACCTCATCTTTCATAGACCCATCCGCTGACACGTCCACTCCCAAATATCTGAATACATTCACCTCCTCCATACTCTCTCCCTCCAATCTGATATCCAATCTTTTATCACCTAATCTTTTTGTTATCCTCATAACCCTACTCTTTCCTATATTCACTTTTAATTTTCTTCTTTTACACACCCTACCAAATTCATCCACCAATCTCTGCAACTTCTCTTCAGAATCTCCCAAGAGCACAGTGTCATCAGCAAAGAGCAACTGTGACAACTCCCACTTTATGTGTGATTCTTTATCTTTTAACTCCACGCCTCTTGCCAAGACCCTCGCATTTACTTCTCTTACAACCCCATCTATAAATATATTAAACAACCACGGTGACATCACACATCCTTGTCTAAGGCCTACTTTTACTTGGAAATAATTTCCCTCTTTCCTACATACTCTAACTTGAGCCTCACTATTTTTATTTTTTTTATTATCACACCGGCCGATTCCCACCAAGGCAGGGTGGCCCGAAAAAGAAAAACTTTCACCATCATTCACTCCATCACTGTCTTGCCAGAAGGGTGCTTTACACTACAGTTTTTAAACTGCAACATTAACACCCCTCCTTCAGAGTGCAGGCACTGTACTTCCCATCTCCAGGACTCAAGTCCGGCCTGCCGGTTTCCCTGAATCCCTTCATAAATGTTACTTTGCTCACACTCCAACAGCACGTCAAGTATTAAAAACCATTTGTCTCCATTCACTCCTATCAAACACGCTCACGCATGCCTGCTGGAAGTCCAAGCCCCTCGCACACAAAACCTCCTTTACCCCCTCCCTCCAACCCTTCCTAGGCCGACCCCTACCCCGCCTTCCTTCCACTACAGACTGATACACTCTTGAAGTCATTCTGTTTCGCTCCATTCTCTCTACATGTCCGAACCACCTCAACAACCCTTCCTCAGCCCTCTGGACAACAGTTTTGGTAATCCCACACCTCCTCCTAACTTCCAAACTACGAATTCTCTGCATTATATTCACACCACACATTGCCCTCAGACATGACATCTCCACTGCCTCCAGCCTTCTCCTCGCTGCAACATTCATCACCCACGCTTCACACCCATATAAGAGCGTTGGTAAAACTATACTCTCATACATTCCCCTCTTTGCCTCCAAGGACAAAGTTCTTTGTCTCCACAGACTCCTAAGTGCACCACTCACTCTTTTTCCCTCATCAATTCTATGATTCACCTCATCTTTCATAGACCCATCCGCTGACACGTCCACTCCCAAATATCTGAATACGTTCACCTCCTCCATACTCTCTCCCTCCAATCTGATATTCAATCTTTCATCACCTAATCCTTTTGTTATCCTCATAACCTTACTCTTTCCTGTATTCACCTTTAATTTTCTTCTTTTGCACACCCTACCAAATTCATCCACCAATCTCTGCAACTTCTCTTCAGAATCTCCCAAGAGCACAGTGTCATCAGCAAAGAGCAGCTGTGACAACTCCCACTTTGTGTGTGATTCTTTATCTTTTAACTCCACGCCTCTTGCCAAGACCCTCGCATTTACTTCTCTTACAACCCCATCTATAAATATATTAAACAACCACGGTGACATCACACATCCTTGTCTAAGGCCTACTTTTACTGGGAAAAAATTTCCCTCTTTCCTACATACTCTAACTTGAGCCTCACTATCCTCGTAAAAACTCTTCACTGCTTTCAGTAACCTACCTCCTACACCATACACTTGCAACATCTGCCACATTGCCCCCCTATCCACCCTGTCATACGCCTTTTCCAAATCCATAAATGCCACAAAGACCTCTTTAGCCTTATCTAAATACTGTTCACTTATATGTTTCACTGTAAACACCTGGTCCACACACCCCCTACCTTTCCTAAAGCCTCCTTGTTCATCTGCTATCCTATTCTCCGTCTTACTCTTAATTCTTTCAATTATAACTCTACCATACACTTTACCAGGTACACTCAACAGACTTATCCCCCTATAATTTTTGCACTCTCTTTTATCCCCTTTGCCTTTATACAAAGGAACTATGTATGCTCTCTGCCAATCCCTAGGTACCTTACCCTCTTCCATACATTTATTAAATAATTGCACCAACCACTCCAAAACTATATCCCCACCTGCTTTTAACATTTCTATCTTTATCCCATCAATCCCGGCTGCCTTACCCCCTTTCATTTTACCTACTGCCTCACGAACTTCCCCCACACTCACAACTGGCTCTTCCTCACTCCTACAAGATGTTATTCCTCCTTGCCCTATACACGAAATCACAGCTTCCCTATCTTCATCAACATTTAACAATTCCTCAAAATATTCCTTCCATCTTCCCAATACCTCTAACTCTCCATTTAATAACTCTCCTCTCCTATTTTTAACTGACAAATCCATTTGTTCTCTAGGCTTTCTTAACTTGTTAATCTCACTCTAAAACTTTTTCTTATTTTCAACAAAATTTGTTGATAACATCTCACCCACTCTCTCATTTGCTCTCTTTTTACATTGCTTCACCACTCTCTTAACTTCTCTCTTTTTCTCCATATACTCTTCCCTCCTTGCATCACTTCTACTTTGTAAAAACTTCTCATATGCTAACTTTTTCTCCCTTACTACTCTCTTTACATCATCATTCCACCAATCGCTCCTCTTCCCTCCTGCACCCACTTTCCTGTAACCACAAACTTCTGCTGAACACTCTAACACTACATTTTTAAACCTACCCCATACCTCTTCGACCCCATTGCCTATGCTCTCATTAGCCCATCTATCCTCCAATAGCTGTTTATATCTTACCCTAACTGCCTCCTCTTTTAGTTTATAAACCTTCACCTCTCTCTTCCCTGATGCTTCTATTCTCCTTGTATCCCATCTACCTTTTACTCTCAGTGTCGCTACAACTAGAAAGTGATCTGATATATCTGTGGCCCCTCTATAAACATGTACATCCTGAAGTCTACTCAACAGTCTTTTATCTACCAATACATAATCCAACAAACTACTGTCATTTCGCCCTACATCATATCGTGTATACTTATTTATCCTCTTTTTCTTAAAATATGTATTACCTATAACTAAACCCCTTTCTATACAAAGTTCAATCAAAGGGCTCCCATTATCATTTACACCTGGCACCCCAAACTTACCTACCACACCCTCTCTAAAAGTTTCTCCTACTTTAGCATTCAAGTCCCCTACCACAATTACTCTCTCACTTGGTTCAAAGGCTCCTATACATTCACTTAACATCTCCCAAAATCTCTCTCTCTCCTCTGCATTCCTCTCTTCTCCAGGTGCATACACGCTTATTATGACCCACTTCTCGCATCCAACCTTTACTTTAATCCACATAATTCTTGAATTTACACATTCATATTCTCTTTTCTCCTTCCATAACTGATCATTTAACATTACTGCTACCCCTTCCTTTGCTCTAACTCTCTCAGATACTCCAGATTTAATCCCATTTGTTTCCCCCCACTGAAACTCTCCTACCCCCTTCAGCTTTGTTTCGCTTAGGGCCAGGACATCCAACTTCTTTTCATTCATAACATCAGCAATCATCTGTTTCTTGTCATCCGCACTACATCCACGCACATTTAAGCAACCCAGTTTTATAAAGTTTTTCTTCTTCTCTTTTTTAGTAATTGTATACAGGAGAAGGGGTTACTAGCCCATTGCTCCCGGCATTTTAGTCGCCTCATACGACACGCATGGCTTACGGAGGAAAGATTCTTTTCCACTTCCCCATGGACAATAGAAGAAATAAAAAAGAACAAGAGCTATTTAGAAAAAGGAGAAAAACCTAGATGTATGTATATATATATATGCATGTGCGTGTCTGTGAAGTGTGACCAAAGTGTAAGTAGGAGTAGCAAGATATCCCTGTTATCTTAGCGTGTTTATGAGACAGAAAAAGAAACCAGCAATCCTACCATCATGCAAAACAGTTACAGGTTTTTGTTTCACAGTCATCTGGCAGGACGGTAGTACTTCCCTGGGTGGTTGCTGTCTACCAACCTACTACCTCACTATCCTTGTAAAAACTCTTCACTGCTTTCAGTAACCTACCTCCTACACCATACACCTGCAACATCTGCCACATTGCCCCCCTGTCCACCCTGTCATACGCCTTTTCCAAATCCATAAATGCCACAAAGACCTCTTTAGCCTTATCTAAATACTGTTCGCTTATATGTTTCACTGTAAACACCTGGTCCACACACCCCCTACCTATCCTAAAGCCTCCTTGTTCATCTGCTATCCTATTCTCCGTCTTACTCTTAATTCTTTCAATAATAACTCTACCATACACTTTACCAGGTATACTCAGCAGACTTATCCCCCTATAATTTTTGCACTCTTTTGTCCCCTTTGCCTTTATACAAAGGAACTATGCATGCTCTCTGCCAATCCCTAGGTACCTTACCCTCTTCCATGCATTTATTAAATAATTGCACCAACCACTCCAAAACTATATCCCCACCTGCTTTTAACATTTCTATCTTTATCTCATCAATCCCGGCTGCCTTACCCCCTTTCATTTTACCTACTGCCTCACGAACTTCCCCCACACTCACAACTGGCTCTTCCTCACTCCTACAAGATGTTATTCCTCCTTCCCCTATACACGAAATCACAGCTTCCATCTTCATCAACATTTAACAATTCCTCAAAATATTCCCTCCATCTTCCCAATACCTCTAACTCTCCATTTAATAACTCTCCTCTCCTATTTTTAACTGACAAATCCATTTGTTCTCTAGGCTTCCTTAACTTGTTAATCTCACTCCAAAACTTTTTCTTATTTTCAACAAAATTTGTTGATAACATCTCACCCACTCTCTCATTTGCTCTCTTTTTACATTGCTTCACCACTCTCTTAACCTCTCTCTTTTTCTCCATATACTCTTCCCTCCTTGCATCACTTCTACTTTGTAAAAACTTCTCATATGCTAACTTTTTCTCCCTTACTACTCTCTTTACATCATCATTCCACCAGTCGCTCCTCTTCCCTCCCGCACCCACTTTCCTGTAACCACAAACTTCTGCTGAACACACTAACACTACATTTTTAAACCTACCCCATACCTCTTTGACCCCATTGCCTATGCTCTCATTAGCCCATCTATCCTCCAATAGCTGTTTATATCTTACCCTAACTGCCTCCTCTTTTAGTTTATAAACCTTTTGGACGTCAAAAGCTAATGCCTATGAAACTTAAAAATTAAAAATTAAAATAGCTATGTATTTTAATAATTTTGGTAAATCTTATAGCAGTAATGATTATAATAATACTGTTAGGCTCTTTATATGACTAGCATTACATGTCAAGAGAAAAGTAGTGATTTTAGTTTATAAGAAATACATTGTAACTATTTGAGTAAGTTTTTTTTAATATTACTGAAATCTTGTATTCTCCTTTTAACTAGAAATAATTGGAACTATCCTTTTTTCTACAGACAAGTGCAGAGGCTAGAGTGCTGGCTGGAGATATCAGAAAATTACAATATTTCTCATCCACTTTCACCAACAACACCAACCACCTTCAGGGAGATACATAAAACAGGTACTCTTAGTTTTATACTTTAACACCAGTAGAAATGCATTGGAGAAAAGCAGTTCATTGATTACTCATTGTGAAAGTTTTGCTTTGGTTATCCTCTTACATAGCAAGACAATCTTTAGTAGCAATTTGAGTGAGCTGATTAATTATATCAATTAAGAATCATAGGGATTACCGATTAGATTTGAGTGCTGGAGGTTGGAGGCACAGTACTTGCCAATGAGTGAAAAGAGGGGTTTTTTCATAGTTTGGAGGGTCATTTGATTTGTGATGTCCTTGGACAGTTTGGAAGGTCATTTGACTTGCAATGCCCTCACGCTTATGACAAGAATGCTAGAGACTTGAGTGTTGGTGAATGCATTTTTCCTTTGGTAGGAAATGACATGTTAAAAAAATTATAAATGCTGTGCTGTACAATATTAGCTTTCACAGAGGAAAAAAGTGTACATTTGTATTAATGTCTTTTCTTTTTCCATCAGATACCAAAGTGGAGTTGCCAGAATTTCCATTGATCCCTGCTTCTAAAGGTTTTTGTATCACCTTACGCAAAACCCTCCAGCAGTTTAAGGCTATTCTGGAGTCTGTGGGAGTGTCAACAGATCATCAAGCTCCTCCTGGTTTTAGCATAGCAGATATCAAGATTCCCACAACTTCCATGACTACAGGAAATATTGAAACTAGAGCCACTAAAGTTCCATCTGTCGAGACAGAAGAAGGAAACATTGTTGATGGTAACTCGTAGCTATTGTCCAATTCTAGCCCATTTATCCCAGTTATTAATGTTAATATTCAGTGCCTGTGCGGGTTGTGGTGTTCGTTAAGTTTTGCAAGTTGTGGACATTGTCAAATTCCGGTCCTCTACAATAATAAGTTAGGTATTTTTCCTTTTTGTAATGAATCTAAAAGGAGATGATATATTGCCATCCCAACAATGACTTTGTTATCCCAAAGAATATCTTTAACTAGTACTAAAACGTTTGTTTTATGTACACCGCTCTCTTGACAAACTTTTGTAATTATTATATTTTTTATTTTATGAATTTTTTGTGTAGTTCATGAGTACTGTATTATCATGTATCATTGTTAATATTTATTACTAGTTGACTTGTATATATTTTTCTTATAATTTCAGAATTTCACCCTTTCACATTATACATTACAGTAGTGTATCATTTTATGTAGTATCCCAGTACCTAAGGTTGCTACAAGGTAATTACTCTATTAGAACATAAATTAAAAAGAGATCATTTGTAAAATTTTATTAAATAAATACAAAATGAATATTTTCAAAGCCTTCAGTTCTTGCATGAATTAAAGGTCTACCCCTGTCTTTGAACTGTCTGTTAATCAAAGCTAATATTGTCATATTTTGAAGGTTAATTATTTAAATGCTTGAACAGATTGAAATAAGTATGTTATACAGTAAATTACTTTATGCTGTAGTATCAGTGTGCTATACAAAACAGTACATTCTTTGTTTATGGTAAACACACAAAAAAAAAAGCCATTCATGACCGTAGTAGTTTTAGCATATTGCAATCTACAGAAAAACTGGGATATTTCAAAGACTTTCTAGATAAGTACAGCACAGTATTTTATGTTTAAATATAATTATTTTGTGTATTTCCACAAATAATATACATTACCTTGTAAACCAGCTCTTTGATGTCCTCTGAAGGATTTGCTTCAAAGTGCCTCACTTATTTTTTTTATAGCATCTTGATCAGCAAAAGTAATTAATCAGTTTTATTATCATGAAGGATCTCGCATTTTTTATATTTTCATGATATTCGTTGTGGTTACTGAATATTTTTCACTTAATGTTGGCAGTTATAGATGATCAAGATGCACGTTTCTAAAGGTAATATTTTATCTCACCATCAGCAATAGTTATCAGGAAGTTTATTACATTTGAATAGTTTTTAAATGTTTCTTTACTGCTCTATTCCTGTATAACGGTTTCTTCCCCTCGCTTTATGCAATAGATGTGTTGCTGACCTGTGGCACAAAGTGGATTGATATAGAGCATATGCAGTATAACATGTAAAAAGTCAGGATTTGTTCTGAGACTGTATATTCCACATTTCTTGACTAATGTTCTCAAAGAAAGAAAAAAAAAAAAGCCTAAATGGTCATATACAAAAAATTAAATAAATTTGGCTCTTCCCCCAGAAAACTTGGTAAAACTATAACCCAAAATGCAGTCATAATACACATATAATAATATGTACTCTTCACTACAAAAGCAGGGAAAAATTCACATTACTTACTTTTACCAAAAAAAATTTTTTAGTATACCTGATAGACACCAAATGGCCATGTACCAAAAATAAATACAATTAATCAGAAAATAAATTAGAAAAATGTAAAATTCAAAATTTCGGTCATAATCCTCCTCCTCTTTTACATTCCCTTAACCACCAACCAGTCAGCCTGTTTTTGTCTGGATTGAAATGCACATGTTATAGACCTGTGAATACACAGCTTACTGCTATTTCCTCCCTCCATCCCTAACCCTGTGTGTTGGGGCAACCCATCTTCGTCTAACCTGGTGTACATTTTGTTTTGAATTAACGATAAATAATTAAAACCACCCATACGATTTTATTCACTATAAATTCTTGTTTGATTTCTCACACCCAAATTTACTTTGTTCATTCTTTGTTGGTATAAATCAGTTTAGTGGTATTTAAAGAGAGATTAAAAATCGAGTGGTGTTGGGCTTGGGTGATCTCAAGAACGATGGACATGGCATGTAGCACATTACTAGTAGAATTAGGGTCACCACATAAACTAAACCGCATAAAGCTAGGGAAACCGCTGTTGTGTATGTTGTAAAGAATCTCAAAGAAAGATGCACTCAGTTTTATAATATGGAGTGCACTGAAGATGCTTCTTGAAGCTCATCTTTAGTGTTAAAAGATATAGCTAAAAATGTCTTTACAGTAAAAAATTATATAAACCAAATTTTTTTGTTTTCTCTTGTAAGGGTATTTATAATATTAGTACATAATTGAATAATAATTTAGAGCACGTAATATTATAATGAATTGGTTGGTATACCTGCCCTTAACACCAGTCAGAAACTTTGTGTTTGTTAATTATTGTACATTACTAATATTGTCTTTCGGACATTTTTCTTTTGCTTATTTTTTCAGGTGAATTATTTCTGCGGTATTCACATTATGTATGAGTACTTATTTATTTCCACCTAATAGTGGCAGTGTGTGGTTTCCTTACCATTTTTTTTTTTTTCAGGACTGATTGTTGCATGTCACATAGTTCATAATATTCCTTAGGATGTTAATGTTTGACAGAGATTTTGCATGATTCCTAAGGTTAGTTATTGAACTCCAGATTTAAATTTAGGTAAAGGAGCACCTATGCATCATTCCGTATAGTTTATATCCAGAACTTTGCATGTATCCATTTACCTAAATTGATTGTCGGTATATCATACTCTTGACTAGATATTTGTTGTTTAAAACAGCTGCACTGATACATTGCACCTCTATGGTTATTAGATGTTCACTGAAGTACAAGGGGATGATAGACAAGTGTGATAGTGTTGGGGAGGAACATGTTTAAAGAGAGAGAGCGAGCGAGCGAGCAAGCAGTTGTGTTAAATTTTGTATTGCTTTTAAGCATCTTATAAGTCATTATGTCAGAAACTTTGTAACTTTTTATCTAAACATAAATAATATTGAAAAGTTTTTTAGAGATAGATTTTTTTTTTATTGCTTGATAAAGGGTACAAGACAATCTTGGCTTTATGGAATTTCATAGAGAATCTCGTTAAATTAGTAAAAAAAGTAAAATACCATACTTAAACTGATACGTGTATGATCATACAGAAAGAAAAAGAAAACCATGAAAAAAAAAAAATGCAATCTTGAATGTAACTATTCTAAAATGGATAATCATTGACTAAATTTGTTTCATTGTAAATAGGGAAAAAGAAAGTAATGTATTAATAAAAGTTAAAATCATGCTGCAATATAATAAAGCATTCTTATTAAAGTTGAAGAAATCATATTAATTAGAGGCTGAATAAAAATAATACAAGCTAGTGTGTGTGTTCTAGGCTGCATGTTTTAAAGCAGGCATGGGTATCTTAATGCAGGTGCTGGTGGTAATCATCTGGGAAGCACTAAACCCTTTGGGCTCATACTATGCCTGAGGACTGGGAGGTAATCACATTTGATCCAAGGAATAGAATAGCTCCAATTCTTTGGAACATAGGACTTTCACATGCATCTAGCCCAACCTACTGCCTCTGGAAAGTCAGTGATAAGGTTTGGTGGATTTTAAATTTGTACAGTGCCACATAAATCCATAGCATTCAGTTTGCTGCTTATAAGTGCTAATTTTTTAGCTTTTTTTGAGTATTACTTTTAATTTTTCTTACGGTGCTGAAGTAGACTGCTGAGGATCTAATTTGATTTGATTTTAAAATTAGTTTAAAATTGTAGAAAAATATGTTGGTTGTTTAGAGGGAGTGAAGTTGAGGATCATATGAGTAATATTTACAATATAAGTGTTATCAGTATTCTTTAGGATTTTTAAAACAATCATTATATTGACTGACATTACAATTTATTAGTTGTTATATTGAACCTGCCATGTTAATCATACCACAAAGTTTATTTGCTGTTGTGTATTGAATTGGGCAAAGAATTTGATAAGACAATCCATTTCAAGAGATATTTTCAGCCTATGTATAGTATACAGTATTATACTCTGATACATAAGTGACAGTTCTTTAAATGCTGAGATTGTATCCTTAAAAAACTGAATAGCACGTACTATGAAGAAATTTTGTTGAACTATTCAGTTTTTGATGTACTTTTTCATTTTCATTTATGAGAAGTTTCAGTGTGTGGAGATGCTTTATGAGAGCTGACTATTAGTCAAGGACTTGCCTAATACAGTGGAACGTCGACTTATGAGTTAAATCCATTCTGTGACCTAGCTTATGACTCAATTTGCTCATATATCAAATCAATTTTCCTCATTTAAATTTACTGAAATGCCATTAATCCGTTCCAGTGGAATTCCTGCTCTTGGGAGGCAGGACAAAATACTTCAATATAATGCTAATATCAACTCTACGGCTTATTTATCTATCACAATTGATCTAATATGACATAATAAACAATATAAATAACATAGAAACATGGTATATACTCTAGAATGAATAAAATGTCATTATGTGACGGCCATTCTCGCTCTCGCTCTGATCATGTCTTCCCATGCTTCCCCATCTGAGATCTTCTTATAAGAGAAAACAGTGTTTGTGAGACTAACTGTACTAGATCACTAGTTTCATAAGGAAAACACTGAAACAATGTATTTATAAATAAGAAATATTGTATAAAAGCAATAAAACATAATAGAGAATGTAAAGAAATAAACTGGTTTTGTAAAGTGTACGTACATATTTACCTTGGAGAAGAGATGCTGGCAGAGCAGTGTATGCTGTGAATAGCCCTATAAACCCCAACAGCAACATTGAAGTTCGTTTTGTTCTTTTTCTATCACTTAATTACTTAGCTTACTTGCTACACTCTTAATGCTACACTTTATCACTGAACTTGACAACTACAATTTTTTTATTTTTTTTCACTTCACTTTTCACCGATTTACTTACTACAATGTAAATGCTACAACCCATAACCCAGACACCTTGCTTGTGTTTATCTATGATTTCATGCTTTAATTCCATGGACATCATCATCATTTTCTTCTCAGCACTGTCCTTTGCACTTACTTTCTTAGGACCCATGGTTAGAAAAAAGAAATTTGGCAAAATAACTGCACAAAACACAAGAAAAACGCAAGGGAGGTAAACACGTGCACTGCTCAGCAGATGGTGTGGTGTTTGCTTCGCCAACTAGTGGCGACATTCTGGAACTCGCTCATTATCGTTATTATAATGGGGAAGCACTAAACCCGTAGGATTATACTTTGCTGGGGGGATGATGGAAGGTATTCAGGCTTAATTTAGAGAACTGGAGCACAGATACAATTCCCTAGATCACGAGCCCCTCACCAGCGTCAAGGAACCTCCTTTGAGGGGGAAGCTCGCTCGTAATGCGGATTTTGGCTCATAACTCGGAGCAAAAAATTGACCGAGCCACGGCTCGTATCTCGAAAAACTCGTATGAAATTAAGGCACGTGCAACATCTGGGTATCTTTATTGTATACGTTTTGCCATCCAGTGGCTTTATCAATACAAATTCTAGGACATAATTTGAAGACAGTAGAACTATATACAGAAAATGAGGTAATCAGTCCCTCAGCCTTGGAGTTGGTGCAAAGAGCACCAACAACAACTACGGTGCTCTTTGCACCAACTCCAAGGCTGAGGGACTGATTACTTCATCTTCTGTATATAGTTCTACTGTCTTCAAATTATGTCCTGGAATTTGTATTTATAGTCACTGGATGGCGAAATGTCTACAATAAAGATACCCAGATGATGCACGTGTCTTAATTTCATCTTGTTGATACTGCATACTATTCTTGTACAAAAACTCGTATGTTGGGGCACTCATAAATCGAGGTTTCACTGTACTTTTGATTTGTATGTACGTATTAATAAAGTCTGATACAGTTCAGCTTAGATTGGCTCTCAAATGTGGTGCACTGATACTACAGTGATTGTGGGAGAATAGTACAATTGCGGCATAATACAGGGCTGCACTGAAATGTAATAAAACTATAAAAAAAATGGCTTTAGAGTTCATGTATTTAATATGTTTAGCTTGTTAATGCAAAAAAAAAATAAATAAATAAAAAAATAAGAAATTTTACATGGCATTAACACAGGAGGCAGCTCATCACACTAAAGTATTAAATATGGAAACTTGGCCAGAGGTTCATTTGTTATTTGTTGTAACTTTAAAATTCTTGGAAATATTGCCTAGTATAAACAAGAAAGTGCAGGGAAAGTTTTTAAAGCATTTATTTGCTTTTGCAGTAAAATTAACATTAATGCAAATATTTAATCATCAGTAAATTGTCTTAAGACTAATTCAGTACAGCTGTAATATTGTGATTGCCTGATATTTGTACTATAAGAAAAAAAGTAAAATATATTAAATGAACCTGAAAATGAAAGGAGAGTTCTTCAAGCTTAGATATCAGTTTTCACTGCAGTCATAGTGCATGTTATTTTGAAGTTTAAGAAGTGAGTATGCTTTAATTATGCCTCAAAAATGGGTTTGCTAACTCTTAAGAAAAAAGACACCATACAAAAAAAAGTTATAAAAATTTAATATTTAAGAAGTTTCAATCTTCCAGCCACTTTAGTAATAGCTAACCTCAGCTGGCAGTATGTTGCCCATATTTTTCTAGTCAGTTTTCTCTCGAGTGGACAATATACTTAAAATGTTTTTGGGATATGACCGAGCAATACATTTATAGAACTCCATTAATTTATGTTTGTAAATGTATAAAAATGTTCACTTGGGAATTATCATAATAAAGGTATTGCACTTTCACATGAAATTGTGTAGGTGCTGCCTGATGCTTTTGCATATATGTTTCTATGCACAAGTTTTTAATAATACAGTAATAATAATAAAGAGTTGATCTTTTATGTATGGGATTACAGTGTTGAACTAGAGGTGTAGGTTAAGGCATTTGGAAACAGTGTGTCACTGGTTATTGCTGTGGTTATGTATTGTGGGCATACTCTTTGTTCTTTTTCTGACTATCACTATTTTTCTCATCTTTGTAAAATTTCTTAGTGTGTAATATTAAATCAACTAATTGGAAATACTGTACCTGTATCACATTGTTGATTATGTAATTGTTTAAACGATTTAATAGGACACATTATCAGATGTTGATGCGTGTACAATATATTTGAATACGGTATAGTATATTTATAATTCTGTAAAATTATATTTGCAGATTTTTTACACAAGACATACATGAATTTCTGGTAAAGTAGAAATGTATTAATATTTTATGTTTCTGAAGGTTGAATTTTAAGACTATTCCAGGGTAATAGGTTTGATTAAAGAAATTGTTGTTGTGCACTATGACATGGCTGGTCTTGCAAATGCAAAATTTCTTCAGTGGATGTTATCACTAAATTAATGTTTATGTAAAAATATTAAAAATTTACTGTTATTATTTGATGGATATTTGTATATGAACCTGCATTTTATGGCATTATATTTTAAAATTAGTTTGTATCTGTCTTCACTTGTCATTAAGATTCTTAATGATTAGCAGAAATGAAATTTTCGATGTATTGAGATTGTAATATTCTGTAATTTTGTCAAAGAATAAATTTAATATGATACATCCACACATCACGGCTTTGTCTTGTAAATCACCTAAAGAAATATTTTAGTAAAATGTTTTTATTGAAAATCCCAGCGCTGTATGATCCTTATGGGTTTAGCGCTTAGTTTTGATTATTATAATAATTATTGAAAGGCCACTTGAGAAAAGACACTTTCATACATATATAATACATATATATTCATGCATATAAATACATTTATTATCAAAAAGAAGTGCTAAACCCACTAGGGTCATGCAGCACAAATACATATGTATATATTCTATACAGTATGAACTTGCATACAGCTGGGGCATCACTAGGCTGCAAATGAGTACTGGCAAATTTAGGCTGGACAAAGAGGATATCCGAAAGTACTATATAGATAAAGTATTCACACAGTTACGAGTACCCCATTTCACCAGGCAGAGTCACTGACGACTGGACACTTAACTATGTGATGGTAAAGGCCTCTTAATTTTCAGAGTTTATATATAGAATAAACAGGGATGAGAGGCTTGCCTGCAGTTGCAAGTATCTGCCACATGTGATGATAACCTAACCTGGTTCTGACAGACATGGTATCACAATCTAGTCATGTGCTGCTCATACACAACTTTCTGACCAGAATAAATCATGCTTGATACTAGTGCTTTCAGGTCTCTGGGAATCTAGTTTTTTCCTTATCAATCATTAAAACCATCTTACTGAAGGATATCAGCTCTTCCAAAGTTGAAGAATTGAGACACTTATGTAACATATGGGAATCTTTATTGAAGAAACATTTTGCCACACAGTGGCTTCATCAGTCTTATACAAAGCAGGAAGGTATAAGGAGAGGAGGAGTTTGAGGTAATCAATCCCTCAGCCTGGAGTCAATGTGTTCAGTCCATCAATCTTGTAGAACGTACAGCACAGTGCCATAGCAGTGGCTTATATACGTACTGGAATCAGGTGAGGCGAAGCAGGAGGAGGCGGGGTCATAGTGGAACCATCCACTAGTCTAAGTAGGTCTTTGTCCAAAGATTGGACAAGTTTTGAAGAATTCTTTGTATCAAGATCCTGTGATGATGCAGTGTCCGACAGATGTGATGAATGATTTTGAAAACCGACAAATTGAAGAATTCAGACACTTATGCAACACATGGGAATTTTTATTGATTCCCATATGTTGCATAAGTGTCTCAGTTCTTCAACTTGTCGGTTTTCAAAATAATTCATCACATTTTCCAGAGTTGATATCCTTCAGTTATACATGCAAGTAGACTAGTATTTCACATGTGTTGCACTTACACACACAAATATATATAAACACTTTCATACATATATGCACAAATATATATACATACATGTGTACATACTATACAGTATGAACTTTCATACAATTGGGGCATTACAGGGCTGTTAATGAATGCCAGCAAATTTAGGCTGGACAATGAGAAAATCTTCAGTAGAAAGGATATCACCTCTGAAAGAGCTGCCACCCCTATTATCAGCATCCAGGACACCCGAGGTGGCCATCTATCACTGGACATTACATGGCATACATTCACAGCCAGCAATGAACATGTAAGGGTCATACACTGCCTGGAAGAACAAAATTTATTTCTATAAGTACATGCACAATAGAGCCTCGCTTTTATGGCAGGTTAGGTTCCAGACTACTACTGTAAAGTGAAACAGCCTTTTTTTTTTTTAAATGCATATAACACCTGATAACATGTTTACACTATCATATTTTAAGTGAGCAATAAAGCTAGGCCTAAAAAATGCACATACAGTACACACATTACTTTAAAATATTTTTGTCCTTAGCGTACAGCGAGTGGTGAATATATTCAATGTAGGAAGTCTGAATAAATGACGAATGGGTATAACTGAAAACCGCTGTAAAGTGAATGCTCTAAAGTAGGGCTCTCCTGTACAAGGTATACAGGCCTAGCTGTATACCTGTATAGAAAGCCCCTGGTCATGCAGAGCATTTTGGGCAAATTAGGTCAGTGTTGTTCCCATGATGCGACACACCAGTTGACTAACACCCAGGTACCTACTTACTGCTAGGTAACAGAACAACAGGTGTCTTAAGGAAACACAACCTAATGTTTTCACCCATACCGGGGATCGAACCCTGACCTCAATGTATAAGCCAGGTGTGCTGGCAATCAAGACACAGGACACCTTAATGGGAAGCATTAAGTTCGATCCAAGGAAGGGGTAGCATTAATAATTTGCATTCATGGGGAGAGAGTGCTAAGCCCTTAGGGATCTTATAATGCCTGGAGGCATGGAAGGTAATCAAGCTTGATTCAAGTAAGAGGTAAGATCCAATTCCTTGTATTAAGAGCCAGGAACCTTTGAAAGGTTTGGACACCACACAATGTTTGGTCACTTCTTACCATTTGATAGTTTTTGTACAAGTAAAACTTCGTCCACTAATAAAGAACTGACCAAACATTGTGTGGTGTCCAAACCTTTCAAAGGTTCCTGGCTCTTAATACAAGGAATTGGATCTTACCTCTTACTTCAGTCGAGCTTGATTACCTTCCATGCCTCCAGGCATTATATGATCCCTAAGGGTTTATTACTCCCCATGAATGAATGTAAATTATTAATGCTGCTGCCATCACAACAGCAGTTACTGCATTGCTGCTGTTGCTCATCTCTCGGTATCTCCATTGATAAAAAAATCAAGAACATTATAAGGACACTAGAATCCATAAAGTACATAGTAATTAATGTTTTGACATCCTTTGGAGGGTTGCACTTACTGCTAAAAGTTTGCTGCAATATTTCCTGATTATTATTATAATCAAAAAGAAGCACTAAGCCACAAGGGCTATACAGAATATTTCCTGAGAGTGGTGCGAGGTCATTTATTAGATTCGGCTAGCATTTTTACTGCTGTATTGTATGCCATTTTCATTGCAGTTATCCGTATTGCATCCATGCCTGCTTCAAAGTTTGTAATTGTCTCGGACTCAGTGTTTTTCAAGCTATTACAAAATTTAATTCACCTCATCCCCTAGTTCTTCGTATACAACTTTGGTTATGCCGCATTACTAGCAAAAATAAAGAAATCGTTTTCTGTTGGGTCCCTGGTCATGCTGATGTTCAGGGCAACAAGCAGGCAGACTGTTGCATGATCTGCAGTACATCACCTAGCAGTTTCATATAGAGGTATTCCATTCTCTGACTATTTTGCTGTAATCTCTACTCACCTTCACAACCATTGGCAACAACGTTGGTCTGATATGACTCATAACAAATTACATTCTATCAAAATAAGTTTGGGTTTCTGGCCTTCTTGTCATTGATACCGAAGTTGGGAGACAACACTCACTCGTCTTCGCATTGGACACACTAGACTAACTCATGGGTATCTCATGGAGAGGCGCCCTGTTCCACCCTGTGAGAATTGTCTAGTTCCAGTTTCAGTTTCCCATATTCTATTGGACTGTCCTGTCTATCAACGAACACGCAGAATTTTCCTCCGACGTTGTCACCGCTGTTGCGGCCCCCTACCAAACTAGTGGTTAAATGGTTAACCTGCCGGCTGGCAGTACCACTGGGTACGTCATCAAACCCAACGTGGGGACTGCTGAGCCGGCCTTAGAAGCAGTACGTACCTAAACACCTCATGGTACACATCTACTGGCCTTAGAGCAGTATGTACCTGAACACCTAATGGTACGCATCTATGCAGTAGGTACCTAAACACCTCACGGTACACATCTGCTGGCTTTAGAAGCAGTATGTACCTGAACACCTCATGGTATGCATCTAAGCAGTAGGTACCTGAACACCTAATGGTACACCTCTACTGGCTTTAGAAGCAGTAAGTACCTGAACACTTCAAGGTACGCAGCTAAGCAGTAATTACCAGAACACCTTACAGTATAGATCTACTGGCAGTAGAGAGTATTCTCCTGCCCATCTTTTGGTATTCTACTGGCGTTAGAAGAACCGCTCACCGCAGCTCAGAGTCTGTTGGCCTCAGTTACTTGACGGCCGCACTCAGTGAGCTTGCAGCATGGTGTTCTGCTAGTAATTCATCGGACCACCTTGCGGTGTGTCAATTGGTCTTGAAGGCGGTAGATAGTACTCACCAGACCATCTTACGGTGTACTTCTACCGGCCTTGGAGAGTATTTACAGGACTACCGGTGATGTCTGCGGACTCACCGCCTACGCTGGTCAACTGTGGGCCGGAGTCATCGGATGCTGTTTTAGTGGGACACTACGTGAATAAAAGGTTGGAGTTTTTACACTGAACTGGGCTAGGACCGTAGTGTGACACTTTGGGAAGTATGATGGAGTGGAACACTGAGATATGCTACAGGACCGTAGTGGAACGGTGGAAATAAATGGTATAAAATACCGACACAATGGCAATATAAACACAAATGCAGTATAATGTGATCCTTTATTGACTACGTTTCGCCCACACAGTGGGCTTTTTCAAGTCACAAACAGAACTACCTGGGGTGGAAGGAACGCGAGTATTTATAGTCCGGCTGAGGTCAGGTGAAGAATGCTGCATCTGATGATTTACCGAGTTGGGTTGTAGAGTCTAAAAACTTGGGTAGCTTGGAAAGGAGACTGGACAAGTTTGTGAGCAGACCTTCTACAGTGTTCTTATGTGGGATAGCGATGAAGAAGTTTCTTGGCAAGTGGTTCAGCTATGTTATAGAAGCCACTATTCTGGTTGAAGTTGTCGGATATAGAAATACCGAAGAATCCTGGAATCATCACTTATTTCTATATCCGACAACTTCAACCAGAATAGTGGCTTCTATAACATAGCTGAACCACTTGCCAAGAAACTTCTTCATCGCTATCCCACATAAGAACACTGTAGAAGGTCTGCTCACAAACTTGTCCAGTCTCCTTTCCAAGCTACCCAAGTTTTTAGACTCTACAACCCAACTCGGTACATCATCAGATGCAGCATTCTTCACCTGACCTCAGCCGGACTATAAATACTCGCGTTCCTTCCACCCCAGGTAGTTCTGTTTGTGACTTGAAAAAGCCCACTGTGTGGGCGAAACGTAGTCAATAAAGGATCACATTATACTGCATTTGTGTTTATATTGCCACCGTAGTGGAACACTGAGAAGACAAGGGTGTCGTGTGACGCTGAAGATGGCCTGGTTGTAGTGTACATTGAATAGTGTCATGTGACTGGTCTCTGATAAGAAAGACGCTGTGGGTGATAGTGTGCGACGTAGATACAAGGGTGTCAAGAGTGACACAGTAAAGATATTGTATATGACACAGAGAAAAGGGTGTCGTGTGACACGGAGAGTAGGAGTGTCATGTGACATAGAGAAAAGGGTGTCTAGTGGACACGGTTGAGCAGGAGCGTCATTACACGGAGGAAAGGATGTCAAGTGACACAGTTCAGAGGGAGCGTCACAACACACCACGGATAAGTGTCGTGTGAGACACAGAGCGTCATTAAGGTGTCGTAAGACAGTTAACTAATTTATTATTGTAAATATGTTACGTATAATTTATTTTAGCATATATATATATATATATATATATATATATATATATATATATATATATATATATATATATATAATGACAGTAGTGTCAAGGAAGTTGCACCCTGTGTAGGGTCACGAATTATTATTTATTATAGTAAAATGCTAATTATAATTTATTATTGTAAATTTTATATATTATCAGATGTTTATTAGCTCAAATACCTCTAGACCAAAGATTGTTTTTTATATAATATTAAAGCTTCATTTATTTTAACGTGTATTTATGTATCCCGAACTCTTTATTACAAAATGAGTAAAACTACCATCTTTAAAAATTACTTTTTTTTTTGTAATAACCGCTCTAACGACCTTACTTTATTTTCCCTGCTTGCTGACAGACACCTTTGACACGGACTTCCTCTTCGACTTTTTGACAGCAACTGATTTATTACACAAACTTTGATAATTCATCCTTTAGCACTCCTAAAGACGTTGGGGTCAAACATAGCCTGGTGATATTGGGAGGCAATCAGGTTCTATCAGAGGGAGGAAGAGTCCTATTTCTTGAGCGACTCCCCAGCATCACGTAACATCCCTTGAGGGAGAAAAACACTTTAAATTCAATATTAACCAAGTGTAAAAAAATGTTGTCAACCACGTTGGGCAACTGAAGAGCAATGTGTGGAAAGTATGAACATTAAAATGGTATAAAATACCGACAGGTTGTTAGGTAAGACACGTATGCAACAGTTAGGTATCTTTATTATGAAACGTTGCGCCTACACAGTAGGCTTCTTCAGTCGAGTACAGAAAAGTTGATAGAAGCAGAAGATACTTGAAGACGATGTAATCAGTCCATCACCCTTAAAGTTTTGAGGTGGTCAGTCCCTCAGTCTGGAGAAGAGCATTGTTCCATAGTATGAAACAATATGGAGATGAAGTGACAGGATGGAGCCTTATATATTGCCAAGAGGTGAGACGTAGGACACTAGAAGAGGTGATGGACTGATTACATCGTCTTCAAGTATCTTCTGCTTCTGCTTCTATCAACTTTTCTGTACTCGACTGAAGAAGCCTACTGTGTAGGCGAAACGTTTCATAATAAAGATACCTAACTGTTGCATACGTGTCTTACCTAACAGTGTGGAAAGTATGGTGCAAAGGATAACAGGTTCCTGAACCTGTATTACTGGGAGATCTTGAGGTTCCTGAACCTGTATTACTGGGAGCGCTTGAGGTTTCTGAACCTATATTACTTGGAGCGCTTGAGGTTTCTGAACCTGTATTACTGGGAGCGCTTAAGGTTTCTGAACCTGTACTCCCTGGAACGCAGGCGGGAGAGATACATGATTATATACACCTGGAAAATCCTAGAGGGACTAGTACCGAACTTGCACACGAAAATCACTCGCTACGAAAGCAAAAGACTTGGCAGACGATGCAACATCCCCCCAATGAAAAGCAGGGGTGTCACTAGCACGTTAAGAGACCATACAATAAGTGTCAGGGGCCCGAGACTGTTCAACTGCCTCCCAGCATACATAAGGGGGATTACCAACAGACCCCTGGCAGTCTTCAAGCTGGCACTGGACAAGCACCTAAAGTCGGTTCCTGACCAGCCGGGCTGTGGCTCGTACGTTGGTTTGCGTGCAGCCAACAGTAACAGCCTGGTTGATCAGGCACTGATCCACCAGGAGGCCTGGTCACAGACCGGGCCGCGGGGGCGTTGACTCCCGGAACTCTCTCCAGGTAAACTCCAGGTAAATCTCAGCAGCAGCAGCAGCAGCAGCAGCAGCAGCAGCAGCAGCAGCAGCAGCAGCAGGAGCAGGAGCAGGAGCAGAAGCAGCCGCAGCCTTTACGAAGGAATTTGATGCCGCCCTATATCAGTGATCAGAGTATGTTTTTAACGCATCAATTTTAAGGATAAGAGCTATCCTACCTTAGCTCAACCACAAACCACATCTTCCATATTTCAGTGATGACAGCCTCAATCATCCCTATCTTCACCCTGCCCCCTCTTCAAGGGGGGCTCCTTGGCGTGGTGAAGAGGCTCTTGGTCTGAGGAATTAGACCTATCGGTCTTCTTCCTCAGACCGAACCTAATTACCCCCCAATCTCCCCTCCCCTATCCCATCCTCCCCATCCTCCCCTTTTTCCTTTCCTCCTCCTCCTCCCCACTCCTCCCTTTTGCCCTTCCTCTTTTTGTCCTTTGGGATTTCTCCCACAGGCGCGCTAGTTCCTAGGTAGGAGAAAGGACACCGGGGTCCATCCCATTCCGTTGAGGTTTCTTGGCGGTGGCGTAGTTTGCCGTGGAATCTGGATTGCCTAGGGATGTCCCGATCCCTCTCCGGTATCCCGGAGTAGCTTTGGGTGTCTTTTGGGCGACGGGTGTAGCTCTGGAAGCCACCTTTCGGATTCCGGGGGTGGTGGCTGAAGGAGGTATGCTTTGTGGCGGATATCCGGCCGCCCTCTCTTTTGTCCACCGAGGTAGCTCGGCAGATGTGAGGTTGCTATCCCAGATTGCTGGTTTACTGGCATGAAGGGTAGGGTATGGCACGGGTTCCATGCTGCATCTGCGCTACTAGCGGTGTCGAGTCCTCTTGGGCGCGGAGGGAGATTTCTGGCCCTTTCATCCCTCCTAGGAACTATCCCTCCCCGGTCCCCCCTTTTTTTTTCTTTTTTTTATTTTTATTTTCTTTTCTTCTTTCTTTTTTTTTCTTAAAAACAAAAAGAAAGAAGTAACCTAACCATGGCAGCCCTAGTCCATGAACCTGGTACCCCCGGGCCCCTTCTTGATACCGCACCCCGTTCTGACCCCGCCTCGTCTTTGGACCACTCTTCAGACATTCCTCATGCCTCTGTACCTATTGCCGGTGCTGTTTCCTCACCCGCTTCAGGTACTGAGGCCTCGACTGACTCCTTCGATTTATCAGACCTTCGCTCTCCTCTGACTATGCTTCCGGCCTCTCCCTCTACGGTGCGGCAATTTTCAAATCGCCGACCCGTTCCACGTCGGACCAACTCTGGTCCCACGCCTAAACGTCAACGACAATTACCTGCTGATGATACTTCTCCACCTTCACCTTCTCGTTCTTCTCAGAAACGATCGACACGTCCTTCACTACCTTTCCACGCTCAGTTTCAGACTGAACAGTGGACTAAATTCTTCACTTTACGACCAACTTCCTCTACTGCCTATCTTTCTGACCATAGTATTGGCAAGGCACTCCTACGCCATGTTGGTAAAGATATTTCTTTTCATGCTCTTAAGAGCGGTACGCGCATCATTACCGTACAGAATGCTACCCAGGCTCGTGAGCTCTCTCGTCTTACCCATATAGATACTGTTCCTGTCACCCTTGAAAAACATCATTCCCTCAATTCTTGTAGTGGTACCGTTATTCTGCCCCATACCATAGTTCAACAAAATTTCCAGACATGTGGCACCGACATTCTAGAACAGCTGGAACTCCAAGATCTCCCAATCCTCAAGGTAGACACTTACGTTCTTCCTGCCCGTGGGCGGAGACGATACCCTAGCAATGTGGCTCGTTTAACTTTTGACAGCCGAGAACTCCCATCCTCCGTTTATATAGCAGGACATCGGTTACAAGTTCGAAAGGTGATCCCTACACCACAACAGTGTAGAAATTGCTGGCGATTTGGCCATCCAGCGAAATATTGCAGATCTATCGCCGAATGCCCAGTCTGTGGTGCCGATGACCATTCTAATACGTCTTGCAATCGATCTCCCTCTTGCCTTAACTGTCATGAGGCTCACCCTTCGTACTCTCGCCGTTGTCAGGTCTATTTAAACGAGCGGGAAATCCGTTACCTCAAAGAGACAGAAGGTCTCCCTTATGCCATGGCAGTTTCTCATCTCCGCCTCCAAGGGAGACTCCCACGTGTTTCTTATTCCCGTGTTTCAAAACGTCCCCCCACTTCTGGTATCCCATCTTCTACACCCACCTCTGTGGTTACCTCTCCCATAATCACTCCTGTATCTAATCCTTTTGCTGTCCTCGGCTCAGACGTCCCTACTTCAACGCCTCAGTCTAATCTCGCTTCTTCGAGTTCTCTCTTACAAGCCTCAGCGTCGACGAGACCTCGTACGACACCTCTTCCCAATCGTCCCTCTACTTCTCAAAAGTCAAAAAAAGGTCCGGTAACACCTCCTACCCATCTTCCACCTCCTCATTTTACCCTCCCTGTCTCTGTCCCTAGTTCTTCCCCTCTCACTGGCTCAGTTACAAGTGCAGAGGTTCACCCTCCTCCTCGTAATGTACCTTCCTCCCCTGTTCCCTCCCAAGTTTCTTCCTCTTCTGCCACCTCCCAGGTTCCTGTCTCTTCTGTCCCCTGCCACGCTTCTCCAGTTCCCTCCACCCTTTCGCCCCCCCCTACCTTGGTACAGTCCAATACAGTTCCAATCTTTACTCATCCTCCCCCTACCATTCCCAATATTGTCTCCCATACGACATCTCTGAATTCCGAAACACTTGAAGCAATCTCTGAATATATTGCAGAGACCAAACCATCAATGGACACTGATCCACCTTCCGCTCTTCCTCTCTCCTCTGCTCCATCTGCGCAACTCCTTTCTTCACAGCGCACCGTTCCTTCGCTGCTTGAACATTTTCCACTGCCTCCGCATGTGGACTTTTCTAACCCTTCTAGTCCGTAGGAACCCTTACCTGCGGATTTCAAGTATCTTTATCATTGCCAATCATGGCCTTTTTACAGTGGAATATACGCGGCCTCAGGGGTAATCGGGGTGAGCTTCAGATGTTACTCTCCCAGTTTGCCCCTGTTGGTGTTTGCTTACAGGAACCAAAATTACACTCTGCTGTTATTTCTCACATCTCAGGCTATAATTTATTGTATTCTTCAGATCCTTTTCCTGATGGGACCTTTAATGAAAGTGCCCTTCTTCTCCGCACTGATATTCCGTACCATCAGCTATTTGTTCATACTTCGCTGCATTACACAGCAGCCCGTATCCACTTACATAGGTGGTATACGCTCTGTTCTTTATATCTCTCTCCTTCTCGGGCATTATCTATTCCGGATTTTGCCTTCCTTGTTTCGTCATTACCGCCACCGATTCTGTTGCTTGGTGATTTTAATGCCCACCATTTCCTCTGGGGAGGGTCTCACTGTGATTCCCGTGGAATTCAGTTAGAGGCTTTTCTTGCCACCCACCCCCTCCATGTTTTAAATACAGGTACTCACACCCATTTTGATCCTCGGACTCATACTCTCTCTTGCATCGATCTCTCAGTTTGCTCTTCCTCCGCCGCATTAGACTTTACTTGGTCTGTTCTCCCGGACTTACATGACAGTGATCATTTCCCAATCATTCTTACTTCCCCTTCATATTCGCCACCTCTTCGCACCCCACGCTGGCAATTTAATCGGGCAAATTGGAACCTTTACTCACACCTGACTGTTTTTAAAGAGGTTCCTTCTTCGTCCTCCATCGATGAGCTTTTACACCTCTTCTCGTCCTCCGTTTTCACCGCAGCTTCTCATTCTATACCCCAAACTTCGGGCAGGCATTCTCAGAAATGCGTGCCTTGGTGGTCTCCTGCTTGTGCTCGTGCAGTACGTTTGAAACGCGCTGCATGGGGCAGGTACCGGTACAATAGAACCACAGAGCGACTCCTTGATTTTAAACAGAAGCGTGCGATCGCTCGCCGTGTCATCCGTGACGCTAAACGCACTTGCTGGCGAGATTATGTCTCCACCATCACCTCTGCTTCCTCTATGAGTGCAGTCTGGAAAAAAGTACGAAAACTGAGTGGTAAATATTCTCCTGACCCGGCTCCTGTTCTGCGGGTTGCCGGTGTTGATATAGCAAACCCACTAGATGTTGCCAATGAAATTGGCAATCATCTGGTCCGTATTTCTCAGGGACTCCATCTATGCCCCTCATTTCTTTCCTCAAAGTCTGCCAGAGAGTTAGCACCCTTGGACTTTTCTTCTCTCAGAGAAGAACAGTATAATGTGCCTTTTACACTTCAAGAACTGGAGGCAACACTCTCAGCTTGTCGATCATCGGCAGCTGGGCCCGACGACATTCATATTCGTATGCTACAACATTTACATCAGTCAGCCCTTGCAGTCCTATTACACCTTTACAATCTTATTTGGTCACAAGGAGTTCTTCCACAGCTGTGGAAATCCGCCATTGTTCTCCCTTTCCGCAAACCAGGCACTACGGGACATGAAACCTCCCACTATCGTCCCATTGCTCTTACCAGTGCAGTTTGCAAAGTAATGGAACGTCTAGTAAATAGACGTTTAGTGTGGTATTTAGAGACACACAACAGTCTCTCCACTCGTCAATATGGCTTTCGTAAGGGACGTTCTACCATAGACCCCTTACTGCGCTTGGATACGTATGTTCGTAATGCCTTTGCGAATAACCACTCAGTTATTGCCATATTTTTTGACCTTGAGAAGGCATATGACACAACTTGGAGGTATAATATTTTAGCCCAAGCCCACTCCTTAGGCCTTCGAGGCAATCTACCATCCTTCCTTAAGAACTTTTTAACTGACAGGCATTTCCGTGTTCGGGTTAATAATGTGCTCTCCCCGGACTTTGTCCAAGCTGAAGGTGTCCCCCAGGGATGTGTTCTGAGCACAACACTTTTTCTCCTTGCTATTAATGATTTGGCCTCTAGTCTTCCATCAAATATTTGGTCATCACTCTATGTTGATGACTTTGCTATTGCCTGTGCAGGCGCTGACTGTCACCTCCTTACAGTTTCTCTCCAGCATGCAGTCGACCGTGTTTCCAATTGGGCCACCACACATGGGTTTAAATTTTCCAGCACTAAAACCCACCAAATCACTTTCACTAGACGCTCTGTCATCTCTGATCATCCTTTGTACCTCTATGGCTCACGTATCCCTGAACGTGATACAGTCAAGTTTCTGGGCCTCCTCTTTGATCGTAGGTTATCCTGGAAACCTCACATTACCTCTCTGAAGGCAACTTGTCACAGCCGGCTGAACCTTCTTAAAACCCTTGCTCATCTTTCGTGGGGAGCTGATCGTCGAACCCTCCTTCACCTACATTCCACCCTTATTTTATCGAAACTTGATTATGGTGACCAGATCTATTCAGCGGCATCTCCTGCTACTCTCTCTAGCCTTAACCCCATTCATCACCAAGGATTACGTTTATGCCTTGGTGCTTTTCGCTCTTCCCCTGTCGAAAGCCTCTATGCAGAAGCGAACGTTCCATCCTTATCCGATCGCCGTGATGCCCATTGCCTGCGCTACTATGTACGCTCTCATGATCTCCGCAATCCTTCCATTTATAGAATGGTCACTGATATTAGTAGACATTCTTTATTTGTTCGCCGCCCCTGCTTACTCCGTCCCTTCTCTCTTCGCCTTCATTCGCTCTTGTCTTCTCTTCAACTACCACCTTTCTATGTACATGTAGCATCTCACTTTTCCCTACCCCCCTGGGAGGTCCCAGCTGTTCGAGTCTGTTCTTTCTCCCTCCCTTGCTCGAAAGCCCAACTGTCTACGGTCGCTTCCCGCTCTCTTTTTCTTGACCACTTTCACTCTCATTCTCATGCCATTGCTGTGTACACAGATGGCTCTAAGTCTTCTGACGGCGTAGGATTCGCAGCAGTGTTTCCGGACAGCGTCGTACAAGGGCATTTACTATCTTCAGCTAGTATTTTTACTGCTGAATTATATGCCATCCTTACAGCACTTATCCGTATTGCATCTATGCCTGTGTCATCATTTGTGGTTGTCTCAGACTCCCTTAGTGCTTTACAGGCTATACAAAAATTTGATACACCTCACCCCTTAGTCCTCCGTATCCAACTTTGGCTACGCCGCATCTTTACTAAGCATAAAGATATTGTTTTTTGTTGGGTCCCTGGTCATGTTGACGTACAGGGCAATGAACAGGCAGACACTGCTGCGCGGTCAGCAGTACATGACCTACCAGTTTCTTACAGAGGTATTCCATGTACGGACTATTTTGCTGTAATATCTTCCCACCTTCACACCCGTTGGCAACAACGTTGGTCTACTATGCTCGGCAACAAACTTCAGTCTATTAAACCGAGTATAGGTTACTGGCCGTCTTCTTATCACCAGTGTCGAGGTTGGGAGACTACTCTCTCCCGTCTTCGCATTGGCCATACTCGTCTTACTCATGGATATCTCATGGAGAGGCGTCTTGCTCCTCTCTGTGAGAATTGCCAAGCTCCATTATCAGTCAGCCACATTCTGTTGGACTGCCCACTTTATCAACGAGCACGCAGAATTTACCTCTGTCGTCGTCTTCGCCCCGCTGCTCTCTCTTTACCTTCCCTTCTCGCTGATGGACCCACCTTTCATCCGGACTCTCTTATTGACTTTTTGACAACGACTGACTTACTTCACAAATTCTGATACTTTCAGCCCTTTCTACTTGTATCTCTTGCTACCCTCTACCCCCGTACTATCCCCTGCCCCGCTGTTTTCTGTAACCTGCTGATCATCCCCCCTCCCTCCTGCCATCCAATTCCCTTGCTTCCTTCCCTACCCTGCAGCGCTGTATAGCCCTTGTGGCTTAGCGCTTCTTTTTGATTATAATAATAATAATACTTTTTACTGGGTTAAACAAAGGAATACGGTATATACATTGCATTGTTCAAGACAAATCATGAGACAATAAGAGGTTTAATTCTCTGGTTGGTATTCAGTTTGCACTGCACCAGTGGTTATCACTGCTGTAGTTCGCCACGAGACTATTTCACTAATAACCGCTATCAGAGGCGTCGCTAGAGTTGGTGTCACCCGGGGCGGAATCTCTGGTGTCACCCCCATGAAATTCAAGGGTGGGGGGATGGGGAGGTAAACTCCAGTTACGTCACTACTTCATGACCAGTTACGTCACTACTGCATGACCAGTGACAAATGTTTAGCAATGAGAACGTTTAAGGGCCATAAACTGAACCACTTTGAGTACAGCCAACACATCCTACATTTATTCATCTTCATCAATGCAAAAAAAAAAAAAAAAAAAAAATTGCACTATCAGAGAAACACTAGTTCCGATGTGACCTTGATTGAGTCCAGGTAACATCTCAGTGAATCTGATCTTAAATTTCCTTGCCTTCAGTTATGTAAAAATCATCTATCACATCATCAAAATCAATGATTTTTCCCTATATAGGCTTATTTGTACTTTGTTAATATATAATAGGCTATGTAGAAACGAGGCTTAGCGCTTCTTTTTGATTATTATAATAATAATAATAATAATAATATATAGAAACGAAGGATCTCTTATGTTGGTGCAGCACTGTTTTGGGCATTAGTTTCACCTTCTTTAAAGGCTCTATGGTGTCACCCCCTAAATGGTGTCACCCAGGGCGGTTGTCCCCTCCCTTACGACGCCCCTGACCGCTATCAAGGATTATTAAACTGTAATTATCACCGTGTTGGATGTAATCTATCACAAAACTCGCTATTAAGACCACAGCAACACACTCATGGTCACAATACTACACTTGGTTGGACTGGTCGACCACCAGTGTGTCACCAGGACCAGCACTGCTTCCTGCACCGGGATAGATCTATAGAGAAGTGGTGGTGTTGGTGCGGCAATGGTGAGCAGGAGACTGTAAGCTGTTACCCGTGAACTGACCTAGTGGCTGGATAGCTATTGGCTTAGCTGTACCCGGCAGCGCTAGTGATTGCTACTGCTACTGCTGCTGTTGATTGGTTGTGCAGCGATAAATCCAGAAGGGTCATACAACACAGGGCATAGGCACATAAAATGTACATTTACACTCATCTAACAAGAGAATGATAGAACGAATGACGGTGAAAGTGCTTCCTCTCTTTCGGGTCATCCCACCTCGGTGAGCCGAAAAAGTTTGTGTCAAGACATTAACTAAAGCGTACATTATATATGTTTAACCTAGGATAACCTAGGATAACCCAGGATACCTGGAGTTTACCTGGAGAGAGTTTCGGGGGTCAACGCCCCCGCGGCCCGGTCTGTGACCAGGCCTCCTGGTGGATCAGCCCCTGATCAACCAGGCTGTTGCTGCTGGATAACCCAGTAAAATCAGAGAATTTGATTTCCTTCAAGTGGCTTACTGGAACCAAGGGGAAGTAAACTACCCTGACTTTCTTGGGTTACCCTAGGTTATTAAACTCGGCTTAATGCCCTTTCTAGATACTGCTTAACCCCAACAGATTTAGCGCTTCCACGTGAATGAAATAATAATAATCGACATGAGTTACACTGTGTGAACACTCGCAGTGTGTGGCCACCTTATTTTATACCAGCTGTACTGTGGGATTAACAGCTAGTTGTGTTGCACCACAAAGACTTCAGTCAGAGGTGGAAGACTTCAATCAGAGGTGGAAGATAAGATAAGATAAGATTTCGTTCGGATTTTTAACCCCGGAGGGTTAGCCACCCAGGATAACCCAAGAAAGTCAGTGCGTCATCGAGGACTGTAACTTATTTCCATTGGGGTCCTTAATCTTGTCCCCCAGGATGCGACCCACACCAGTCGACTAACACCCAGGTACCTATTTGCTGCTAGGTGAACAGGACAACAGGTGTAAGGAAACGTGTCGAAATGTTTCCACCCGCCGGGAATCGAACCCGGGCCCTCCGTGTGTGAAGCGGGAGCTTTAGCCACCAGGCCACCGGGCCACCATACTTCAGTCAGAGGTTGGAGACTTCAATCAGAGGTTGGAGACTTCAATCAGAGGTTGGAGACTTCCGTCAGAGATGGAAGACTTCAGTCAGAGATGGAAGACTTCAGTCAGAGATGGAAGACTTCAGTCAGAGATGGAAGACTTCAGTCAGAGATGGAAGACTTCAGTCAGAGATGGAAGACTTCAGTCAGAGATGGAAGACTTCAGTCAGAGATGGAAGACTTGTGAATTTTCTGGAGAGATAGACGGTAGTGAGTGTGAGAGAGGGAAGTGAGAGAGAGAGGAAGGGTAGGGAAGATAGAGAGGGGATGGAGGGAGGGAGGTGATAAGAAGGGCAGGATGAGACAGGATAATGGATGGACAGGCAGTGACAAGCGATGCTATTGTTAGTGCCACAATTTACACATCAACAGATGAAATTATAAGGAGTGAGAGTTGTGTAGGAAACTGGGACACAAGAAAGGTAATAACTCCAGCGTGTTGGAAATGTTGGATGGCAGGGACTGTCCATCAGGATGGCAGGGGCTGACCATCAGTATAGCAGGGGCTGTCTACCATTTTACCAGTGATATTACCTACCGACAAGTGTGCCAACTGGACATTCCAGGATTAAAAGTACCTGGTCAAGGACCGGGTCGCGGGGGTGTTGACCTCTGGAACACTCTCCAGGGAGACTCCAGGTAGACTCCAAATAGGTGGGCCGGCGTATTTCAGGCGATGTAAATAAACTATTGGAACAATTCCAGACATTGGAGCAGAACTCTTTTTCCAGGCTGAGGGACTGACCACCTCAAAACTACGTCTTCGAGAGTGATAGACTGATTACATCGTCTCTACATCTCCACTGCTTCAGCTTCCGCCTCTGTATTCGACTGAAGAAGCCTACTGTGTAGGCGAAACGTAATCAGTATCCTGGTCCAATTATCCATTAGAATTTAGTAAGATTCAATAGTGCTTCAGGATTACAACTGGTAGACTACTAAGTAAAGAAATTAAAATTTAATAGGTTTATTAATAACAAAGTTGTCTAGGCGTATATTATCAAAGTAAATTAATCAAAATAATCAAAATAATCACTTCTCTCGTGTACAGTAGTATTGTGCTGAAGGCACATATCACATCATTATGGCTTTTAAATACAGTCTGGTACATTGTTAGCATTTAATAACATAATACAAATATATACAAGTAAGTTTGTGTGTATGTAAGTGCTTTAAGTAGTTCGCTATGTCTGAAGACTCTACTAGACTTAGCCAGTGACTTACTAAAAGTCCTCACAAACTAATTTCTTGACCAACCTGGCAATCAGAACAGCTTGCTTGAACAATAAAACCACTGATAAGCCGAACAGCAATATAACAAGCAACTGCGACACAGAATCAGGAACAAGGAGATAACGACACAAAGTAGGGACCATCTGCAGATCCTCCTCAAAAGTCACAAAACTCCCATACTACTGAATCTAAGTTCAGCATAAGAAAATCCCCGACTGTGACAGTACACAGATACCAGTACAAATTAGGTCAGAAGCTACAGCTCAGGACCTGAGTTTCTCAGTCTATGAGACACACTACCTCAGTACAACGTCGAAAATCACTAAGTCTAGACTATGTTCTGTGAACAGAGTTCCACAGAACCAACAACAAGAAAGCAACAGAGACGATCTTCTAATAAGGGCCCACAAGGGAGAGTTGGAGAGGCCGTCTTGTTAGAAGCAACGTCAAACCGACAATCAGCGCAGGCCAGGCAGACTCTAGGTGAGGTGTGATCACCCCCCACTGATCATGTGACCCTCCGTGGACTGCTGCTGCCCAGCAACTACAGAGAAGCCGGCAGAGAAACGAGCGGAGCGATAATAACAGTAGTTAGACAGCTACTTAACACTGGAACTATGAGCACTAAATAATATATAAATGTTACATCCTACCTAATAATATAACTAAGTCAAATAATAATATAAAGCAATATATTTACGATTTAGCTAATATTGCAAATATAAGCAATATAAAATTATATGGACAGGTAATATACATTATATACATTGGGACCCATTCAGGGGTCACAATAATACCTAACTGTTGCACATGTGTCTTATTCGTTAGAGGCGTTGTTCACGTCATTTTCCTGGCTGTCACCTCTGTGTTCATGTCACCTGTTGTGCTCATGTCACCTCTGAGTTCATATCACCTCTCAGACAGACACTTCCATGTTCAAGACACTTACGTACAGTTCAGGACATTTATTAAAAGGAACGTTTCGCAACAAGTTGCTTCTTCAGTCCTTCTTCAGGACTGAAGAAATCACTCGTGGCGAAACGTCTTCTTTAAAAAACGTCCTGAACTGTATATAAGTTCGGTGTGACCAGACCATTTCTCACTTATGTGTTCATTGATGCTCGTGAAGAATCAGACACATGTGCAGCATCAGGATATCTTTATTGCAGATGTTTCGCCATCCAATGGCATTATCAGTACAAATAAAGATACCTAGATGTTGCACATGTGTCTAATTCTCCATATTGGCGGTATTGAACACCATATATAAATAACTAAGTCCTGCCTTGTGTTAGAGGCTGTGGATGGCCATCCTGGTGACCACGAACACTGAAATGGTTGCAATTATAACAGTAATTTTAAAAGGGGTGGACAAGTGAGCCAGTAGAAGGCCTCTGTCGGATGACCAAAAGTTCCAGCGGCGGGCCATCATATGACCCGCGTCAGGAAACACTTGTCCTGTTTCCTGACAAACCTTACCTAGCTGTCCTAGTGGTGATTGGGGTTAAAGACCCAGAGAGGTTATTGCTCGTGTTGTTGACAGGTAACACTGTGTGTCAGCTGCGGCTGGACACTTGTGTCCACTCTGGAGACACTACGCCATTCCAGACAAAATTCCCATTAACTGACTTGACCTAGAGGTGTCATTTCACCCTCGAGGGTCACCTCATACTCGAGGGGTCACCTCATTCTCGAGGGTCACCTCACTTTCAAGGGCCACCTCTCTCTCAAGGGTCACCTTACTCTCGAGGATCACCTCATTTTCAAGGGCCACCTCTCAAGGGTCATCTCCTCACTCTCGAGGGTCACCTCACTCTCAATGGTCACCTCACTCTCAATGGTCACCTCACTCTCGAGGGTCACCTCACTCTCGAGGGTCACCTCACTTTCGAGGGTCACCTCACTTTCAAGGGTCACCTCTCTCTCAAGGGTCACCTCACCCTCGAAATATTATATGATTATTAGTATCTTGTTAACAATTCTTGCTCATCATCATCATCATCATCATCATCATATTCTTCTTCTTCTTCTTCTTCTTCTTCTTCTTCTTCTTCTTCTTCTTCCTCTTCTTCTTCTTCTTCTTCTTCTTCTTCTTCTTCTTCTTCTTCTTCTTCTTCTTCTTCTTCTTCTTCTTCTTCTTCTTCTTCTTCTTCTTCTTCTTCTTCTTCTTCTTCTTCTTCTTCTTCTTCTTCTTCTTCTTCTTCTTCTTCTTCTTCTTCTTCTTCTTCTTCTTCTTCTTCTTCTTCTTCTTCACCGGTGGCCTGGTGGCTAAAGCTCCCGCTTCACACACGGAGGGCCCGGGTTCGATTCCCGGCGGGTGGAAACATTTCGACACGTTTCCTTACACCTGTTGTCCTGTTCACCTAGCAGCAAATAGGTACCTGGGTGTTAGTCGACTGGTGTGGGTCGCATCCTGGGGGACAAGATTAAGGACCCCAATGGAAATAAGTTAGACAGTCCTCGATGACACACTGACTTTCTTGGGTTATCCTGGGTGGCTAACCCTCTGGGGTTAAAAATCCGAACGAAATCTTATCTTATCTTATCTTATCTTAAATACGCCTAAATCACTTACTAAAACAAAAGTTCAAGATTGTATCGTATATTACCAAGGAAGAAAATATACGATTTTCCTGGTGCAGGAGAGGCCGAGGAGCAACACTAAGACTGCAACCACAAACTTGCTGAGAACAGCAGCGTAACACAGCAATAACGGGCGTTAGATATGCTAAATAAACGCAGTAGAAAAGCAACGGGTGTTAGATATGTTAATGGAATGCAACAGGACAGCAACGGGTGAGAGATAAGTTCAATAAATGCAACAGGACAACAACGGGTAATGGGTACAATAAAGGACTACAACAGAAAGCAAGTCAAAGGACAGCAACAGAGCCGCAACAGAGTTGTCAAAGACGTCAGAAATAAGGTTAACGTAAATAAGTATGAAGATAGAAACATGGGAGAATATGAAGGCAGTGAAGGTGTTTGCGACTCACTAGACAGCTGCTACTGTACCCAAGAATGACACTGCTGGAACCAACTAGACAGCTGCTACTGTACCCAAGAATGACACTGCTGGAACCAACTAGACAGCTGCTATTGTACCCAAGAATGACACTGCTGGAACCAACTAGACAGCTGCTACTGTACCCAAGAATGACACTGCTGGACCCCACTAGACAGCTGCTACTGTACCCAAGAATGACACTGCTGGAACCAACTAGACAGCTGCTACTGTACCCAAGAATGACACTGCTGGAACCAACTAGACAGCTGCTACTGTACCCAAGAATGACACTGCTGGAACCAACTAGACAGCTGCTACTGTACCCAAGAATGACACTGCTGGAACCAACTAGACAGCTGCTACTGTACCCAAGAATGACACTCCTGGAACCAACTAGACAGCTGCTACTGTACCCAAGAATGACACTGCTGGAACCAACTAGACAGCTGCTACTGTACCCAAGAATGACACTGCTTGACCCAACTAGACAGCTGCTACTGTACCCAAGAATGACACTGCTGGAACCAACTAGACAGCTGCTACTGTACCCAAGAATGACACTGCTGGAACCAACTAGACAGCTGCTACTGTACCCAAGAATGACACTGCTGGAACCAACTAGACAGCTGCTACTGTACCCAAGAATGACACTGCTGGAACCAACCAGACAGCTGCTACTGTACCCAAGAATGACACTGCTTGACCCAACTAGACAGCTGCTACTGTACCGAAGAATGACACTGCTGGATCCAACTAGACAGCTGCTACTGTACCCAAGAATGACACTGCTGGAACCAACTAGACAGCTGCTACTCTACCCAAGAATGACACTGCTGGAACCAACTAGACAGCTGCTACTGTACCCAAGAATGACACTGCTGGAACCACCTAGACACCTGCTACTGTACCCAAGAATGACACTGCTTGACCCAACTAGACAGCTGCTACTGTACCCAAGAATGACACTGCTGGAACCAACTAGACAGCTGCTACTGTACCCAAGAATGACACTGCTTGACCCAACTAGACAGCTGCTACTGTACCCAAGAATGACACTGCTGGAACCAACTAGACAGCTGCTACTGTACCCAAGAATGACACTGCTGGAACCAACTAGACAGCTGCTACTGTACCCAAGAATGACACTGCTGGAACCAACTAGACAGCTGCTACTGTACCCAAGAATGACACTGCTGGAACCAACTAGACAGCTGCTACTGTACCCAAGAATGACACTGCTTGACCCAACTAGACAGCTGCTACTGTACCCAAGAATGACACTGCTGGAACCAACTAGACAGCTGCTACTGTACCCAAGAATGACACTGCTGGAACCAACTAGACAGCTGCTACTGCACCCAAGAATGACACTGCTGGAACCAACTAGACAGCTGCTACTGTACCGAAGAATGACACTGCTGGAACCAACTAGACACCTGCTACTGTACCCAAGAATGACACTGCTGGAACCAACTAGACAGCTGCTACTGTACCCAAGAATGACACTCCTGGAACCAACTAGACAGCTGCTACTGTACCCAAGAATGACACTGCTGGAACCAACTAGACAGCTGCTACTGTACCCAAGAATGACACTGCTGGAACCACCTAGACAGCTGCTACTGTACCCAAGAATGACACTGCTGGAACCACCTAGACACCTGCTACTGTACCCAAGAATGACACTGCTTGACCCAACTAGACAGCTGCTACTGTACCCAAGAATGACACTGCTGGAACCAACTAGACAGCTGCTACTGTACCCAAGAATGACACTGCTTGACCCAACTAGACAGCTGCTACTGTACCCAAGAATGACACTGCTGGAACCAACTAGACAGCTGCTACTGTACCCAAGAATGACACTGCTGGAACCAACTAGACACCTGCTACTGTACCCAAGAATGACACTGCTGGAACCAACTAGACAGCTGCTACTGTACCCAAGAATGACACTGCTGGAACCAACTAGACAGCTGCTACTGTACCCAAGAATGACACTGCTTGACCCAACTAGACAGCTGCTACTGTACCCAAGAATGACACTGCTGGAACCAACTAGACAGCTGCTACTGTACCCAAGAATGACACTGCTGGAACCAACTAGACAGCTGCTACTGCACCCAAGAATGACACTGCTGGAACCAACTAGACAGCTGCTACTGTACCCAAGAATGACACTGCTGGAACCAACTAGACACCTGCTACTGTACCCAAGAATGACACTGCTGTAACCAACTAGACAGCTGCTACTGTACCGAAGAATGACACTGCTGGACTCAACTAGACAGCTGCTACTGTACCGAAGAATGACACTGCTGGAACCAACTAGACACCTGCTACTGTACCCAAGAATGACACTGCTGGACTCAACTAGACAGCTGCTACTGTACCCAAGAATGACACTGCTGGAACCAACTAGACAGCTGCTACTGTACCCAAGAATGACACTGCTGGAACCAACTAGACAGCTGCTACTCTACCCAAGAATGACACTGCTGGAACCAACTAGACAGCTGCTACGGTACCCAAGAATGACACTGCTGGAACCTACTAGACAGCTGCTACTGTACCCAAGAATGACACTGCTGGAACCTACTAGACAGCTGCTACTGTACCCAAGAATGACACTGCTGGAACCTACTAGACAGCTGCTACTGTACCCAAGAATGACACTGCTGGAACCAACTAGACAGCTGCTACTGTACCCAAGAATGACACTGCTGGAACCAACTAGACAGCTGCTACTGTACCCAAGAATGACACTGCTGGAACCTACTAGACAGCTGCTACTGTACCCAAGAATGACACTGCTGGAACCAACTAGACAGCTGCTACTGTACCCAAGAATGACACTGCTGGAACCAACTAGACAGCTGCTACTGTACCCAAGAATGACACTGTTGGAACCAACTAGACAGCTGCTACTGTACCCAAGAATGACACTGCTGGAACCAACTAGACAGCTGCTACTGTACCCAAGAATGACACTGCTGGAGCCTACTAGACAGCTGCTACTGTACCCAAGAATGACACTGCTGTAACCAACTAGACAGCTGCTACTGTACCCAAGAATGACACTGCTGGAACCAACTAGACACCTGCTACTGTACCCAAGAATGACACTGCTGTAACCAACTAGACAGCTGCTACTGTACCGAAGAATGACACTGCTGGAACCAACTAGACACCTGCTACTGTACCCAAGAATGACACTGCTGTAACCAACTAGACAGCTGCTACTGTACCCAAGAATGACACTGCTGGAACCAACTAGACAGCTGCTACTGTACCGAAGAATGACACTGCTGGACTCAACTAGACAGCTGCTACTGTACCGAAGAATGACACTGCTGGAACCAACTAGACAGCTGCTACTGTACCCAAGAATGACACTGCTGGAACCAACTAGACAGCTGCTACTGTACCGAAGAATGACACTGCTGGAACCAACTAGACAGCTGCTACTGTACCGAAGAATGACACTGCTGGAACCAACTAGACACCTGCTACTGTACCCAAGAATGACACTGCTGTAACCAACTAGACAGCTGCTACTGTACCGAAGAATGACACTGCTGGACTCAACTAGACAGCTGCTACTGTACCGAAGAATGACACTGCTGGAACCAACTAGACACCTGCTACTGTACCCAAGAATGACACTGCTGGAACCAACTAGACAGCTGCTACTGTACCCAAGAATGACACTGCTGGAACCAACTAGACAGCTGCTACTGTACCCAAGAATGACACTGCTGGAACCAACTAGACAGCTGCTACTCTACCCAAGAATGACACTGCTGGAACCAACTAGACAGCTGCTACGGTACCCAAGAATGACACTGCTGGAACCTACTAGACAGCTGCTACTGTACCCAAGAATGACACTGCTGGAACCTACTAGACAGCTGCTACTGTACCCAAGAATGACACTGCTGGAACCTACTAGACAGCTGCTACTGTACCCAAGAATGACACTGCTGGAACCAACTAGACAGCTGCTACTGTACCCAAGAATGACACTGCTGGAACCAACTAGACAGCTGCTACTGTACCCAATAATGACACTGCTGGAACCTACTAGACAGCTGCTACTGTACCCAAGAATGACACTGCTGGAACCAACTAGACAGCTGCTACTGTACCCAAGAATGACACTGCTGGAACCAACTAGACAGCTGCTACTGTACCCAAGAATGACACTGCTGGAACCAACTAGACAGCTGCTACTGTACCCAAGAATGACACTGTTGGAACCAACTAGACAGCTGCTACTGTACCCAAGAATGACACTGCTGGAACCAACTAGACAGCTGCTACTGTACCCAAGAATGACACTGCTGGAACCTACTAGACAGCTGCTACTGTACCCAAGAATGACACTGCTGTAACCAACTAGACAGCTGCTACTGTACCCAAGAATGACACTGCTGGAACCAACTAGACAGCTGCTACTGTACCCAAGAATGACACTGCTGTAACCAACTAGACAGCTGCTACTGTACCGAAGAATGACACTGCTGGAACCAACTAGACACCTGCTACTGTACCCAAGAATGACACTGCTGTAACCAACTAGACAGCTGCTACTGTACCCAAGAATGACACTGCTGGAACCAAATAGACAGCTGCTACTGTACCGAAGAATGACACTGCTGGAACCAACTAGACAGCTGCTACTGTACCCAAGAATGACACTGCTGGAACCAACTAGACAGCTGCTACTGTACCCAATAATGACACTGCTGGAACCTACTAGACAGCTGCTACTGTACCCAAGAATGACACTGCTGGAACCAACTAGACAGCTGCTACTGTACCGAAGAATGACACTGCTGGAACCAACTAGACAGCTGCTACTGTACCCAAGAATGACACTGCTGGAACCAACTAGACAGCTGCTACTGTACCCAAGAATGACACTGCTGGATCCAACTTATTCTTAATAAATGTCTTAAGGTGTGTTGTCTGTGTCCACAACCAGTTAGAATGACACTGTACGGTAATAATCCAAATAATGCTGAAAATATTGGAAATAATGCTAAAAATACTGGAAATAATACTGAAAATATTGGAAAAAATGACTGAAAATTCTGGAAATGCGGTCATCCTAAAAATTAATATTCTTCTGACGTCACTTATTAATATTGTGGGAGAAAATAGCCAGTGGGTGGAGGAGGGGGTGTGGGGAGGGGGAGAGGGAGAGGGGGAGGGGAAGAGAGGGAGGGGGTTAAGGAGGGGGTTTGGGGAGGGGGTTACACTGGTTGATACAACATCGGTGTAACACTTCATTGTAACAATGAAACAATATAATATTTACTCGCTCTTTGTACAATGACGATTGTTGGGGTCTCTTCTAGGTTGGGGGAGGGGGGGAGGGAGGGGAAGAGGGGAGAGGGAGGATAGGAGGGGAGAGGGAGGATAGGAGGGGAGAGGGAGGATAGGAGGGGAGAGGGTGAGAGGGAGGGGAGGTGAATTTTGCCTTGATCCAGGGACAAAGAAGGGAGGGGGAGCTTTGATTTACTTGATTTAGAACCCAGGTGTGTGTGTATGTGTGTATATGTGTATGTGTGTGTGAGTGTGTGTGTGTGTGTGTGTGTGTGTGTGCGTGTGTGTATGTGTGTGTGTGTGTGTGTGAGTGTGTGTACTCACCTAGTTGTGGTTGCAGGGATCGATTCACAGCTCCTGGTCTCCCCTCTTCGCTGGTCGCTACTAGGTCCATTCTCTCCCTGCTCCATAAACTTTATCATACCTCTTCGTAAAGCTATGTATGGATCCTGCCTCCACTACATCACTGTCCAGATTGTTCCACTTCCTGACAACTCTATGACTAAAGAAATACTTCCTAACATCCCCGTGACTCATCTGAGTTTCCAATTTCTAATTGTGACCCCTTGTTGCTGTGTCATCTCTGAAACATCCTGTCCCTATCCCCCATATGTCGGACCAGGCTTGCAGCCTGTCTAGATCCGCTTATAGGCTTACCTGATCCTCGTCCGCTTGTATTCTCCTCATTAGTTTTACGTCGTCTGCAATCAGGAATACATCTGAATCTATCCTGGTTGATCAGGCTCTGATCCACCATGAGGCCTGGTCACAGACCGGGCCGCGGGGGCGTTGACCCCCGGAACTCTCTCCAGGTAAACTCCAGGTATCCCCTCCGTCACGTCATTCATATATACCAGACACAGCACCGGACCCAAGACTGACCCTTGTGGAACCCCACTCGACACATGCACCCATTCTAACACCTCGTCTCATACCGACACACGTTGTTTCCTTCCTGTCAGGTATTCCCTGATCCGTTGCAGTACTTTTCCTCGTATTCATCTAGCTTTTCAACAAGTCTCTTGTGTAGTACTGTGTCGAAAGCCTTCTTACAGCCCAAGAAGATGCAGCCTACCCATCCCTCTCTCTCCTGTCTTACTTCTATTACCTTGTTACAAAACTCCAATAGATTTGTGACGCAGGATTTTCCTTCCGTGAAGCCGTGCTGGTTGTCATGTATTAGTCCATTCCTTTCTAGGTGTTCTACCACTCTTCTCCTGATAATCTTCTCCATAACTTTATATAAACAGACTATACATGTTAGCGACACTGATCTGTAATTTAGTGCAGCCTGTCTGTCTCCATTTTTTTTAAATCGGGATTACATTTGCTGTCTTCCACATCTCAGGCAGTTGCCTTATTTCTATCAATTTACTGAAGACTGTTGTTGGTGGAACACACAACGCATTTGCTCCCTCTCTCAAAACAAAAGTAGAGATATTATATAGGCTCACCGCCTTCGAGGCATTTAGTTACCCTAGCAGTTTCTTCACCTCCTGCTCTGTCGTATGCAATGTGTCCAGCACTTGCTGGTGCATCCTATCACCTCGATTTGCTGGAAGCCTCTCCGTCTCCACTGTGAATACCTCCTTGAATTGCGAGCTGAGCTCTTCACTTACTTCCTGGTCGTTTCCTTTTAGCTCCCCTCCTTCCTTCCTCAGCCTGATTACTTGGTCCTTTACTGTTGTTTTCCTCCTGATGTGGCTGTACAACTTTGGGTTAGATCTGGCTTTTGATGCTATATCATTATCGTATTGATGCTGGGCTTCTCTCCTTATCCATGCATATAAATTTCTGGCTCTTCGACTCAACTCCCTGTTTCCTGGGTCCTTAGCCTTCTACACCTTTTCCATACTCTAGCACACTTGGCTTTGGCCTTTCCACACCTGGTAAACCATGGGCTCACTCTGATATTCCTGCATTTGTGGTCACGTGTTCCATCATTTCGTTTATTGTCTTTCCCTCTAGCTCACTTACCCACTGCACATCATGTAGGGATTGCCTCATATTTGTGTAGTCCCCGTTATGGAAGTTTGACTTCTCACGGCCTTCTTGTATTGCTTCATTCTCCATTGTTAACTCTACTATGTATTCGAAACTTGAGACAACGTGCTAGCTAACGCCTAGGGGCCTTGCTGATTCATCGTCTCTCTCTCTGGTTGTATCCCTAAAGTGTTGGTACATGAAGTGTTCCAGAGCAAAGTGCCAGCTGCCCAGACGACTTTTGTCCCGAGTAGGAAATTAGATCTAACAAAAATGATCCCAAATGGATAAGCAATAGATTAAAACATCTCATTGGTCAAAAGAGAGGCATATATAAGTGTATCAAAAGATGAGAAGGGCAATATGGTTGACATGGTTGACAAATAGGCAGCAGAGAGTTTGCATAAATGGGGAGAAATCAGAATGGGGGCACTTCACAAGGGGTCAGTGTTGAGCCCCGTGTTGTTCACAATTTACATAAACGACATAGATGAGGGAAAAAATAGCGACGTAAGCAAATTTGCTGATGACACCAAAATAGGCCGTCCAATTCATTCTAATGAGGACATTAGAGCACGCCAGGATGATTTGAATAGACTGATGCAATGGTCGGAGAAGTGGCAGATGCAATTTAATATAGACAAATGCAAAGTTCTAAATCTTGGACAGGTAAATAACTATGTCACATATAAACTAAATAATGTAGATCTTAATACTACTGATTGCGAAAAGGATTTAGGAGTTCTGGTTAGCAGTAATTTGAAACCAAGACAACAGTGCACAAGTATTCGCAATAGAGCTAACAGAATCCTTGGCTTCATAGCAAGAAGTACAAATAATAGAAGTTCTCATGTTGTTCTTCAACTCTGTATATCTTTGGTTAGGCCTTATTTAGATTATGCTGCACAGTCATAGAAGTTAAGACAGTGTGTAGTTTTAAAAATACGTTAGATAAATACATGAGTGGGTGTGAGTGTGTGTGAGATGGACCTGACTAGCTTGTGCTACTAGGTCAGATGCCGTGCTCCTCCCTTAAGTGAATGTGACTGACCTGACTAGGGCAAGGCATTGGCTTAAGCAGGTGGGAGAATTGGACTTGCCCCGCATGAGTCAGTAGACTTACTGCAGTGTTCCTTCTTTCTTATGTTCTTATGTTCTTATCTCTGGTCCCCCATATGGCTCCAGATTCTCCCAATCTCCTCATGGTTGAAATCCCCCACGATGAGTAACTTTGCCCTGCACATGTGGGTCCTTCTGGCAACCTCGGTTAGTGTGTCCACCATCACACTATTCCTCTCATGGTATTCCTGTCTTGGTCTTCTGCTGTTCGGTGGCACGGTTTACATCAATGCTATCATCACTTTTGGGAGCCCTGTATGAAGTGTACTTACCTAGTTGTGGTTGCTGGGGTCGAATCACAGCTCCTGGCCCCGCCTCTTCACTGGCTGCTACTAGGTCACTCTTCCTGCTCCATGAGCTTTATCATACCTCTTCTTAAAGCTATGTATGGATCACTTCCCAGACTATTCCACTTCCTGACAACTCTGTGACTGAAGAAATATTTCCTAACATCCCTGTGACTCGTCTGAGTCTTCAGCTTCCAATTGTGACCCCTTGTTTCTGTGTTCCCTCTCAGGAACATCCTGTCTCTGTCCACCTTATCTATTCCATGGAGTATTTTGTATGTCGTTATCATGTCTCCCCTGACCCTCCTGTCCTCCAGTGTCGTCAGTACGATTTCCCTCAACCTTTCATCGTAGGACATTCCCCTGAGCTCCGGAACTAGCCTTGTTGCTAACCTTTATACTTTCTCTAACTTCTTGAGGTACTTGACCAGGTGTGGTTTCCAAACTGGTGTTACATACTCCAGTATGGGCCTGACGTACACAGTGTACAGTGTTTTGAACGATTTCTTGCTAAGGTATCGGAACGCTATTATCAGGTTTGCCAGGCGCCCATATGCTGCAGCAGTTATCTGGGTGATGTGTGCCTCCGGAGACGTGCTCGGTGTTATGCTCACCCCAAGATCTTTCTCCTTGTGTTAGGTTTGCAGTCTTTGTCCACCTAGCCTATACTCTGTCTGAGGTCTTCTTTGCCCTTCCCCAATCTTCAGGTGCTCCACCACTCTCTTCCTGATAATCTTCTCCATGACTTTGCACACTATATACGTCAGAGACACTGGTCTGTAGTTTAGTGCCTCGTTTCTGTCTCCTTTCTTAAAAATGGGGACTACATTTGCCGTCTTCCATACCTCAGGTAGTTGCCCAGTTTCAAGAGATGTATTGAAGAGTGTGGTTAGTGGCACACACAGCGTCTCTGCTCCTTCTCTAAGGACCCACGGGGAGATGTTGTCCGGTCCCATCACCTTTGAGGTATCAAGGTCACTTAGCAGCTTCTGCACCTCCTCCTCTGTTGTTTGTATGTCATCCAACACTTGTTGGTATATTCCCTGTTGGTGTTCTCCTCTGTGCTGTCTTCCCAGAGCCCTTCCTGTCTCTACTGTAAATACTTCCAGTAGAGACAGGAAGGGCTCTGGGGCTGTGTGTGTGTGTGTGTGTGTGTGTGTGTGTGTGTGTGTGTGTGTGTGTGTGCGTACCAACGGTATGTACAATTAAAGTGTATATAATTACAGGGTGTGTACACTGACACAACATGTACACTGACACATGTACACTGACACATGTACACTGACACATGTACACTGACACAACATGTACACTGACACAACATGTACACTGACACATGTACACTGACACATGTACACTGACACATGTACACTGACACATGTACACTGACACAACATGTACACTGACACAACATGTACACTGACACATGTACACTGACACATGTACACTGACACATGTACACTGACACATGTACACTGACACAACATGTACACTGACACATGTACACTGACACATGTACACTGACACATGTACACTGACACATGTACACTGACACAACATGTACACTGACACAACATGTACACTGACACATGTACACTGACACATGTACACTGACACATGTACACTGACACATGTACACTGACACAACATGTACACTGACACATGTACACTGACACATGTACACTGACACAACATGGGGCACTGACACATGTACACTGACACAACATTACATTGACAGTGTGTACACTGGTACTTCATGTACACTGGCACAACATGTATACTGACACAGTGTGTCACTGAGACACTGTGTACACTGATACAGTGTGCACATTGACACAGCATTTACACTGACACATGTACAATGACACAGTGTGTACACTGACACAGGGATACTGACACAACACGTATACTGACACATGTGCACTGACACAACATTATACTGACACAGCATGTACACTGACACAGTATGTACACTGACACAGTGTGTACACTGACATAGCGTCTACACTGACACAGCATGTACACTAACAGTGTGTGTAGTGATAGTGTGTGTATCTGTGAGGCAGGAGTACTTACACAAGGCGGGGGGGGGAGAGGAGGGGGCGACGAGCCCTCCAGCACATGCGCATGTCTTCCCCTCCCCTCCCCACCACCTCCACCTCCTCCTCCCCTCTACATCCTCTTATCCCTATTCCTTCTACTCTTTTCCTATGTCCCTTAACCACCACTACACCATCTATGAAAGATGAAGATGGTGTGGGTTTTGGGTGGTAGAGACTGGTCCCTGTGGGTGGTAGGGGGTGGCACTTCTGGGTGGTAGGGGGGGTGGCACTTCTGGGTGGCAGGGGGGATGGCACTAGTGCCAGGCAAGGTAGCCAGCCTTCACTGGCTCAGTGTGGCCAGAACCCTGCTGGCGTAGGCACGGGTGTCAGTGAGCCTGCCCCCCTGCCCTCCCTGCCACCCCCTATATATCTCACGCTATTTCACGTCTAAACCCCGGGTGGTCTCCGTCTGGTTTAGTTCTTACTAGCTAGTATTCACGGGTAGTTAGCTAGCACGTCGGATGTCAAGGTTATAGAATCTAGTCTGGTAGATGTTCATGGCCCTCACCGTCATTTCTAGCAATACTCTACTAGTTTCCGGCCAACACAGTGGTGAAATCATGGTGAAGTGTCATGCCTGGCTGTACTCTGACCAGCTGAAAATCGCTATTGTATAATCCGCTTTTTGTAAATCACGAGTGGCGAGTGGACGTGGTGAAGCAGGATGGCAGCAGTATCTGCTTGAAGCTACTCATGAATACGGAAAGATATAAATCCTAAGAGATAGATAAAAAAAAGAGAGAAATACCAGTGATAGACTGAGGGAGTAACACAAGGAAGGCAAGAGGAGGAGGAGGAAGGAGCAACACTGCACAGTGTAACACTGCAGTATGTGCGAGGTAAGGAACATTGCTGATTTGTATTGACTAAGACAGCATGACCTACCTTAAACTGTGTTCTTTACTCTCTCTGACGTGTATTATACACTGTCTCTGACGTGTATTATACACTGTCTCTGACGTGTATTATACACTGTCTCTGACGTGTATTATACACTGTCTCTGACGTGTATTATACACTGTCTCTGACGTGTATTATACACTGTCTCTGACGTGTATTATACACTGTCTCTGACGTGTATTATACACTGTCTCTACCCTGTATTATACACTGTCTCTGACGTGTATTATACACTGTCTCTGACGTGTATTATACACTGTCTCTGATGTGTATTATACACTGTCTCTACCCTGTTTTATACACTGTCTCTGACGTGTATTATACACTGTCTCTGCCCTGTATTATACACTGTCTCTGACGTGTATTATACACTGTCTCTGCCGTGTATTAAACACTGTCTCTGACGTGTATTATTCACTGCCGTGTATTATACACTGTCTCTGACGTTTATGATACACTGTCTCTGCCGTGTATTATACACTGTCTCTGACGTGTATTATACACTGTCTCTGCCGTGTATTAAACACTGTCCCTGACATGTATTGTGCTGCTGTGTATTATACACACTCTCTGACGTGTATTATACACTACCGTGTATTATACACTGTCTCTGCCATGTATTAAACACTGTCTCTGACGTGGGTTATACACTGTCTGCTGTGTATTATACACTATCTGCCGTGTATTAAACACTGTCTCTGCCGTGTATTATACACTGCAGTGTATTACACAGTCTCTACGTGTATTACACATCGTCTCTGCCTTGTATTATACAGTGTCTCTGCCGTGTATTATATACCGCCTCTGCTGTGCATTACACATTGGCTCTACCCTGTATTATACACTGTCTCTGCCGTGTATTATACAGCCTCCGCAGTGTATCACACACTGTCTCTGCCGTGTATTATAGACTGTCTCTGCCGTGTATTATACAGTCTCTGCCGTGTATTATACAGTCTCCGCCGTGTATCACACACTGTCTCTGCCGTGTATTATAGACTGTCTCTGCCGTGTATTATACAGTCTCTGCCGTGTATCACACACCGTCTCTCCCGTGTGTTACACACTGTCTGCCATGTGTTACACTGTCTCTGCCGTGTGTTACACACTGTCTCTGCTGCGTGTTACGCATTGTCTCTGCCGTGTGTTGCACACTGTCTCTGCCGTGTATTATACACTGTCTCAGTGTGTATGTTATACTACACTGTTGGTTCATACGTCTACTTGACGTACCTCAGTACTGTTGTTACACACAGTCTTACTACAATGTATAGTAATATCTACTGCTACAACTACAGCTGTATTCACTACTTCAACTACTGTTGTTACTACCACTACAACTACTGTTGTTACTATCACTACAACTACTGTTGTTACTATCACTACAACTACTGTTGTTACTACCACTTCAACTACTGTTGTTACTATCACTACAACTACTGTTGTTACTATCACTACAACTACTGATGTTACTACCACTACAACTACTGTTGTTACTACCACTACAACTACTGTTGTTACTACCACTACAACTACTGTTGTTACTACCACTACAACTACTGTTGTTACTACCACTACAACTACTGTTATTACTACCACTACAATTATTGTTGTTACTACCACTACAACTACTGTTGTTACTACCACTACAACTACTGTTATTACTACCACTACAACTACTGTTGTTACTACCACTACAACTATTGCTGTTACTACCACTACAACTACTGTTGTTACTACCACTACAACTACTGTTGTTACTACCACTACAACTACTGTTGTTGCTACCACTACAACTACTGTTGCTACTACCACTACAACTACTGTTGTTACTACCACTACAACTACTGTTGTTACTACCACTACAACTACTGTTATTACTACCACTACAACTACTGTTGTTACTACCACTACAACTACTGTTATTACTACCACTACAACTACTGTTGTTACTACCACTACAACTACTGTTATTACTACCACTACAACTACTGTTGTTACTACCACTACAACTACTGTTGTTACTACCACTACAACTACTGTTGTTACTACCACTACAACTACTGTTGTTACTACCACTACAACTACTGTTATTACTACCACTACAACTACTGTTGTTACTACCACTACAACTACTGTTGTTACTACCACTACAACTACTGTTATTACTACCACTGCAACTACTGCTGTTACTACCACTACAACTACTGTTGTTACTACCACTACAACTACTGTTGTTACTACCACTACAACTACTGTTGTTACTGCCACTACAACTACTGTTGTTACTACCACTACAACTACTGCTGTTACTACCACTACAACTACTGTTGTTACTACCACTACAACTACTGTTGTTACTACCACTACAACTACTGTTGTTACTACCACTACAACTACTGTTGTTACTGCCACTACAACTACTGTTGTTACTACCACTACAACTACTGCTGTTACTACCACTACAACTACTGTTGTTACTACCACTACAACTACTGTTGTTACTACCACTACAACTACTGCTGTTACTACCACTACAACTGCTGTTGTTACTACCACTACAACTACTGTTGTTACTACCACTACAACTACTGTTGTTACTACCACTACAACTACTGTTGTTACTACCACTACAACTACTGCTGTTACTACCACTACAACTACTGTTGTTACTACCACTACAACTACTGTTGTTACTACCACTACAACTACTGTTGTTACTACAACTACAACTACTGCTGTTACTACCACTACCACTACTGTTGTTACTACCACTACAACTACTGTTGTTACCACCACTACAACTACTGCTGTTACTACCACTACTGTTGTGACTACCACTACAACTACTGTTGTTACTACCACTACAACTACTGTTGTTACTACCACTACAACTACTGCTGTTACTACCACTACAACTACTGTTGTTACTCTCACTACAATTACTGTTGTTACTACCACTACAACTACTGTTGTTACTACCACTACAACTACTGCTGTTACTACCACTACAACTACTGTTGTTACTACCACTACAACTACTGTTGTTACTACCACTACAACTACTGTTGTTACTACCACTACAACTACTCTTGTTACTACCACTACAACTACTGTTGTTACTACCACTACAACTACTGCTGTTACTACCTCTACAACTACTGTTGTTACTACCACTACAACTACTGTTGTTACTACCACTACAACTACTGTTATTACTACCACTACAACTACTGTTGTTACTACCACTACAACTACTGTTGTTACTACCACTACAACTACTGTTGTTACTACCACTACAACTACTGTTGTTACTACCACTACAACTACTGTTGTTGCTACCACTACAACTACTGTTGTTACTACCACTACAACTACTGTTGTTCCTACCACTACAACTACTGCTGTTACTACCACTACTACTACTGTTGTTACTACCACTACAACTACTGTTATTAGTACCACTACAACTACTGTTGTTACTACCACTACAACTACTGCTGTTACTACCACTACAACTACTGCTGTTACTACCACTACAACTACTGTTGTTACTACCACTACAACTACTGTTGTTACTACCACTACAACTACTGTTGCTACTACCACTACAACTACTGTTGTTACTACCACTACAACTACTGTTGTTACTACCACTACAACTACTGTTGTTACTACCACTACAACTACTGTTGTTACTACCACTACAACTACTGCTGTTACTACCACTACAACTACTGTTGTTACTACCACTACAACTACTGTTGTTACTACCACTACAACTACTGTTGTTACTACCACTACAACTACTTCTGTTACTACCACTACCACTACTGTTGTTACTACCACTACAACTACTGTTGTTACTACCACTACAACTACTGTTGTTACTACCACTACAACTACTGCTGTTACTACCACTACAACTACTGTTGTTACTCTCACTACAACTACTGTTGTTACTACCACTACAACTACTGTTATTACTACCACTACAACTACTGCTGTTACTACCACTACAACTACTGCTGTTACTACCACTACAACTACTGCTGTTACTACCACTACAACTACTGTTGTTACTACCACTACAACTACTGCTGTTACTACCACTACAACTACTGCTGTTACTACCACTACAACTACTGCTGTTACTACCACTACAACTACTGTTGTTACTACCACTACAACTACTGCTGTTACTACCACTACAACTACTGCTGTTACTACCACTACAACTACTGTTGTTACTACCACTACAACTACTGCTGTTACTACCACTACAACTACTGTTGTTACTACCACTACAACTACTGCTGTTACTACCACTACAACTACTGCTGTTACTACCACTACAACTACTGTTGTTACTACCACTACAACTACTGTTGTTACTACCACTACAACTACTGCTGTTACTACAACTACAACTACTGTTGTTACTACCACTACAACTACTGTTGTTACTACCACTACAACTACTGCTGTTACTACTACTACAACTACTGCTGTTACTACCACTACAACTACTGCTGTTACTACCACTACAACTACTGCTATTACTACCACTACAACTACTGCTGTTACTACCACTACAACTACTGCTGTTACTACCACTACAACTACTGCTGTTACTACCACTACAACTACTGTTGTTACTACCACTACAACTACTGCTGTTACTACCACTACAACTACTGCTGTTACTACCACTACAACTACTGCTGTTACTACCACTACAACTACTGTTGTTACTACCACTACAACTACTGCTGTTACTACCACTACAACTACTGCTGTTACTACCACTACAACTACTGTTGTTACTACCACTACAACTACTGCTGTTACTACCACTACAACTACTGTTGTTACTACCACTACAACTACTGCTGTTACTACCACTACAACTACTGCTGTTACTACCACTACAACTACTGTTGTTACTACCACTACAACTACTGCTGTTACTACCACTACAACTACTGCTGTTACTACCACTACAACTACTGTTGTTACTACCACTACAACTACTGTTGTTACTACCACTACAACTACTGCTGTTACTACCACTACAACTACTGCTGTTACTACCACTACAACTACTGCTGTTACTACCACTACAACTACTGCTGTTACTACCACTACAACTACTGCTGTTACTACCACTACAACTACTGCTGTTACTACCACTACAACTACTGCTGTTACTACCACTACAACTACTGTTGTTACTACCACTACAACTACTGCTGTTACTACCACTACAACTACTGCTGTTACTACCACTACAACTACTGCTGTTACTACCACTTCAACTACTGCTGTTACTACCACTACAACTACTGCTGTTACTACCACTACAACTACTGCTGTTACTACCACTTCAACTACTGTTGTTACTACCACTACAACTACTGAGTATGATAACGTTGAATCAACATGTGTTGATCTGAATTTCTAAGTCCGAAATTCTATTGTAAAAAAAATTCTCTAAGTCTCTTGTGCCTGGAATTAAATTTTGAACATTGAGAGCCGAGTCCCGTTGTCAAAAATGATTGTGGTCGATATTTTCAAAGCTCTGTGTGTCATTGATGGCTTTAGAGGGAAGTGAATATAGCCATTTATACCACAATATAGCCATAAATACCAGAATATAGTCAGTTACATAGATGTATATATTGTGCGACAGCCAACTGGTGGGGTAATAGGTTTGATGCCTATCGGCTACACGAGGGCTCTTAAAATGGCATGCTACTTCTACACCACTTGTGTAGAGTATTTTAATACTTAACATAGGGATGTATATACATCCCTATGTATATACATCGGCCATTGTGATAATAAAAATAATGTATATTTATTATCATTATTATTATTTTTTTTTATTATCACACTGGCCGATTCCCACCAAGGCAGGGTGGCCCGAAAAAGAAAAACTTTCACCATCATTCACTCCATCACTGTCTTGCCAGAAGGGTGCTTTACAGTACAGTTTTTAAACTGCAACATTAACACCCCTCCTTCAGAGTGCAGGCACTGTACTTCCCATCTCCAGGACTCAAGTCCGGCCTGCCGGTTTCCCTGAACCCCTTCATAAATGTTACTTTGCTCACACTCCAACAGCACGGCAAGTATTAAAAACCATTTGTCTCCATTCACTCCTATCAAACACTCTCACGCATGCCTGCTGGAAGTCCAAGCCCCTCGCACACAAAACTTCCTTTACCCCCCTCCCTCCAACCCTTCCTAGGCCGACCCCTACCCCGCCTTCCTTCCACTACAGACTGATACACTCTTGAAGTCACTCTGTTTCGCTCCATTCTCTCTACATGTCCGAACCACCTCAACAACCCTTCCTCAGCCCTCTGGACAACAGTTTTGGTAATCCCGCACCTCCTCCTAACTTCCAAACTACGAATTCTCTGCATTATATTCACACCACACATTGCCCTCAGACATGACATCTCCACTGCCTCCAGCCTTCTCCTCGCTGCAACATTCATCACCCATATAAGAGCGTTGGTAAAACTATACTCTCATACATTCCCCTCTTTGTCTCCACAGACTCCTAAGTGCACCACTCACTCTTTTTCCCTCATCAATTCTATGATTCACCTCATCTATATATATATATATATATATATATATATATATATATATATATATATATATATATATATATATATATATATATATATATATATATATATATATATATATATATATATATATATATATATATATATATATATATATATATATATATATATATATATATATATATATATATATATATATATATATATATATATATATATATATATATATATATATATATATATATATATATATATATATATATATATATATATATATATATATATATATATATATATATATATATATATAAAGACGTAAGCGTCCTAAGAAAACCGAAATAGCTGAATAGACGTCCGGGTACCTACTTACTCCTAGGTGAACAGCGAGAGCATGTGTAAGGTGACTAACACCAAGGTGCCTATTTACTGCTAGGTGAACAGGGACAGCAGGTGTAAGGAATACTGACTGGGATACTCTAAGATAGTGAAGTACCAGCAGCAGTGTACTACCAGCAGCAGTGTAATACCAGCAGCAGTGTAATACCAGCAGCAGTGTACTACCAGCAGTAGTGTACTACCAGCAGCAGTGTACTACCAGCAGCAGTGTAATACCAGCAGCAGTGTACTACCAGCAGCAGTGTAATACCAGCAGCAGTGTAATACCAGCAGCAGTGTACTACCAGCAGTAGTGTACTACCAGCAGCAGTGTACTACCAGCAGCAGTGTACTACCAGCAGCAGTGTACTACCAGCAGCAGTGTACTACCAGCAGTAGTGTACTACCAGCAGCAGTTTACTACCAGCAGCAGTGTACTACCAGCAGCAGTGTACTACCAGCAGCAGTGTACTACCAGCAGCAGTGTACTACCAGCAGCAGTGTACTACCAACAGTACACTGCTACCAGCAACAGTGTACTACCAGCAGCAGTGTACTACCAGCAGCAGTGTACTACCAGCAGCAGTGTACTACCAGCAGCAGTGTACTACCAGCAGCAGTGTACTACCAATAGCAGTTTACTACCAGCAGCAGTGTACTACCAGCAGCAGTGTACTACCAGCAGCAGTGTACTACCAACAGTAGTGTACTACCAGCAGTAGTGTACTACCAGCAGTAGTGTACTATTAACAGTAGTGTACTACCAACAGTAGTGTACTACCAACATTAGTGTACTACCAAAAGTAGTGTACTACCAACTGTAGTGTACTACCAACAGTAGTGTTCTACCAGCAGTAGTGTACTACCAACAGTAGTGTACTACCAGCCGCAGTGTACTACCAGCAGCAGTGTACTACCAGCCGCAGTGTACTACCAGCAGCAGTGTACTACCAGCAGCAGTGTACTACCAGCAGCAGTGTACTACCAGCAGTAGTGTACTACCAGCAGCAGTGTACTACCAGCAGCAGTGTACTACCAGCAGCAGTGTACTACCAGCCGCAGTGCAATACCAGCAGCAGTGTACTTCCAGCAGTAGTGTACTACCAGCAGCAGTGTACTACCAGCAGCAGTGTACTTCCAGCAGTAGTGTACTACCAGCAGCAGTGTACTACCAGCAGTAGTGTACTACCAGCAGTAGTGTACTACCAGCAGCAGTGCACTACCAGCAGCAGTGTACTACCAGCAGCAGTGTACTACCTGCAGCAGTGTACTACCAGCAGCAGTGTACTGCCAACAGTAGTGTACTACCAGCGGTAGTGTACTACCAGAAGTAGAGTACTACCAGCAGCAGTGTACTACCAGCAGTAGTGTACTACCAGCAGCAGTGTACTACCAGCAGAAGTGTACTTCCAGCAGCAGTGTACTACCAGCAGTAGTGTACTGAGAGCAGCAGTGTACTACCAGCTGCAGTGTACTTCCAGCAGCAGTGTACTACCAGCAGTAGTGTACTACAAGCAGCAGTGTACTACCAGCAGCAGTGTACTACCAGCAGTAGTGTACTGAGAGCAGCAGTGTACTACCAACAGCAGTGTACTTCCAGCAGTAGTGTACTACCAGCAGTAGTGTACTACCAGCAGCAGTGTACTACCAGCAGCAGTGTACTACCAGCAGTAGTGTACTACCAACAGTAGTGTACTACCAGCAGCAGTGTACTACCAGCAGTAGTGTACTACCGGCAGTAGTGTACTACAAGCAGTAGTGTACTACCAGCAGCAGTGTACTACCAGCAGCAGTGTACTACCAGCAGTAGTGTACTATCAACAGTAGTGTACTACCAGCAGCAGTGTACTACCAGCAGTAGTGTACTACCAGCAGTAGTGTACTACCAGCAGTAGTGTACTACCAGCAGTAGTGTACTACCAGCAGCAGTGTACTACCAGCAGTAGTGTACTACCAGCAGTAGTGTACTACCAGCAGTAGTGTACTACCAGTAGCAGTGTACTACCAGCAGTAGTGTACTACCAGCAGTAGTGTACTACCAGCAGCAGCGTTCTACCAACAGCAGTGTACTATCAGCAGTAGTGTACTACCAGCAGTATTTTACTAACAGCAGCAGTGTACTACCAGCAGTAGTGTACTACCAGCAGCAGTGTACTACCAGCAGTAGTGTACTACCAGCAGTAGTGTACTACCAGCAGCAGTGTACTACCAGCAGTTGTGTACTACCAGCAGTAGTGTACTACCAGCAGTAGTGTACTACCAGCAGCAGTGTACTACCAGCAGTAGTGTACTACCAGCAGTATTGTACTACCAGCAGCAGTGTACTACCAGCAGCAGTGTACTACCAGCAGCAGTGTACTACCAGCAGCAGTGTACTACCAGCTGCAGTGTACTACCAGCTGCAGTGTACTACCAGCAGCAGTGTACTACCAGCAGCAGTGTACTACCAGCTGCAGTGTACTACAAGCAGTAGTGTACTACCAGCAGTAGTGTACTACCAGCAGTAGTGTACTACCATCTGCAGTGTACTACCAGCTGCAGTGTACTACCAGCAGCAGTGTACTACCAGCAGCAGTGTACTACCAGCAGCAGTGTACTACCAGCAGTAGTGTACTACCAGCCGTAGTGTACTACCAGCAGTAGTGTACTACCAGCAGTAGTGTGCTACCAGCAGTAGTGTACTACGAGCAGTAGTATACTACCAGCAGCAGTGTACTACCAGCAGTAGTGTACTACCAGCAGCAGTGTACTACCAGCAGTAGTGTACTACCAGCAACAGTGCACTACCAGCAGTAGTGTACTACCAGCAGTAGTGTACTACCAGCAGTAGTGTACTACCAGCTGCAGTGTACTACCAGCAGTAGTGTACTACCAGCAGTAGTGTACTACCAGCTGCAGTGTACTACCAGCAGTAGTGTACTACCAGCAGTAGTGTACTGCCAGCAGTAGTGTACTACCAGCAGTAGTGTACTACCAGCAGTAGTGTACTACCAGCAGCAGTGCACTACCAGCAGTAGTTTACTACCAGCAGTAGTGTACTACCAGCAGTAGTGTACTACCAGCTGCAGTGTACTACCAGCAGTAGTGTACTACCAGCTGTAGTGTACTACCAGCAGTAGTGTACTACCAGCTGCAGTGTACTACCAGCTGCAGTGTACTACCAGCAGCAGTGCACTACCAGCAGTAGTGTACTACCAGCTGCAGTGTACTACCAGCAGCAGTGTACTACCAGCAGTAGTGTACTACCAGCAGCAGTGTACTACTAGATGCAGTGTACTACCAGCAGCAGTGTACTACCAGCTGCAGTGTACTACCAGCTGTAGTGTACTACCAGCTGTAGTGTACTACCAGCTGCAGTGTACTACCAGCTGTAGTGTACTACCAGCTGCAGTGTACTACCAGCAGCAGTGTACTACCAGCAGTAGTGTACTGAGAGCAGCAGTGTACTACCAGCTGCAGTGTACTACCAGCTGTAGTGTACTACCAGCTGCAGTGTACTACCAGCTGTAGTGTACTACCAGCTGTAGTGTACTACCAGCTGCAGTGTACTACCAGCTGTAGTGTACTACCAGCTGCAGTGCACTACCAGCTGCAGTGTACTACCAGCAGTAGTGTACTGAGAGCAGCAGTGTACTACCAGCTGCATTGCACTACCAGCTGCAGTGTACTACCAGCAGCAGTGTACTACCAGCAGTAGTGTACTGAGAGCAGCAGTGTACTACCAGCTGCAGTGTACTACCAGCTGTAGTGTACTACCAGCTGTAGTGTACTACCAGCTGCAGTGTACTACCAGCTGTAGTGTACTACCAGCTGCAGTGTACTACCAGCAGCAGTGTACTACCAGCAGTAGTGTACTGAGAGCAGCAGTGTACTACCAGCTGCAGTGTACTACCAGCTGTAGTGTACTACCAGCTGCAGTGTACTACCAGCTGTAGTGTACTACCAGCTGCAGTGCACTACCAGCAGCAGTGTACTACCAGCAGTAGTGTACTGAGAGCAGCAGTGTACTACCAGCTGCAGTGTACTACCAGCTGTAGTGTACTACCAGCTGCAGTGTACTACCAGCTGTAGTGTACTACCAGCTGTAGTGTACTACCAGCTGCAGTGTACTACCAGCTGTAGTGTACTACCAGCTGCAGTGCACTACCAGCAGCAGTGTACTACCAGCAGTAGTGTACTGAGAGCAGCAGTGTACTACCAGCTGCAGTGTACTACCAGCTGTAGTGTACTACCAGCTGTAGTGTACTACCAGCTGTAGTGCACTACCAGCTGTAGTGCAGTACCAGCTGCAGTGTTACAGTTCCAGTCAGAGGATCATTTTTGACAACATTTCGAGAGCAAATAAGAGAGTAGAAAAAAGTTTAGAGAACAGATCAGAAAGCAACAATTTCATAAAGGCTGGAGACGCTGATGTGGGACAAAATTCAACTCCAGCAGGAAAAAATGTGGTGAAAGGCACTCTGGGGAATTAATGTTAAAAGACTTAAAGGAGAAAATGGCACAATACCGAGACAGCAACAGTATACAAATAATCCGGTAATAGAAGACGGAAACTTACCACGACGTTTCGGTCCAACTTGGACTATTTACAAAGTTACAATGTGAGTTTATTAGTCGTTCAAGACGGACCGAAACGTTGTGGTACGTTTCTCTCCTACGTGTATTTGTGTATTGTTGATAATCTTGTTACGAAAAATTTGAAGTCTTCTTAAGACGTGTGTGAGGCAGCCAGGACCTGGAGCTACCATATTCCCCTTCCTCGGATCAAACCAGATTTCCTTCAACATTACCAAGATGTTGCGTAAAACTTGAAAAATACACATGGGAGAATGTTATCCCCCCGTGTCTGTCAAGCCCAGCCTCATCTACTACGATGTTTGTGTAAGCAATGCTGAAGAGTCGTGAAATTATATTATATTAAAATATGTGAATATGTATATATATATATATATATATATATATATATATATATATATATATATATATATATATATATATATATATATATATATATATATATATATATATATATATATGTATACATATATATATATATATATATATATATATATATATATATGTTTGTGTGTGTGTGTGTGTGTGTGTGTGTGTGTGTGTGTGTGTGTGTGTGTGTGTGTGTGTGTGTGTGTGTGTGTGTGTGTGTGTGTGTGTGTGTGTAAACTAAAGATAATTGGAGAAATAACGCCAATGTTGCGTATTAAACCAATTAATACGGTTTGTTCCCGGGTTTATGTAACTGAAACCAACAGACTGATCTTACTGAAACCAATAGACTGATCTTACTGAAACCAACAGACTGACCTTACTGAAACCAACAGACTGATCTTACTGAAACCAATAGACTGATCTTACTGAAACCAACAGACTGATCTTACTGAAACCAACAGACTGATCTTACTGAAACCAACAGACTGATCTTACTGAAACGAACAGACTGATCTTACTGAAACGAACAGACTGATCTTACTGAAACCAACAGACTGATCTGACTGAAACCAACAGACTGATCTTACTGAAACCAACAGATTGATCTGACTGAAACCAACAGACTGATCTTACTGAAACCAACAGACTGATCTTACTAAAACCAACAGACTGATCTTACTGAAACCAACAGACTGATCTTACTGAAACCAACAGACTGATCTTACCGAAACCAACAGACTGATCTGACTGAAACCAACAGACTGATCTTACTGAAACCAACAGACTGATCTTACTGAAACCAACAGACTGATCTTACTAAAACCAACAGACTGATCTTACTGAAACCAACAGACTGATCTTACTAAAACCAACAGACTGATCTTACTGAAACCAACAGACTGATCTTACTAAAACCAACAGACTGATCTTACTGAAACCAACAGACTGATCTTACTAAAACCAACAGACTGATCTTACTGAAACCAACAGACTGATCTTACTGAAACCAACAGACTGATCTTACTGAAACCAACAGACTGATCTTACTGAAACCAACAGACTGATCTGACTGAAACCAACAGACTGATCTTACTGAAACCAACAGACTGATCTTACTGAAACCAACAGACTTATCTTACTAAAACCAACAGACTGATCTTACTGAAACCAACAGACTTATCTTACTGAAACCAACAGACTGATCTTACTGAAACCAACAGACTGATCTTACTAAAACCAACAGACTGATCTTACTGAAACCAACAGACTGATCTTACTGAAACCAACAGACTGATCTTAATGAAACCAACAGACTGATCTGACTGAAACCAACAGACTGATCTTACTGAAACCAACAGACTGATCTTACTGAAACCAACAGACTGATCTTACTGAAATCAACAGACTGATCTGACTGAAACCAACAGACTGATCTTAGTGAAACCAACAGACTGATCTTACTGAAACCAACAGACTGATCTTACTGAAACCAAGAGACTGATCTTACTGAAACCAACAGACTGAGCTTACTGAAACCAACAGACTGATCTGACTGAAACCAACAGACTGATCTTACTGAAACCAACAGATTGATCTGACTGAAACCAACAGACTGAGCTTACTGAAACCAACAGACTGATCTGACTGAAACCAACAGACTGATCTGACTGAAACCAACAGACTGATCTTACTGAAACCAACAGACTGATCTTACTGAAATCAACAGACTGATCTGACTGAAACCAACAGACTGATCTTACTGAAACCAACAGACTGATCTTACTGAGACCAACAGACTGATCTGACTGAAACCAACAGACTGATCTTACTGAAACCAACAGACTGATCTTACTGAAACCAACAGACTGATCTGACTGAAACCAACAGACTGATCTTACTGAAACCAACAGACTGATCTTACTGAAACCAACAGACTGATCTGACTGAATCCAACAGACTGATCTTACTGAAACCAACAGACTGATCTTACTGAAACCAACAGACTGATCTGACTGAAACCAACAGACTGATCTTACTGAAACCAACAGACTGATCTTACTGAAACGAACAGACTGATCTTACTGAAACCAACAGACTGATCTTACTGAAACCAACAGACTGATCTGACTGAAACCAACAGACTGATCTGACTGAAACCAACAGACTGATCTGACTGAAACCAACAGACTGATCTTACTGAAACCAACAGACTGATCTGACTGAAACCAACAGACTGATCTTACTGAGACCAACAGACTGATCTGACTGAAACCAACAGACTGATCTTACTGAGACCAACAGTCTGATCTGACTGAAACCAACAGACTGATCTTACTGAAACCAACAGACTGATCTTACTGAAACCAACAGACTGATCTGACTGAAACCAACAGACTGATCTTACTGAAACCAACAGACTGATCTGACTGAAACCAAAAGACTGATCTTACTGAGACCAACAGACTGATCTTACTGAAACCAACAGACTGATCTGACTGAAACCAACAGACTGATCTTACTGAAACCAACAGACTTATCTTACTGAAACCAACAGACTGATCTTACTGAAACCAACAGACTGATCTGACTGAAACCAACAGACTGATCTTACTGAAACCAACAGACTGATCTGACTGAAACCAACAGACTGATCTGACTGAGACCAACAGACTGATCTGACAAACCAACAGACTGATCTTACTGAAACCAACAGACTGATCTGACTGAAAGCAACAGACTGATCTGACTGAAACCAACAGACTGATCTGACTGAAACCAACAGACTGATCTGACTGAGACCAACAGACTGATCTGACAATCCAACAGACTGATCTGACTGAAACCAACAGACTGATCTTACTGAAACCAACAGACTGATCTTACTGAAACCAACAGACTGATCTTACTGAAACCAACAGACTGATCTGACTGAAACCAACAGACTGATCTTACTGAAACCAACAGACTGATCTGACTGAAACCAACAGACTGATCTTACTGAAACCAACAGACTGATCTGACTGAAACCAACAGACTGATCTTACTGAAACCAACAGACTGATCTGACTGAAACCAACAGACTGATCTGACTGAAACCAACAGACTGATCTTACTGAAACCAACAGACTGATCTGACTGAAACCAACAGACTGATCTTACTGAAACCAACAGACTGATCTTACTGAAACCAACAGACTGATCTGACTGAAACCAACAGACTGATCTTACTGAAACCAACAGACTGATCTGACTGAAACCAACAGACTGATCTGACTGAAACCAACAGACTGATCTTACTGAAACCAACAGACTGATCTGACTGAAACCAACAGACTGATCTGACTGAAACCAACAGACTGATCTTACTGAAACCAACAGACTGATCTGACTGAAACCAACAGACTGATCTGACTGAAACCAACAGACTGATCTGACTGAAACCAACAGACTGATCTGACTGAAACCAACAGACTGATCTGACTGAAACCAACAGACTGATCTGACTGAAACCAACAGACTGATCTGACTGAAACCAACAGACTGATCTGACTGAAACCAACAGACTGATCTGACTGAAACCAACAGACTGATCTGACTGAAACCAACAGACTGATCTGACTGAAACCAACAGACTGATCTTACTGAAACCAACAGACTGATCTGACTGAGACCAACAGACTGATCTGACTGAAACCAACAGACTGATCTTACTGAGACTCGTACAAATTCTTCTCCTACATTGCAGTCTAAAAAAAATAATAAATATTTTAAAACTGAGAAAAATGTTTCTTGTAAGTTCTAAATAATTAATTAAAAAGATCTAAATAGGTAATGGAACTTGCATAAAAGTCAAGATATTATGGATCTGAAGCGTCTGAAAGGCGGGTTCAAATTTCAATTTTTTTTTGTTTTATCTTTAATGGTCGAGATTTCTGGCTGGTGGAACTTTATTTTAGAGGACCTTATTAAGGTTAGTTATAATCTAGTAAGGTCGTATTAAAGTTAGTTATAATCTAATAAGGTCGTATTAACCTAATAAGGTCGTATTAAAGTTAATTATTATCTAATAAGATCGTATTAAAGTTAGTTATAACCTAATAAGGTCGTATTATAGTTAGTTATTATCTAATAAGATCGTATTAAAATTAATTATAATCTAAGAAGGTCGTATTAAAGTTAGTTATTATCTAATAAGGTAGTATTAACCTAATAATATCGTATTAAAGTTAGTTATAATCTAATAAGATCGTATTAAAGTTAGTTATAATCTAATAAGGCCGTATTAACCTAATAAGGTCGTTTTAAAGTTAGTTATAATCCAATTAGATCGTATTAAAGTTAGTTATAATCTAAGAAGGTCGTATTAAAGTTAGTTATAATCTAATAAGATCGTATTAAAGTTAGTTTTAATCTAATAAGGTCGAATTAAAGTTAGTTATAATCTAAGAAGGTCGTATTAAAGTTAGTTATAATATAATAAGATCGTATTAAAGTTAGTTATAATCTAATAAGGTCGTATTAACCTAATAAGGTCGTTTTAAAGTTAGTTATAATCTAATTAGATCGTATTAAAGTTAGTTATAATCTAAGAAGGTCGTATTAAAGTTAGTTATAATCTAATAAGATCGTATTAAAGTTAGTTTTAATCTAATAAGATCGTATTAAAGTTAGTTTTAATCTAATAAGGTCGTATTAAAGTTAGTTTTAATCTAATGAGGCAGTATTAATTTCAGTTATAATTTAATAAGGCCGTATTAAAGACTACACTTAATGTTCTAGAAGACTGCACTTAATGTTCTAGCACTTAATGTTCTAGAAGACTGCACTTAATGTTCTAGCACTTAATGTTCTAGAAGACTGCACTTAATGTTCTAGCACTTAATGTTCTAGAAGACTGCACTTAATGTTCTAGCACTTAATGTTCTAGAAGACTGCACTTAATGTTCTAGCACTTAATGTTCTAGAAGACTGCACTTAATGTTCTAGAAGACTGCACTTAATGTTCTAGCACTTAATGTTCTAGAAGACTGCACTTAATGTTCTAGCACTTAATGTTCTAGAAGACTGCACTTAATGTTCTAGAAGACTGCACTTAATGTTCTAGCACTTAATGTTCTAGAAGACTGCACTTAATGTTCTAGAAGACTGCACTTAATGTTCTAGCACTTAATGTTCTAGCACTTAATGTTCTAGCACTTAATGTTCTAGCACTTAATGTTCTAGCACTTAATGTTCTAGCACTTAATGTTCTAGAAGACTGCACTTAATGTTCTAGCACTTAATGTTCTAGCACTTAATGTTCTAGAAGACTGCACTTAATGTTCTAGCACTTAATGTTCTAGCACTTAATGTTCTAGCACTTAATGTTCTAGAAGACTGCACTTAATGTTCTAGAAGACTGCACTTAATGTTCTAGCACTTAATGTTCTAGCACTAAATGTTCTAGCACTTAATGTTCTAGCACTTAATGTTCTAGCACTTAATGTTCTAGCACTTAATGTTCTAGCACTTAATGTTCTAGAAGACTGCACTTAATGTTCTAGCACTTAATGTTCTAGCACTTAATGTTCTAGCACTTAATGTTCTAGCACTTAATGTTCTAGCACTTAATGTTCTAGCACTTAATGTTCTAGAAGACTGCACTTAATGTTCTAGCACTTAATGTTCTAGAAGACTGCACTTAATGTTCTAGCACTTAATGTTCTAGCACTTAATGTTCTAGCACTTAACGTTCTAGAAGGTCGCACTTAATGTTCTAGAAGGTCGCACTTAATGTTCTAGAAGGTCGCACTTAATGTTCTAGAAGACTGCACTTAATGTTCTAGAAGACTGCACTTAATGTTCTAGAAGACTGCACTTAATGTTCTAGCACTTAATGTTCTAGCACTTAATGTTCTAGAAGACTGCACTTAATGTTCTAGAAGACTGCACTTAATGTTCTAGAAGACTGCACTTAATGTTCTAGCACTTAATGTTCTAGAACTTAATGTTCTAGAAGGCTGCACTTAATGTTCTAGAAGACTGCACTTAATGTTCTAGCACTTAATGTTCTAGAAGGCTGCACTTATTGTTCTAGAAGACTGCACTTAATGTTCTAGAACTTAATGTTCTAGAAGGCTGCACTTAATGTTCTAGAAGACTGCACTTAATGTTCTAGCACTTATTTTTCTAGAAGGCTGCACTTAATGTTCTAGAAGACTGCACTTAATGTTCTAGAAGACTGCACTTATTGTTCTAGCACTTAATGTTGTAGAAGGCTGCACTTATTGTTCTAGAAGACTGCACTTAATGTTCTAGAACTTAATGTTCTAGAAGGCTGCACTTAATGTTCTAGAAGACTGCACTTATTGTTCTAGAAGACTGCACTTATTGTTCTAGCACTTAATGTTGTAGAAGGCTGCACTTATTGTTCTAGAAGACTGCACTTATGGTTCTAGCACTTAATGTACTAGAAGGCTGCACTTATTGTTCTAGAAGACTGCACTTAATGTTCTAGAACTTAATGTTCTAGAAGGCTGCACTTAATGTTCTAGAAGACTGCACTTATTGTTCTAGAAGACTGCACTTATTGTTCTAGCACTTAATGTTCTAGCACTTATTGTTCTAGAAGGCTGCACTTATTGTTCAAGAAGACTGCACTTATTGTTCTAGAAGACTGCACTTACTGTTCTAGCACTTAATGTTCTAGAAGGCTGCACTTATTGTTCTAGAAGGCTTCACTTATTGTTCTAGAAGACTGCACTTATTGTTCTAGCACTTAATGTTCTAGAAGGCTGCACTTATTGTTCTAGAAGACTGCACTTATTGTTCTAGAAGACTGCACTTAATGTTCTAGAACTTAATGTTCTAGAAGGCTGCACTTAATGTTCTAGAAGACTGCACTTATTGTTCTAGAAGACTGCACTTATTGTTCTAGCACTTAATGTTCTAGAAGGCTGCACTTATTGTTCTAGAAGACTGCACTTATTGTTCTAGAAGACTGCACTTATTGTTCTAGCACTTAATGTTCTAGAAGACTGCACTTATTGTTCTAGCACTTAATGTTCTAGAAGGCTGCACTTATTGTTCTAGAAGACTGCACTTAATGTTCTAGAACTTAATGTTCTAGAAGGCTGCACTTAATGTTCTAGAAGACTGCACTTATTGTTCTAGAAGACTGCACTTATTGTTCTAGAAGACTGCACTTATTGTTCTAGAAGACTGCACTTAATGTTCTAGAACTTAATGTTCTAGAAGGCTGCACTTAATATTCTAGAAGACTGCACTTATTGTTCTAGAAGACTGCACTTATTGTTCTAGCACTTAATGTTGTAGAAGGCTGCACTTATTGTTCTAGAAGACTGCACTTATTGTTCTAGCACTTAATGTTCTAGAAGGCTGCACTTATTGTTCTAGAAGACTGCACTTAATGTTCTAGAACTTAATGTTCTAGAAGGCTGCATTTAATGTTCTAGAAGACTGCACTTATTGTTCTAGAAGACTGCACTTATTGTTCTAGAAGACTGCACTTATTGTTCTAGAAGACTGCACTTAATGTTCTAGAACTTAATGTTCTAGAAGGCTGCACTTATTGTTCTAGAAGACTGCACTTAATGTTCTAGAACTTAATGTTCTAGAAGGCTGCACTTATTGTTCTAGAAGACTGCACTTAATGTTCTAGAACTTAATGTTCTAGAAGGCTGCACTTATTGTTCTAGCACTTAATGTTCTAGAAGGCTGCACTTATTGTTCTAGAAGACTGCACTTAATGTTAGAACTTAATGTTCTAGAAGGCTGCACTTAATGTTCTAGAAGACTGCACTTAATGTTCTAGAACTTAATGTTCTAGAAGGCTGCACTTATTGTCCTAGAAGACTGAACTTAATGTTCTAGAACTTAATGTTCTAGAAGGCTGCACTTAATGTTCTAGAAGACTGCACTTATTGTTCTAGAAGACTGCACTTATTGTTCTAGAAGACTGCACTTATTGTTCTAGCACTTAATGTTCTAGAAGACTGCACTTAATGTTCTAGAAGACTGCACTTATTGTTCTAGCACTTAATGTTCTAGAAGGCTGCACTTATTGTTCTAGAAGACTGCACTTAATGTTCTAGAACTTAATGTTCTAGAAGGCTGCACTTAATGTTCTAGAAGACTGCACTTATTGTTCTAGAAGACTGCACTTATTGTTCTAGAAGACTGCACTTAATGTTCTAGAACTTAATGTTCTAGAAGGCTGCACTTAATGTTCTAGAAGACTGCACTTATTGTTCTAGAAGACTGCACTTATTGTTCTAGAAGACTGCACTTATTGTTCTAGAAGACTGCACTTAATGTTCTAGAACTTAATGTTCTAGAAGGCTGCACTTAATGTTCTAGAAGACTGCACTTATTGTTCTAGAAGACTGCACTTATTGTTCTAGCACTTAATGTTCTAGACGGCCGCAGGCTTGTACCTCTGGTCAAGAATATAATATTCCAGGATAACCCACCTGGGTTAATATAATATTCCAGGATAACCCACCTGGGTTAATATAATATTACAGGATAACCCACCTGGGTTGATATAATATTCCAGGATAACCCACCTGGGTTAATATAATATTCCAGGATAACCCACCTGGGTTGATATAATATTCCAGGATAGCCCGCCTGGGTTAATATAATATTCCAGGATAACCCACCTGGGTTAATATAATATTCCAGGATAACCCACCTGGGTTGATATAATATTCCAGGATAGCCCGCCTGGGTTAATATAATATTCCAGGATAACCCACCTGGGTTAATATAATATTCCAGGATAACCCACCTGGGTTGATATAATATTCCAGGATAACCCACCTGGGTTAATATAATATTCCAGGATAACCCACCTGGGTTAATATAATATTCCAGGATAACCCACCTGGGTTAATATAATATTCCAGGATAACCCACCTGGGTTAATATGAAAGACAAGCCAAAAATCCTGAGACCCTTACCCAGGATGCCACCCACAACATTTAGCTGACACCCAGGTACTTATTTTCTGCTAAATGAACAGGGACAGCAGGTGTACGGTGACTATCACCCAGGTACCTACTTATTGCTAGATGTACAGTAGAAGCAAGTGTAAGGTGACTAACACCTTGGCACCTATTTACTGCTAGGTGAACATTGCCAACAGGTATCAGGTGACTAATACCCAGGTACCTATTTACTGCTAGGTGAACAGGAACAGCAGTTGTAAGGTTACTAATACCCAGGTACCTATTTACTGCTAGGTGAACAGGAGCAGCAGTTGTAAGGTTACTAATACCCAGGTACCTATTTACTGCTAGGTGAACATGGGCAGTAGGTGTTGCCCCTGTTCACCTAGGTGGAGTTAGTGCATTATTACACAAAAGGCGTTAAACCCGTGTGGGCCACTGTGCTGGCAGGCAGGTAGGGAGAGTAGTCTCTCTCTCACCCTAAATCTTCCTCTTCTCTCTTCGTCTCCTTTATCCTTCGTCTCCCTTATTCTGTCTTTTTCTCCCTTCTCTCTTCAACTCTCTTCTCTTCTCTTCCTTTCACTTTATTCTCTCTTTCCCTCCCTCTCCTTTATTCTCTCTTTCTCTCCTTTTATCCTCCCTTTCCCTTTGGCAATTAGCAGAGAAGCTATCCATCGTTGGTCCAGACTCCCTGGCAGGAGGTCCCCTTCTCTCCCTTCTCCCCCTCCCCTCCTCTCTCTCCCTCCCCTCTCTCTCTCTCCCTCCCCTCTCTCTCTCTCCCTCCCCTCTCTCTATCTCCCTCCCTCCCCTCTCTCTATCTCCCTCCCTCCCCTCTCTCTCCCTCCCGCCCCTCTCTCTTCCTTCCTTGTGATTGCTCAACTTTAGTGATCAAATGCGAGTGATTTCCTTCAGCTGGGCAAGTGCTCTTCTCTCCTCTCTCTCTCTCTCTCTCTCTCCTCTCTCTCTCTCTCTCTCTCTCTCTCTCTCTCTCTCTCTCTCTCTCTCTCTCTCTCTCTCTCTCTCTCTCTCTCTCTCTCTCTCTCTCTCTCTCTCTCTCTCTCTCTCTCTCTCTCTCTCTCTCTCTCTCTCTCTCTCTCTCTCTCTCTCTCTCTCTCTCTCTCTCTCTCTCTCTCTCTCTCTCTCTCTCTCTCTCTCTCTCTCTCTCTCTCTCTCTCTCTCTCTCTCTCTCTCTCTCTCTCTCTCTCTCTCTCTCTCTCTCTCTCTCTCTCTCTCTCTCTCTCTCTCTCTCTCTCTCTCTCTCTCTCTCTCTCTCTCTCTCTCTCTCTCTCTCTCTCTCTCTGTCTCTCTCTCTCTCTCTCTCTCTCTCTCTCTCTCTCTCTCTCTCTCTCTCTCTCTCTCTCTCTCTCTCTCTCTCTCTCTCTCTCTCTCTCTCTCTCTCTCTCTCTCTCTCTCTCTCTCTCTCTCTCTCTCTCTCTCTATCTATCTTTCTCATTCTCTCTCTGTCTCTCTGTTTCTCTGTCTCTGTCTGTCTGTCTGTCTGTCTGTCTGTGTGTCTGCCTGTCTGTCTGTCTGTCTGTCTGTCTAAATGTCTCATTGTCTCTCTCTCTCTCTCTCATTGTCTCTCATTCTCTCTCTCTCTCTCTCTCAAATTAGCGAAGGCAAATCTTATTAGAAATAAGTTAGGAATCAGTCAGGAAGTTGTGCAAGAGTTGTTACTAAGAGTTGTTACTAAGAGTTGTTACTAAGAGTTGTTACTAAGAGTTGTTACTAAGAGTTGTTACTAAGAGTTGCTACTAAGAGTTGTTACTAAGAGTTGTTACTAAGAGTTGCTACTAAGAGTTGTTGCTAAGAGTTGTTACTAAGAGTTGTTACTAAGAGTTGTTACTAAGAGTTGTTACTAAGAGTTGTTTCTAAGAGTTGTTACTAAGAGTTGTTACTAAGAGTTGTTACTAAGAGTTGTTACTAAGAGTTGTTGCTAAGAGTTGTTACTAAGAGTTGTTACTAAGAGTTGTTACTAAGAGTTGTTACTAAGAGTTGTTGCTAAGAGTTGTTACTAAGAGTTGTTACTAAGAGTTGTTACTAAGAGTTGTTGCTAAGAGTTGTTACTAAGAGTTGCTACTAAGAGTTGTTGCTAAGAGTTGTTACTAAGAGTTGTTACTAAGAGTTGTTACTAAGAGTTGTTACTAAGAGTTGTTACTAAGAGTTGTTGCTAAGAGTTGTTGCTAAGAGTTGTTACTAAGAGTTGCTACTAAGAGTTGTTGCTAAGAGTTGTTACTAAGAGTTGTTACTAAGAGTTGTTACTAAGAGTTGTTACTAAGAGTTGTTACTAAGAGTTGTTGCTAAGAGTTGTTACTAAGAGTTGTTGCTAAGAGTTGTTACTAAGAGTTGTTACGAGAGTTGTTAATAAGAGTTGTTACTAAGAGTAAGAGCCACAATAACTCTTGCTCAGAATGGTTTAAGTCAATCTCAAAGTATATGCTAATTTCCCTAATAGCTTGGAGTGGGAGGGAATGGCTGGCCTGACTGACAAGCCACCTGGCTGACAAGCCAACTTGCTGGACTGACTCACAAGCCACCTGGCTGACAAGCCAACTGGCTGGCTGGCTGGCAAGCAGGTTCCCTGGCAAGCCAACTGGCTGGCCTGACTGACAAGTCACCTGGCTGACAAGCCAACAGGCTGGCTGGCTGGCAAGCAGGTTCCCTGGCAAGCCAACTGGCTGGCCTGACTGACAAGCCAACTGGCTGGCTGGCTGGCTGACACACAGGCTCCCTGACAAGACAACTAGCTGGCTGACAGGTCAGTTGACAAGTCAGCTCACTGACAACCCATACGGGTCCACCAGCCCGGGAATCGAACCCACGTCTGTTCAGTTGTCAGCCGAGCGCTACCACTGAGCTGCCAGCCACAATAAACGTGAGGTAAGAATTATTGTGAACATAAACTAAGCGCTAAACCCGTAAGGGACACAGGGGGGGTTAAGAGCATAAATATTATTGTAATTTAATAAAATGGGCGAGATGAAAGCGGAGGTTGAACTACAGCTCTAGTCAGCTCTCTTAAAGAGCTATGTATAATTAGCTCTCTTAAAGAGCTCCTCAGCATACAGCCAGCTCTCTTAAAGAGCTTCTATATATATTAAACTCTCTTAAAGAGCCGCCCCTCCATAAACATTCAGTTCTCTTAAAGAGCTTCTATATACATTCAACTCTCTTAAAGAGCTCCTATATACATTCAGCTCTCTTAAAGAGCTTCTATATACATCCAGCTCTCTTAAAGAGCTCCTATATACATTCAACTTTCTTAAAGAGCTCTCATATACATTCATCTCTCGTAAAGAGCTTCTATATACATTCAACTCTCTTAAAGAGCTCCTATATACATTCAGCTTTCTTAAAGAGCTCCTACATACATTCAACTCTCTTAAAGAGCTCCTATATACATTCAACTCTCTTAAAGAGCTCTTATATACATTCAGCTCTCTTAAATAGCTCCTATATACATTCAACTCTCTTAAATAGCTCCTATATACATTCAGCTCTCTTAAATAGCTCCTATATACATTCAGCTCTCTTAAACAGCTCCTATATACATTCAGCTCTCTTAAAGAGCTCCTATATACATTCAGCTCTTTTAAAGAGCTCCTATATACATTCAGCTCTCTTACATTCAACTCTCTTAAAGAGCTCTTATATACATTCAGCTCTCTTAAAGAGCTCCTACATACATTCAACTCTCTTAAAGAGCTCCTATATACATTCAACTCTCTTAAAGAGCTCCTATATACATTCAGCTCTCTTAAAGAGCTCCTATATACATTCAACTCTCTTAAAGAGCTCCTATATACATTCAGCTCTCTTAAAGAGCTCCTATATACATTCAACTCTCTTAAAGAGCTTCTATATACATTCAGCTCTCTTAAAGAGCTCCTATATACATTCAGCTCCCTTAAAGAGCTCCTATATACATTCAACTCTCTTAAAGAGCTCCTATATACATTCAGCTCTCTTAAAGAGCTCCTATATACATTCAGCTCTCTTAAAGAGCTCCTATATACATTCAACTCTCTTAAAGAGCTCCTATATACATTCAACTCTCTTAAAGAGCTTCTATATACATTCAGCTCTCTTAAAGAGCTCCTATATACATTCAGCTCCCTTAAAGAGCTCCTATATACATTCGACTTTCTTAAAGAGCTCCTATATACATTCAACTCTCTTAAAGAGCTCCTATATACATTCAGCTCTCTTAAAGAGCTCCTATATACATTCAGCTCTCTTAAAGAGCTCCTATATACATTCAGCTCTCTTAAAGAACTCCTATACACATTCAACTCTCCTAAAGAGCTCCTATATGCATTCAGCTCTCTTAAAGAGCTCCTATATACATTCATCTCTCTTAAAGAGCTCCTATATACATTCAGCTCTCTTAAAGAGCTCCTATATACATTCAACTCTCTTAAAGAGCTCCTATATACATTCAGCTCTCTTAAAGAGCTCTTATATACATTCAGCTCTCTTAAAGAGCTCCTATATACATTCAACTCTCTTAAAGAGCTCCTATATACATTCAGCTCTCTTAAATAGCTCATATATACATTCAGCTCTCTTAAAGAGCTCCTATATACATTCAACTCTCTTAAAGAGCTCCTATATACATTCAGCTCTCTTAAAGAGCTCCTATATACATTCAACTCTCTTAAAGAGCTTCTATATACATTCAGCTCTCTTAAAGAGCTCCTATATACATTCAGCTCTCTTAAAGAGCTCCTATATACATTCGACTCTCTTAAAGAGCTCCTATATACATTCAACTCTCTTAAAGAGCTCCTATATACATTCAGCTCTCTTAAAGAGCTCCTATACACATTCAGCTCTCTTAAAGAGCTCCTGTATACATTCAGCTCTCTTAAAGAGCTCCTATATACATTCAGCTCTCTTAAAGAGCTCCTATATAAATTCAGCTCTCTTAAATAACTCCTATACACATTCAACCCCCTAAAGAGCTCCTATATACATTCAGCTCTCTTAAAGAGCTCCTGTATACATTCAGCTCTCTTAAAGAGCTCCTATATACATTCAACTCTCTTAAAGAGCTCCTATATACATTCAGCTCTCTTAAAGAGCTCCTATATACATTCAGCTCTCTTAGAGAGCTCCTATATACATTCAGCTCTCTTAAAGAGCTCCTATATACATTCAGCTCTCTTAGAGAGCTCCTATATACATTCAGCTCTCTTAAAGAGCTCCTATATACATTCAGCTCTCTTAAAGAACTCCTACACATTCAACTCTCTTAAAGAGCTCTTATATACATTCAACTCTCTTAAAGCGCTCCTATATACATTCAACTCTCTTAAAGAGCTCCTATATACATTCAGCTCTCTTAAAGAGCTCCTATATACATTCAGCTCTCTTAAAGAGCTCCTATATACATTCAGCTCTCTTAAAGAGCTCCTATATACATTCAGCTTTCTTAAAGAGCTCCTATATACATTCAACTCTCTTAAAGAGCTCCTATATACATTCAACTCTCTTAAAGAGCTACTATATACATTCAGCTCTCTTAAAGAGCTCCTATATACATTCAGCTTTCTTAAAGAGCTCCTATATACATTCAACTCTCTTAAAGAGCTCATATTCACATTCAACTCTCTTAAAGAGCTCCTATACACATTCAGCTCTCTTAAAGAGCTCCTATATACATTCAGCTCTCTTAAAGAGCTCCTATATACATTCAGCTCTCTTAAAGAGCTCCTATATACATTCAGCTCTCTTAAAGAGCTCCTATATACATTCAGCTCTCTTAAAGAGCTCCTATATACATTCAACTCTCTTAAAGAGCTCCTATATACATTCAGCTCTCTTAAAGAGCTCCTATATACATTCAACTCTCTTAAAGGGCTCCTATACACATTCAACTCTCTTAAAGAGCTCCTATATACATTCAGCTCTCTTAAAGAGCTCCTATATACATTCAGCTCTCTTAAAGAGCTCCTATACACATTCAGCTCTCTTAAAGAGCTCCTATACACATTCAGCTCTCTTAAAGAGCTCCTATACACATTCAGCTCTCTTAAAGAGCTCCTATACACATTCAGCTCTCTTAAAGAGCTCCTATATACATAGGATATATTTCATAATAAAGGTGACTGACAGAACTCAGAGTTGATGATCCGTCACAACATGTCTTCCCATTTGCTTCTATATTGTTCAGATATTTATTTAATAGCACCGCACATATGAGCTTTATGTAAGTGGTGACCGTATGTACAGGAGCTTTATGTAAGTGGTGACTGTATGTACAGGAGCTTTATGTAAGTGGTGACTGTATGTACAGGAGCTTTATGTAAGTGGTGACTGTATGTACAGGAGCTTTATGTAAGTGGTGACTGTATGTACAGGAGCTTTATGTAAGTGGTGACTGTATGCACAGGAGCTTTATGTAAGTGGTGACCGTATGTACAGGAGTTTTATGTAAGTGGTGACTGTATGTACAGGAGCTTTATGTAAGTGGTGACCGTATGTACAGGAGCTTTATGTAAGTGGTGACTGTATGTACAGGAGCTTTATGTAAGTGGTGACTGTATGTACAGGAGCTTTTTGTAAGTGGTGACCGTATGTACAGGAGCTTTATGTAAGTGGTGACCGTATGTACAGGAGCTTTATGTAAGTTGTGACCGTATGTACAGGAGCTTTATGTAAGTGGTGACTGTATGTACAGGAGCTTTATGTAAGTGGTGACTGTATGTACAGGAGCTTTATGTAAGTGGTGACCGTATGTACAGGAGCTTCATGTAAGTGGTGACCGTATGTACAGGAGCTTTATGTAAGTGGTGACTGTATGTACAGGAGCTTTATGTAAGTGGTGACTGTATGTACAGGAGCTTTATGTAAGTGGTGACTGTATGTACAGGAGCTTTATGTAAGTGGTGACTGTATGTACAGGAGCTTTATGTAAGTGGTGACTGTATGTACAGGAGCTTTATGTAAGTGGTGACTGTATGTACAGGAGCTTTATGTAAGTGGTGACTGTATGTACAGGAGCTTTATGTAAGTGGTGACTGTATGTACAGGAGCTTTATGTAAGTGGTGACTGTATGTACAGGAGCTTTATGTAAGTGGTGACTGTATGTACAGGAGCTTTATGTAAGCGAGGTCTCTGTGAGACAAATATTTCTTCATGTACTAAGTGTTTTTGGAGATTATGTGAAGTATTGTACTGATTGTACTAAGTACTCTAATTGTACTGATTGTAAAGTTTAGTACCGTGGCCGCGTGTTTTATCTCTTGTCTGTACTCGTGTATACGTCTTGGTTGATTGACTGGTTGGTTGGTTGTTTGGTTGATTGACTGGTTGGTTGGTTGTTTGGTTGATTGACTGGTTGGTTGGTTGTTTGGTTGATTGACTGGTTGGTTGGTTGTTTGGATGATTGACTGGTTGGTTGGTTGTTTGGGTGATTGACTGGTTGGTTGGTTGGTTGGTTGATTGACTGGTTGGTTGGTTGTTTGGGTGATTGACTGGTTGGTTGGTTGGTTGGTTGATTGACTGGTTGGTTGTTGGTTGGTTTGTTGGTTGGTTGGTTGGTTGGTTGTTTGGGTGATTGACTGGTTGGTTGGTTGGTTGGTTGATTGACTGGTTGGTTGGTTGTTTGGGTGATTGACTGGTTGGTTGGTTGTTTGGGTGATTGACTGGTTGGTTGGTTGGTTGTTTGATTGACTGGTTGGTTGGTTGTTTGGTTGATTGACTGGTTGGTTGGTTGTTTGGTTGATTGACTGGTTGGTTGGTTGTTTGGGTGATTGACTGGTTGGTTGGTTGGTTGGTTGATTGACTGGTTGGTTGTTGGTTGGTTTGTTGGTTGGTTGGTTGGTTGGTTGGTTGATTGACTGGTTGGTTGGTTGGTTGGTTGGTTGGTTGGTTGGTTGGTTGGTTGATTGACTGGTTGGTTGGTTGTTTGGTTGATTGACTGGTTGGTTGGTTGGTTGATTGGTTGGTTGGTTGGTTGGTTGGTTGATTGACTGGTTGGTTGGTTGTTTGGTTGATTGACTGGTTGGTTGGTTGTTTGGTTGATTGACTGGTTGGTTGGTTGTTTGGTTGATTGACTGGTTGGTTGGTTGATTGACTGGTTGGTTGTTGGTTGGTTGGTTGGTTGGTTGGCTGATTGACTGGTTGGTTGGTTGGTTGGTTGGTTGGTTGGTTGGTTGATTGGCTGGTTGGTTGGTTGTTTGGTTGATTGACTGGTTGGTTGGTTGGTTGGTTGGTTGGTTGGTTGGTTGGTTGGTTGGTTGATTGACTGGTTGGAATTTGGTTGATTTGGTTGATTGACTAGGTTGGTTGGTTGTTTGGTTTGATTGACTGGTTAGGTTGGATTGTTTGGTTGTTGTTGACTGGCTGGTTTAGGTTGGTTGGTTGGATTGAGTTGACTTTGGTTGGTTAGTTGTTTGGTTGATTGAACTAGTTTAGTTGGAATTTGTTTGGGTTTAGTATTGAACTGGATTGGTTTGGTTGGTTAGTTGATTGACTGGTTGGTTGTTGGTTGGTTTAGTTGGTTGGTTGGTTGGAATTGAATTGGTTGATTAATTGACTGTTGTTGGAATTTGGTTGGTTGGAATTGAATTTAGGTTAGTTGGATTGGTTGATTGACTAGTTATTTAGGTTGTTGTTTGGATTGAATTGACTGGTTGGTTTAGGTTTGTTTGGTTGATTGACTGGTTGGTTGGTTAGGTTGGTTGGTTGGTTAGTTGGTTGGTTAGTTGGAAATTTGGTTGATTGATTAATTGGTTGGTTGATTTTTTGGTTGATTGACTAAGGTTGGAATTGGTTAATTGGACTGGATTTGGAATTTGTTGGTTGGTTGGTTGGTTGGTTGGCTGATTGACTGGTTGGTTGGTTGGTTGGTTGGTTGGTTGGTTGGTTGGTTGGTTGATTGGCTGGTTGGTTGGTTGTTTGGTTGATTGACTGGTTGGTTGGTTGTTTGGTTGATTGACTGGTTGGTTGGTTGGTTGGTTGGTTGGTTGGTTGGTTGGTTGGTTGGTTGGTTGATTGACTGGTTGGTTGGTTGTTTGGTTGATTGACTGGTTGGTTGGTTGTTTGGTT
>NC_091373.1:4899150-4921650 GCF_038502225.1 Cherax quadricarinatus
TAGGCACCTGGAGCTGTCAATGGGGCTGTTATAAGACCCCCTAGATCCCTGGAGCTGTTAGTGGACTATTATAAGGCCCCCTAGACTCCTGGAACTGTCACTGGGGCTGTTATAAGACCTCCTAAACCCCATTAGCTGTCACTAGGACTGTTAAAAGACCTCTGGAGCTGTCACTGGGGCTGTTGTAAGACCCTCTAGATCCCTGGAGCTGTCACTGGGGCTGCTATAAGACCCCCTAAACCCTTGGAGCTGTCACTGGGATTGTTGAAAGGTCCCCTAGACCCCTGGAGCTGTCACTGGGGCTGTTACAAAAGCCCTTAGACACCTGGAACTGTCAATTATAAGATCCCATAAGATCCCATAGACCCCTGAAGCTATCACTGGGACTATTATAAGACCCACTAGACTCCTGGAGCTGTCACTGGGACTATTATAAGACCCACTAGACTCCTGGAGCTGTCACTGGGATTGCTATAAGACTTCTAGACTCCCAGGAGCTGTCACTGGGGCTGTTATTCGACCCTCTAGATACCGGGAGCTGACACTCGTACTGTTATAAGACCCCAGAAGCTGACACTGGGACTGTTATAAGACCCCTGGACTTACAAGATCCGTGGAGCTGTCACTGGGATGTTATAAGACCCCCTAGACCCCTGGAGCTGTCACTTGGGCTGTTAGAAAACCTCTGAGGGAATAAAACTGATTCCGACTTTAGGGAAAAAATGCAAGATTTAATATATGGTTATTTTGGTTGTACCTAGACAAAAAAATTCTAACGCTTTATCTCTCTCTCTCTCTCTCTCACACACACACACACACACACACACACACACACACAGAAGGACAGAAGGGTCAGGGGAGACATGATAACGACATACAAGATACTGCGGGGAATAGACAAGGTGGACAGAGAAAGGATGTTCCAGAGAGGGGACACAGGGACAAGGGGTCACAACTGGAAGCTGAAGACTCAGACGAGTCACAGGGACGTTAGGAAGTATTTCTTCAGTCGTAGAGTTGTCAGCAAGTGGAATAGCCTAGCAGGTGAGTGAGTGGAGGCAGGAACCATACATAGTTTTAAGAAGAGGTATGACAAAGCTCAGGAAGCAGAGAGAGAGAGGACCCAGTAGCGATTAGTGAAGAGGCGGGGCCAGGAGCTGAGTCTCGACCCCTGCAACCACAATTAGGTGAGTACACACACACACACACATACACACACACAACTACTAGATATCTACGACACGGCCACAAAAGTTAGGCAGGAGAGAGGGTTACCAAGAGTGTTATTGGAAGAGATTGAGGAGAGGTTGTTGAGATGGTATGGACATTTAGAGAGACTTGAGAAAAATAGGATGCCTAGGAGGACGTATATATCTGAAGTGGAGGAGTAAGAGTTGTCCTAGGAGAGGTTGGAGGGATGGTGGAGTATATTTTTTGGACTGTAAGAAGGCGTTCAGTTCAGTTTTTCACATGAGACAGTCACATAAGCTAGAGGAGCAGGCAGGAGTAACAGGGAGACCACTACAGTGGATAACTTAGGCAGTATTCCTAGGAAGGAAGAAACGAATTACTGTCCGGGAGGACGTTTTGGAATGGATGAGTGTGATGAGCAAGGTTCCACAAGGTTCAGTACCGAGATTACTATTGTTTCTTATGAACGTGAGAGACGTGAGAGGAGAAATCTAGTCGATGTCCCTGTTCGCAGACGTTGTGAAACTAACGAGGAGAGTAAAAACAAGAGCAGATCAGTAAAAACTATAAATGGATCTGGACAAGCTGCAAGATTCGTCTGACAATTACCTATTAGAATTTATCCCCACCAAATACAATGTTACGAAAATCTTGGGAGAGCAGAACGACGAGGTACAGTGTGCTGGCTGGGGTGACGATGACTAAACCCTTCCTGAAAGAAAAGGACCTCGGGGTGAGCATAGCTCCGACCATATCGCCTGAGGCACACAACTGAGTAACTGCAGCAGCTAACGCGAGACAGACAAATTTAAGAAAGAAAAAAAAAAAAAAACATGGTATAGATGGGGCTTGAACCCATGGCGAATGAGTCGTGAAACTCCAGGCCAGTTCGTAAGCCACTCGACCAGAAGCTTTGAGAGCACTTGAGCTAGAGTTCGTCACAGCCTCGCTGGCTGGATATTCATCTGTAAAAACTTGCATTTGTGGTCAGAGTATAAATATAAATATGCGTAGTTGGATGAATCTTATTGTAGCCAGCTGGCCCAGTGGCTCACGCACTGGCCTAAAGATTTACGACTTACTTGCCTTGGGATTAAACCCTACCGTTTCCGTGTTTGTTTGCAATCGTGTTGTTACGATTTCGTGAGCCAAATTTAAGAGTAGCTTTTAGGAACATCAACTCGAAAACATTCACGACCCTGATCCTGCAGTATGCAGCCAGCATGGAACCCACATCTGATAAACTTTGTAAAGAATCTGGGAAAATTGTAAAGGTTTGCAATGAAACTAGTTCTAGACCCGAGGCATATGAACTATGAGAGGCTAGAAGAGCTAAACCTGACGACCACCCCCAGCCAGGTGTGGAAACATGACATGATTTCGGGTTCGGGTAAGATCTCACCCAATTAGTTGACTTACAAATCTATCAGTTAATCAGAGTAGTCGGAGACCCTTTGCCAATTACTCCAACCTGACTGCCAGTTTGGCTGGTACAGAGAGTATTCACGAATCGAGGTGTGATGAATGCAGAATAAATTGTAATATATTCAGAGCATGCCACAAAGAAAAATTAGTAAATGCTGCACCCAAAAGAAATTAAATATATATATATATATATATATATATATATATATATATATATATATATATATATATATATATATATATATTTATATATATATATATATATATATATATATATATATACATGATGAAGAAAGTATTGAAGATTAGATGCCAAGAACGTAACTGTACAAGTAGGTAATTACACACACACACACACACACACACACACACACACACACTTTTAATAGCTAACAACATCCATAATATTAATAACAATTTACTATTTTTTATGCAGAAATCTCCCACGATACAAATAATTTAAAAGAAATTCGATTAAAAGTCAATCAGTGGGCCCTGAGTCGAGTAATAGTGATCAGAGAGTGAAGTTATGGGAGTAACTTGCGGTAGTTCGAACAAGCATGGAGATTGCCAGGTTATTGTAGTTACCAGACCTTTGTAGTTATTAGGTTACTGGAGTTATTAAGTTATGGTGATTAGCTTGTTACTGGAATTACTGGCTGGCTGCAGGCAATTCCCCGCTCTATCAGCATCTTATCTGACGCCTCAATGAGGTTACTGGCATCTATTTCCCAGCCTATTTCCCCTGATAGGCCTGTGTGGCTGTATTTCTCCTTTACATCCTTTTCTGTCTTCTCCTCTTCTTCCTCCTCCTCTTCTCCACTTCCTTCTCCTCCTCTTCTTCCTCTTCCTCGCCCAGATTACGTTGTCAGGTGGTATGGGTGAGTTTAGGGAGACAAAGAACAAGGTTTGTAGATAGTGATGATCTCTCTCTCTCTCTCTCTCTCTCTCTCTCTCTCTCTCTCTCTCTCTCTCTCTCTCTCTCTCTCTCTCTCTCTCTCTCTCTCTCTCTCTCTCTCTCTCTCTCTCTCTCTCTCTCTCTCTCCCTCTGTCTCTCTCTCGTCCTCAGATTCTCTTGTTTTTTACCTTTCCTCTCTCTTTCCTCTCTCTCTACCTTCGCCCATTCCCTCCCTCCTCCTCCTCCTCCTCTTCTGCTTCCTCCCACACCTGGTGTGGGAGACACTGTGGTATCCCACAGTAAATATTCATGTCTTAACTAAGCCTTTAGTGACACTATTATCCCACAGTGTGTGTGTGTGTGTGTGTGTGTGTGTGTGTGTGTATATGAGTGGGCCACCTGGACCGGGTGTGGGTCACTTGGACCGGGTGTGGGTCACCTGGACCGGGTGTGGGTCACCTGAACCGGGTGTGGGCCACCTGGGCCGGGTGTGGGCCACCTGGACCGGGTGTGGGCCACCTGAACCAGGTGTGGGCCACCTGGACAGGGTGTGGGCCACCTGGACAGGGTGAGGGCCACCTGGACAGGGTGTGGGCCACATGGACAGGGTGAGGGTCACCTGGACAGGGCGTGGGTCACCTGGACAGGGTGTGGGTCACCTGGACAGGGTGTGGGTCACCTAGACCGGGTGTGGGCCACCTGGACCGGGTGTGGGTCACCTGGACCGGGTGTGGGTCACCTGGACCGGGTGTGGGTCACCTGGACCGGGTGTGGGTCACCTGGACCGGGTGTGGGCCACCTGGACAGGGTGTGGGCCAGCTGGACCGGGTGTGGGCCACCTGGACCGGGTGTGGGCCAGCTGGACAGGGTGTGGGCCACCTGGACCGGGTGTGGGCCAGCTGGACCGGGTGTGGGCCACCTGGGCCGGGTGTGGGCCACCTGGACCGGGTGTGGGCCACCTGAACCGGGTGTGGGCCACCTGGACAGGGTGTGGGCCACCTGGACAGGGTGAGGGCCACCTGGACAGGGTGTGGGCCATATGGACAGGGTGAGGGTCACCTGGACAGGGCGTGGGTCACCTGGACAGGGTGTGGGTCACCTGGACAGGGTGTGGGTCACCTAAACCGGGTGTGGGTCACCTGGACCGGGTGTGGGTCACCTTGACCGGGTGTGGGTCACCTGGACCGGGTGTGGGTCACCTGGACCGGGTGTGGGTCACCTGGACCGGGTGTGGGCCACCTGGACAGGGTGTGGGCCAGCTGAACCGGGTGTGGGCCACCTGGACCGGGTGTGGGCCACCTGGACCGGGTGTGGGCCACCTGGACCGGGTGTGGGCCAGCTGGACCGGGTGTGGGCCACCTGGACCGGGTGTGGGCCAGCTGGACCGGGTGTGGGCCACCTGGACCGGGTGTGGGCCACCTGGACAGGGTGTGGGCCAGCTGGACCGGGTGTGGGCCACCTGGACAGGGTGTGGGCCAGCTGGACTGGGTGTGGGCCACCTGGACCTCTGCTCCATGACAACCAGAAAAAATCTGCTTTGTTTGTATTTAATCCTCAGCACCAGATGAGCAAACCTAAGAGAGCAGGCAGCAGGTAGAGCAGACAGCAGGCAGAGCAGACAGCAGGTAGAGCAGACAGCAGGTAGAGCAGGTAGGAGGCAGGCGGTAGGAGGCGGCGGAAGGTGGGAGAGCAGGCGGGCAGGTAGAGGCAGGCAGGCAGGTAGAGCAGGCAGGCAAGGTGGAAGAGCAGGCGGAGGCGGGTAGTGGAGCGGCAGGCAGGTAGGAGGGCGGCGGTAGGAGGCGGCAGGCGGGGTGGGAGGCAGGAGCGGCGGAGGCGGGCCGGAGGTGGAGCAGGCGGCGGGTGGGGGACGGAGGCAGGACAGCGGAGGTAGAGGCGAGGCCCGGGCAGGTGGAGCAGGGCGGCAGGTAGAGCAGGCGGCAGGGTAGAGCAGGCAGAGGTGGGAACGGGCAGGCGGCGCAGCAGGTAGAGCAGGCAGCAGGTAGAGCAGGCAGCAGGTAGAGCAGGCAGCAGGTAGAGCAGGCAGCAGGTAGAGCAGGCAGCAGGTAGAGCAGGCAGCAGGTAGAGCAGGCAGCAGGTAGAGCAGGCAGCAGGTAGAGCAGGCAGCAGGGAGAGCAGGCAGGAGGAAGAGCAGGCAGGAGGGAGAGTAGGCAGTAGGGAGAGCAGGCAGGAGGGAGAGCAGGCAGGAGGGAGAGCAGGCAGGAGGGAGAGCAGGCATGAGGGAGAGCAGGCAGAAGGGAGAGCAGGAAGCAGATAGAGCAGGCAGCAGGTAGAGCAGGCAGCAGGTAGAGCAGGCAGCAGGGAGAGCAAGCAGGAGGGAGAGCAGGCAGGAGGAAGAGCAAGCAGGAGGGAGAGCAGGGAGGTGGGAGAGCAAGCAGCAGGGAGAGCAGGCAGCAGGGAGAGCAGGCAACAGGGAGTGCAGGAAGGAGGGAGAGCAGGCAGCAGGGAGAGCAGGTAGAAGGTAGAGCAGGCAGAAGGGAGAGCAGGCAGCAGATAGACCAGGCAGCAGGGAGAGCAGGCAGAAGGTAGAGCAGGCAGGAGGGAGAGCAGGCAGCATGGAGAGCAGGCAGCAGGGAGAGCAGGTAGCAGGGAGAATAGGCACCCGGAGAATAGGCAGCAGGGAGAGCAGGCAGCAGAGAGAGCAGGCAGCAGGGAGAGCAGGCAGGAGGGAGAGCAGGCAGGAGGGAGAACAGGCAGGAGGGAGAGCAGGCATGAGGGAGAGCAGGCAGAAGGGAGAGCAGGCAGCAGATAGAGCAGGCAGCAGGGAGAGCAAGCAGGAGGGAGAGCAGGCAGGAGGAAGAGCAAGCAGGAGGGAGAGCAGGGAGGTGGGAGAGCAGGCAGCAGATAGAGCAGGCAGCAGGTAGAGCAGGCAGGAGGGAGAGCAGGCAGCAGGGAGAGCAAGCAGGAGGGAGAGCAGGCAGGAGGAAGAGCAATCAGGAGGGAGAGCAGGGAGGAGGGAGAGCAGCAGGAGGGACAGCAGGCAGGAGGGAGAGCAGGCAGGAAGGAGAGCAGGCAGCAGGGAGAGCAGGCAGCAGGGAGAGCAGGCAGGAGGGAGAGCAGGCAGGAGGGAGAGCAGGCAGCAGATAGAGCAGGCAGCAGGTAGAGCAGGCAGCAGGTAGAGCAGACAGCAGGGAGAGTAAGCAGGAGGGAGAGCAGGCAGGAGGAAGAGCAAGCAGGAGGGAGAGCAGGGAGGTGGGAGAGCAGGCAGCAGATAGAGCAGGCAGCAGGTAGAGCAGGCAGGAGGGAGAGCAGGCAGCAGGGAGAGCAAGCAGGAGGGAGAGCAGGCAGGAGGAAGAGCAATCAGGAGGGAGAGCAGGGAGGAGGGAGAGCAGCAGGAGGGAGAGCAGGCAGGAGGGAGAGCAGGCAGGAAGGAGAGCAGGCAGCAGGGAAAGCAGGCAGCAGGGAGAGCAGGCAGGAGGGAGAGCAGGCTTGAGGGAAAGCAGGCAGAAGGGAGAGCAGGCAGCAGATAGAGCAGGCAGCAGGTAGAGCAGGCAGCAGGTAGAGCAGGCAGCAGGGAGAGGAAGCAGGAGGGAGAGCAGGCAGGAGGAAGAGCAAGCAGGAGGGAGAGCAGGGAGGTGGGAGAGCAGGCAGCAGATAGAGCAGGCAGCAGGTAGAGCAGGCAGCAGGTAGAGCAGGCAGCGGGGAGAGCAAGCAGGAGGGAGAGCAGGCAGGAGGAAGAGCAAGCAGGAGGGAGAGCAGGGAGGTGGGAGAGCAGGCAGCAGATAGAGCAGGCAGCAGGTAGAGCAGGCAGGAGGGAGAGCAGGCAGCAGGGAGAGCAAGCAGGAGGGAGAGCAGGCAGGAGGAAGAGCAATCAGGAGGGAGAGCAGGGAGGAGGGAGAGCAGCAGGAGGGAGAGCAGGCAGGAGGGAGAGCAGGCAGGAGGGAGAGCAGGGAGGTGGGAGAGCAGGCAGAAGATAGAGCAGGCAGCAGGTAGAGCAGGCAGGAGGGAGAGCAGGCAGCAGGGAGAGCAAACAGGAGGGAGAGCAGGCAGGAGGAAGAGCAATCAGGAGGGAGAGCAGGGAGGTGGGAGAGCAGGCAGAAGATAGAGCAGGCAGCAGGTAGAGCAGGCAGGAGGGAGAGCAGGCAGCAGGGAGAGCAAACAGGAGGGAGAGCAGGCAGGAGGAAGAGCAAGCAGGAGGGAGAGCAGGCAGGAGGGAGAGCAGGCAGCAGGGAGAGCAGGCAGCAGGGAGAGCAGGCAATAGAGAGAGTAGGCAGGAGGGAGAGCAGGCAGCAGGGAGAATAGGCAGCAAGGAGAGCAGGCAGGAGGGAGAGCTGGCAGGAGGGAGAGCTGGCAGGAGGGAGAGCAGGCAGCAGGGAGAGCAGGCAGCAGGGAGAGCAGACAGTAGAGAGAGTATGCAGGAGGGAGAGCAGGCAGCAGGGAGAATAGGCAGCTAGGAGAGCAGGGAAGAGGGAAAGCATGCAGGAGGGAGAACAGGCAAAAGGGAGAGCAGGCAGGAGGGAGAGCAGGCAGGAGGGAGAGAAGGCATCACGGAGAGCAGGCAGGAGGGAGAGCAGGCAGCAGGGAGAGCAGGCAGCAGATAGAGCAGGCAGCAGGGAGAGCAAGCAGAAGGTAGAGCATGCAGGAGGAAGAGCAGGCAGGAGTGAGAGCCGGCAGGAGAGAGAGCAGGCAGCATGGAGAGCAGGCAGCAGGGAGAGCGGGCAGCTGGGAGAATAGGCAGCAGGGAGAATAGGCAGCAGGGAGTGCAGGCAGCAGGGAGAGCAGGCAGGAGGGATAGAAGGCAGCAGTGAGAGCAGGTAGGAGGGAGAGCAGGGAGGAGGGAGAGCAGGCAGCAGGGAGAGCAGGCAGCAGGTAGAGCAGGCAGCAGGGAGAGCAGGCAGCAGGTAGAGCAGGTAGCAGGGAGAGCAGGCAGGAGGGAGAATAGGCAGCAGGGAGAGGAGGCAGCACGGATACGAGGCAGCAGGGGGAGCAGGCAGCAGGGAGAATAGGCAGCAGAGAGAGCAAGCAGGAGGGAGAGCAGGCACGAGGGAGAGCAGGCAGCAGGTAGAGCAGGCAGGAGGGAGAGCAGGCAGGAGGGAGAGCAAGCAGGAGGAAGAGCACTCAGCAGGTAGAACAGGCAGCAGGGAGAGCAGGCAGCAGGGAGAGCAGGCAGGAGGGAGAGCAGGTAGAAGGGAGAGCAGGCAGGAGGGAAAGCAGGCAGGAGGGAGAGCAGGCAGAAGGGAGAGAAGGCAGCAGGTAGAGCAGGCAGAAGGGAGAGCAGGCAGCAGGTAGAGCAGGCAGGAGGGAGAGCAGGCAGGAGGGAGAATAGGCAGCAGGGAGAGGAGGCAGCACGGATAGGAGGCAGCAGGGAGAGCAGGCAGCAGGGAGAATAGGCAGCAGAGAGAGCAAGCAGGAGGGAGAGCAGGCAGCAGGTAGAGCAGGCAGGAGGGAGAGCAGGCAGGAGGGAGAGCAGGCAGCAGGTAGAGCAGGCAGCAGGGAGATCAGGCAGCAGGGAGAGTAGGCAGGAGGGAGAGCAGGCAGAAGGTAGAGCAGGCAGGAGGGAGAGCAGGCAGGAGGGAGAGCAGGCAGAACGGAGAGCAGGCAGCAGGTAGAGCAGGCAGAAGGGAGAGCAGGCAGCAGGTAGAGCAGGCAGGAGGGAGAGCAGGCAGAAGAGAGAGCAGGCAGCAGGGAGAGCAGGCAGCAGGTAGAGCAGGCAGCAGGGAGAGCAGGCAGGAGGGAGAGCAGGCAGAAGGGAGAGCAGGCAGCAGGTAGAGCAGGCAGGAGGGAGAGCAGGCAGAAGGGAGAGCAGGCAGCAGGTAGAGCAGGCAGAAGGGAGAGCAGGCAGCAGGTAGAGCAGGCAGGAGGGAGAGGAGGCAGAAGACAGAGCAGGCAGCAGGTAGAGCAGGCAGGAGGGAGAGCAGCAGCAGGGAGAATAGTCAGCAGGGAGAGCAGGCAGTAAGGAGAGCAGACAGCAGGAAGAGCAAGCAGCAGGGAGAATAGGCAGCAGGGAGAATATGCAGCAGTGAGAGCAGGCAGCAGGGAAAGCAGGCAGCAGGGAGAGGAGGCAGCAGGGAGAGGAGGCAGCAGGGAGAGGAGGCAGCAGGGAGAGCAGGCAGCAGGGAGAGCAGGCAACAGGGAGAGGAGGCAGCAGGGAAAGCAGGCAGCAGGGAGAGGAGGCAGCAGGGAGAGCAGGCAGCAGGGAGAGCAGGCAGCAGGGAGAGCAGGCAGCAGGAAGAGCAGGCAGCAGGGAGAGGAGGCAGCAGGGAGAGGAGGCAGCAGGAAGAGGAGGCAGCAGGGAGAGCAGGTAGTAGGGAATCGAGAACAGGCAGTAGGTATTGGAGTGCAGGTAGTAGTGAGCAGGGCCATGGATCTTGGGTCGTAGGTCGGGTCATACGTCGTTGGTCATGGGTAGTGGGTCTTGGATCATGGGTAATGGATAATTGGTCATGGGTCATGGATCATGGGTCATGGGTCATGAGTCATGGGTCATGAGTCATGGGTCATGAGTAATGGGTCGTGGGTCGTGGGTCGTGGGTCGTGAAACACGGCAATGAAGAACCGTAGAGTTATCCATCTCTACATCCCAGATGTGGACGTAAACACGCCAGTACGCAAGCCACACACCAGTACGCAAGCCACGCACCAGTACGCAAGCCACGCACCAGTAGGCAAACCACGCACCAGTATGCAAGCCACGCACCAGTACGCAAGCCATGCACCAGTACGCAAGCCACGCACCAGTACGCAAGCCACGCACCAGTATGCAAGCCATGCACCAGTAAGCAAGCCATGCAGCAGTACGCAAGCCACGCACCAGTATGCAAGCCACGCACCAGTACGCAAGCCACGCACCAGTACGCAAGCCACCCACCAGTACGCAAGCCACGCACCAGTACGCAAGCCACGCACCAGTACGCAAGTCACGCACCAGTACGCAAGCCACGCACCAGTACGCAAGCCACGCATCAGTATGCAAGCCATGCACCAGTACACAAGCCACGCACCAGTACGCAAGCCATGCACCAGTACGCAAGCCACGCACCAGTACGCAAGCCACGCATCAGTATGCAAGCCTCGCACCAGTACGCAAGCCACGCACCAGTACGCAAGCCACGCACCAGTACGCAAGCCACGCACCAGTACTCAAGCCACGCACCAGTACTCAAGCCACGCACCAGTACGCAAGCCACGCACCAGTACGCAAGCCACGCACCAGTACGCAAGCCACGCACCAGTACGCAAGCCATGCACCAGTACGCAAGCCACGCACCAGTACGCAAGCCACGCACCAGTACGCAAGCCACGCACCAGTACTCAAGCCACGCACTAGTACTCAAGCCACGCACCAGTACGCAAGCCACGCACCAGTACGCAAGCCACGCACCAGTACGCAAGCCATGCACCAGTACGCAAGCCATGCACCAGTACGCAAGCCACGCACCAGTACGCAAGCCATGCACCAGTACGCAAGCCACGCACCAGTACGCAAGCCATGCTCCAGTACGCAAGCCATGCACCAGTACGCAAGCCACGCACCAGTACTCAAGCCACGCACCAGTACGCAAGCCACTCACGAGTACGCAAGCCACGCACCAGTACGCAAGCCACTCACCGGTATGCAAGCCACGCACCAGTACTCAAGCCACGCACCAGTACGCAAGCCACGCACCAGTACGCAAGCCACGCACTAGTACGCAAGCCACGCACCAGTACGCAAGCCACGCACCAGTACGCAAGCCACGCACCAGTACTCAAGCCACGCACCAGTACGGAAGCCACGCACCAGTACGCAAGCCACGCACCAGTACGCAAGCCACGCACCAGTACTCAAGCCACGCACCAGTACGCAAGCCACGCACGAGTACGAAAGCCACGCACCAGTACTCAAGCCACGCACCAGTACTGAAGCCACGAACCAGTACTCAAGCCACGCACCAGTACTCAAGCCACGCACCAGTACTCAAGCCACGCACCAGTACTCAAGCCACGCACCAGTACACAAGCCACGCACCAGTACGAAAGCCACGCATCAGTACTCAAGCCACGCACAAGTACTCAAGCCACGCACTAGTACGCAAGCCACGCACCAGTACGCAAGCCACGCACCAGTACTCAAGCCACGCACCAGTACGCAAGCCACGCACCAGTACTCAAGCCACGCACCAGTACTCAAGCCACGCACCAGTACGAAAGCCACGCACCAGTACTCAAGCCACGCACCAGTACACAAGCCACGCACCAGTACTCAAGCGACGCACCAGTACGAAAGCCACGCACCAGTACGAAAGCCACGCACCAGCACTCAAGCCACGCACCAATACTCAAGCCATGCACCAGTACTCAAGCCACGCACCAGTACGAAAGCCACGCACCAGTACGAAAGCCACGCACCAGTACTCAAGCCACGCACCAGTACACAAGCCACGCACCAGTACTCAAGCGACGCACCAGTACTCAAGCCACGCACCAGTACTCAAGCGACGCACCAGCACTCAAGCCACGCACCAGTACTCAAGCCACGCACCAGTACGCAAGCCACGCACCAGTACGCAAGCCACGCACCAGTACGAAAGCCACGCACCAGTACTCAAGCCACGCACCAGTACGAAAGCCACGCACCAGTACTCAAGCCACGCACCAGTACGAAAGCCACGCACCAGTACGAAAGCCACGCACCAGTACGAAAGCCACGCACCAGTACTCAAGCCACGCACCAGTACGAAAGCCACGCACCAGTACGCAAGCCATGCACCAGTACGAAAGCCACGCACCAGTACGCAAACCACGCACCAGTACTCAAGCCACGCACCAGTACTCAAGCCACGCACCAGTACGCAAGCCACGCACCAGTACACAAACCACGCACCAGTACGAAAGCCACGCACCAGTACGCAAGCCACGCACCAGTACGAAAGCCACGCACCAGTACTCAAGCCACGCACCAGTACTCAAGCCACGCACCAATACTCAAGCCACGCACCAGTACTCAAGCCACGCACCAGTACTCAAGCCACGCACCAGTACTCAAGCCACGCACCAGTACTCAAGCCACGCACCAGTACTCAAGCCACGCACCAGTACGCAAGCCACGCACCAGTACGCAAGCCACGCACCAGTACTCAAGCCACGCACCAGTACGCAAGCCACGCACCAGTACTCAAGCCACGCACCAGTACGCAAGCCACGCACCAGTACGCAAGCCACGCACCAGTACGCAAGCCACGCACCAGTACGCAAGCCACGCACCAGTACGGAAGCCACGAACCAGTACTCAAGCCACGCACCAGTACGCAAGCCACGCACCAGTACGCAAGCCACGCACCAGTACGCAAGCCACGCACCAGTACGCAAGCCACGCACCAGTACGCAAGCCACGCACCAGTACGCAAGCCACGCACCAGTACGGAAGCCACGAACCAGTACTCAAGCCACGCACCAGTACGCAAGCCACGCACCAGTGCGCAAGCCACGCACCAGTACGCAAGCCACGCACCAGTACTCAAGCCACAGACCAGTACGCAAGCCACGCACCAGCACGCAAGCCAAGCACCAGTACGCAATCCACGCATCAGTGCGCAAGCCACGCACCAGTACGCAAGCCACGCACCAGTACTCAAGCCACGCACCAGTACGCAAGCCACGCACCAGTACGCAAGCCACGCACCAGTACTCAAGCCACGCACCAGTACGCAAGCTACGCACCAGTACGCAAGCCACACACCAGTACGCAAGCCACACACCAGTACGCAAGCCACACACCAGTCCGCAAGCCACGCACCAGTACGCAATACACGCACCAGTACGCAAGCCACGCACCAGTACTAAAGCCACGCACCAGTACGCAAGCCACGCACCAGTACTCAAGCCACGCACCAGTACGCAAGCCACGCACCAGTACGCAAACCACGCACCAGTACGCAAGCCACGCACCAGTACGCAAGCCACACACCAGTACGAAAGCCACGCACCAGTACGGAAGCCACGCACCAGTACGCAAGCCACGCACCAGTACGCAAGCCACGCACCAGTACGAAAGCCACGCACCAGTACGCAAGCCACGCACCAGTACGCAAGCCACGCACCAGTACGCAAGCCACGCACCAGTACGAAAGCCACGCAGCAGTACGCAAGCCACGCACCAGTACGAAAGCCACGCACCAGTACGCAAGCCACGCACCAGTACGAAAGCCACGCACCAGTACGCAAGCCACTCACCAGTACGAAAGCCACGCACCAGTACGCAAGCCACGCACCAGTACGAAAGCCACGCACCAGTACGAAAGCCACGCACCAGTACGAAAGCCACACACCAGTACGAAAGCCACGCACCAGTACGAAAGCCACGCACCAGTACGAAAGCCACGCACCAGTACGAAAGCCACGCACCAGTACGAAAGCCACGCTCCAGTACGAAAGCCACGCACCAGTACGATAGCCACGCACCAGTACGAAAGCCACGCACCAGTACGAAAGCCACGCACCAGTACGATAGCCACGCACCAGTACGAAAGCCACGCACCAGTACGAAAGCCACGCACCAGTACGAAAGCCACGCACCAGTACGATAGCCACGCACCAGTACGAAAGCCACGCACCAGTACGAAAGCCACGCACCAGTACGAAAGCCACGCACCAGTACGAAAGCCACGCACCAGTACGAAAGCCACGCACCAGTACGAAAGCCACGCACCAGTACAATAGCCACGCACCAGTACGAAAGCCACGCACCGTCTGAGAGTGTGTGGTTATTATGACATAATTAGAGCGGTCCATTTACTGTAATATATAACCCAAGATACCTACTGGGCAGGGATACTGTATTTCCCCTACTGTATTTTTCCTGCTGTATTTCCTCTATTACAGTCTCCCTGTTGTATTTCGTCTACTTTATTTTTCCTGCTGTTTGTCCCGTACTGTATTTCCTATACTGTATTTTTCCTGATGTATTTGCGATAGTATACTTTCCCCATTCTATTTCTCTTATTGTATTTTCCCCTGCTGTATTACATCTACTGCATTTTCCATGCTGTATTCCCTCTACTGTACTTTCCCTGTTGTATTTCCCCTACTGTATTTTCCCTTCATTAAGACGCATGGAGGATAGACAATCCTACAGACTGACACACGTCAACAGTTTCCGTTTTCCTTCTCTGTTGTCCTCGAGAAACGTGTTAGACAGTTTTTCTGTAGCCAGGTGTCTAGAAAATACTAGGAAAAAATCGGTTAGTTGCCCCTGTTATCTAGATGATTTTACTAGAAAGAAAACGAGGGTCTGTTTGGATGCTAGGATGTTAGAATGTGCTAGGATGTGTTGTTAGGATGTTAGATTATGCTAGGATGTGTTGTTAGGATGTTAGATTATGCTAGGATGTGTTGCTGGGATATTAGATTATGCTAGGATGTGTTGCTGGGATGTTAGATTATGCTAGGATGTGTTGCTAGGATGTTAGATTATGCTAGGATGTGTTGTTAGGATGTTAGATTATGCTAGGATGTGTTGCTAGGATGTGTTGTTAGGATGCTAGAATATGCTAGGTTGCTAGAATATGCTAGGATATGTTGCTATGATGTTAGAATATGCTGAGGTGTATAGATCGAGGTGTTAGAGTGGTGTGTGCGTCATCCACGTACACCCGAGGTACGTGTACACATGTGTAAACACTCAGGGAGGGGAGGGGAAGAGAGGGGGGGGTATGGAGGATACCTACATGATACATGCTGGGGGAGGGGGGTATGGAGGATACCTACATGATACATGCTGGGGGAGGGGGTATGGAGGATACCTACATGATACATGCTGGGGGAGGGGGGGAGGATACCTACATGATACATGCTGGGGGAGGGGGGTATGGAGGATACCTACATGATACATGCTGGGGGAGGGGGGGAGGATATGGAGGATACCTACATGATACATGCTGGGGGAGGGGGGTATGGAGGATACCTACATGATACATGCTGGGGGAGGGGGTATGGAGGATACCTACATGATACATGCTGGGGGAGGGGGGTAGGGAGGATACCTACATGATACATGCTGGGGGAGGGGGGGAGGATATGGAGGATACCTACATGATACATGCTGGGGGAGGGGGTATGGAGGATACCTACATGATACATGCTGGGGAGGGAGGTATGGAGGATACCTACATGATACATGCTGGGGAGGGGGGGATATGGAGGATACCTACATGATACATGCTGGGGGAGGGGGGTATGGAGGATACCTACATGATACATGCTGGGGGAGGGGGTATGGAGGATACCTACATGATACATGCTGGGGAGGGGGGTATGGAGGATACCTACATGATATGCTGGGGGAGGGGGGTATGGAGGATACCTACATGATACATGCTGGGGGAGGGGGGTATGGAGGATACCTACATGATACATGCTGGGGGAGGGGGTATGGAGGATACCTACATGATACATGCTGGGGAGGGGGGTATGGAGGATACCTACATGATACATGCTGGGGGAGGGGGGTATGGAGGATACCTACATGATACATGCTGGGGGAGGGGGGTATGGAGGATACCTACATGATACATGCTGGGGGAGGGGGTATGGAGGATACCTACATGATACAGGCGGGGGGAGGGGGGTATGGAGGATACCTACATGATACATGCTGGGGGAGGGGGGTATGGAGGATACCTACATGATACATGCTGGGGGAGGGGGGTATGGAGGATACCTACATGATACATGCTGGGGGAGGGGGGTATGGAGGGTACCTACATGATACATGCTGGGGAGGGAGGTATGGAGGATACCTACATGATACATGCTGGGGGAGGGGGGTATGGAGGATACCTACATGATACATGCTGGGGGAGGGGGGTATGGAGGATACCTACATGATACATGCTGGGGGAGGGGGGTATGGAGGATACCTACATGATACATGCTGGGGGAGGGGGGTATGGAGGATACCTACATGATACATACCGGACACCCACACGTGACCTCGCGTGAGTCACCGGCTGCAGCACTGTACTGATCATAGGACGGTACTCACACAGTTGTACTAACAGAGGTGTACTAACAGTGGTGTACCTAATATATACATATATATATATATATATATATATATATATATATATATATATATATATATATATATATATATATATATATATATATATATATATATATATATATATATATATATATATATATATATATATATATATATATATATATATATATATATATATATATATATATATATATATATATATATATATATATATATATATATATATATATATATAATGCTTTTTCATATATTTTTATACTGCCGATTTTTTTGTTAATAGCTAAAACGAAAATTTAATGCTTTATATTATTATCAGTTGACTTATTGTATTAGCTTATGTACGTAGGTAGGATATAAAACCTTCGCCTCTCACTGTGCTCATTGGTTGAGTTTTGACTGGATGCCTACGCTACTGACTACCTGCTCTCTTGTTTCACAGTTCGTGCTAAGCTCCAGCTGGTAGCTAGGCTCCAGCTGGTAGACAGGCTCCATTTGGTAATCAGGCTCTACATGGTAGTCAGGCTCCAGCTGGTAGCCAAGCTCCAGCTGGTAGTCAGGCTCTAGATGGTAGTCAGGCTTCAGCTGGTACAAGCAACTCAACGTCGTATATGCCTGCTCTGCTTATCTCTGTCTCTCTCTAGCTGTTCCTGGTGGTGGAGAAACCTCCATCTCTGCTCTGTCTTGGAGAATGCCGTTCTCCACAGCTCGTAATTAGACTCTATTTTTGGTAATGTCTCCTTTAGTGACCCTGGACATACATCTCGTATCTCTGAGTAACTCTGTTAGCACCATTAGGTAGACTTCGTGATATTTGACGTTTCAAAAGTGTGTCGTGGAGACACTGTATATCTCTGGTCCCGTGTTCAACTCTAGACCCACATCTACGCACTGTCGTATTCGGGAATTTAGAGCTACTGGACTTAGTTTCAGTAATAAGGAAGTTTTATGCCTTTGTGTAGGATCTGCTGCAGGTCCACAGTTAGGGTCGTTTTGCTCTCCTTGATTCCTTGCCTGACACTGTGCTGTTCACTGTTGCTTCTAGCAATATTGCTCTTTGATGAATGGGTCGTCACCTTGTTCTAACAAACTATTTTATTGCCTTGATGGTCCAGAAGCTGGGACTTGTTGCTCTCAGTTATATTCTAAGTCTAAGCCGAGTCAACATGAGCACATACCGAACACTTACACAAACACACACACACACTTACACAATATTACTCTTGTACTTATGAGCACATTTCATCATATTAACGTAGCATATGTTACATATTAAGCGTAGTACAGAATCTTATCAAATGTGCCCATCGCACCATATAATTATATACAGAATAAGTATGATACATAAGTAATAAGTATGATACATAAGTAATAAGTATGATACATAGGTAATAAGTATGATACATAAGTAATAAGTATGATACATAAGTAATAAGTATGATACATAAGTAATAAGTATGATACATAAGTAATAAGTATGATACATAAGTAATAAGTATGATACATAAGTAATAAGTATGATACATAAGTAATAAGTATGATACATAAGTAATAAGTATGATACATAAGTAATAAGTATGATACATAAGCAATAAGTATGATACATAAGTAATAAGTATGATACATAAGTAATAAGTATGATACATAAGTAATAAGTATGATACATAAGTAATAAGTATGATACATAAGTAATAAGTATGATACATAAGTAATAAGTATGATACATAAGTAATAAGTATGATACATAAGTAATAAGTATGATACATAAGTAATAAGTATGATACATAAGTAATAAGTATGATACATAAGTAATAAGTATGATACATAAGTAATAAGTATGATACATAAGTAATAAGTATGATACATAAGTAATAAGTATGATACATAAGTATACTACTTAGTCATACTACAAGAGTTAGGGAGGAGTTTATCTCCTTAATTATTCAAGTGACATTAACTTATTATTACCACCTAGATAACTTTGTTATTAAAGATCTCAATTTTCATTCGGTTAGCTTGTATTTATTCAGTCGCAGTCCAATAACGCTACTGAGAAGCCACGTAATTTTACGGGGTAACTGAAGTAGAATGTACTATAACAAACTGCTACGGAAGCAGCTAGATACTAGAGGGAGATCAATAAATTGACCATTAAGTATTCTTTTGGTATTCTTTGGAGATATCTTCACTTGATAGATGTCACATTTTTTAACATACTAACTCACACTGTTGGACTCAGAGGTATAAACAGAGATGAACTCACAAGGTTGTACTAACAGAGGTGTGTACTCAGAGGTGTACTCATATATGCTCTTGGGTTCCATGCTCATCCCTTGGTGTCTTGGCTTCTGTCTTATGTACTCTTCAAACTGAGTACAGAGTCTCCTCCTGCATCATCGACTCCTCAAGCCTAAAAACGTATTTCCTAACATCACTTTGGTTCACCTACGTTCTCAGCGTCTTCATGTGTCCTCTAACAAATGTGTCCTTTAACACCTGTGTCCTCTTACATCTATGTCCTCTAACACCTGTGTCGTCTCGCACACGTGGTGTATACCCTGTCTGCTGTACATAAAATTCTGAGTAATTTTTACGCCCTTACCATGTCTCCTCCTGGTCTCGGTTTCTCTTTCTCTGTCTGTCTGTCTCTCTCTCTTCGGCTGTTGGGTTCAGTTTTTGGGCTCTCTTAGGGTTCAACTCTTTTAGTTCTGGAACAAAGTACTTTCTCTAATTCCTGAACATGCGTTCACCAGCTACTGAATGTACTTTCACAAGCTACTGAAGGTGCTTCACCAGCTACTGAAGGTGCTTTCACTGGCTACTGAATGTGCTTTTTCAGGTGTTGGTTTCATGCTAGTGGGTGGTTAATTGGAGTTTAAACTCTATCGACTGCACGAGGGTCAGTAAGGTTGCACGTTACCTGTACACCACCAGTCAAGAATACTTTAATACTTAAAAATAGGTATATATATATATATATATATATATATATATATATATATATATATATATATATATATATATATATACTGATATATTTGTATATATATATATATATATATATATATATATATATATATATATATATATATATATATATATATATATATATATATATATATATATATATATATATATATATATATATATATATATATATATATATATATATATATACAAATATATCAGTGTATATTGAGTGTGTGTGTGTACTCACCTATTTGCAGTTGAAGGGGTTGAGTCGCAGCTCCTGGCCCCTGCTCTTCGATGGTCGCCACTATGTCCATTCTCTCCCTGCTCCATGTGTGTGTGTGTGTGTGTGTGTGTGTGTGTGTGTGTGTGTGTGTGTGTGTGTGTGTGTGTGTGTGTGTGTGTGCGTGTGCGCGCGCGGTGTGTACATAACATTCTCACCATGTAAACCTATGCTGTTCTTCTAGTGTACATATTTGAGCAGGTTCGTGACCTTCCCCCGGCTACTGGTATTGACAATGTTGTATAGATACAGGAGTGTGTTTGTCTCTCATTGATTGACCTTAGTTGAGCTGCTGGGGTCCCCAGCACGCTGCTAGGAGTCCCAGCATACTGCTAGGATCCTTAGCACACTGCTGGAGTCTCTAGCACAATACTGGGGTCCCCAGCACGCTGCTAGGAGTTCTAGCATACTGCTAGGATCCTCAGCACACTGCTGGAGTCTCTAGCACAGTACTGGGGTCCCCAGCACGCTGCTAGGAGTCCCAGCATACTGCTAGGATCCTTAGCACACTGCTGGAGTCTCTAGCACAGTACTGGGGTCCCCAGCACGCTGCTAGGAGTTCCAGCATACTGCTAGGATCCTCAGCACACTACTGGGTCCCTAGCACAATACTGGGGTCCTCAGCACACTGTTGGGGTCCCTAGCACAATACTGGGGTCCTCAGCACACTGTTGGGGTCCCTAGCACAATACTGGGGTCCTCTGCACACTGTTGGTGTCCCTAGCACAATACTGGGGTCCTCAGCACACTGTTGGGGTCCCTAGCACAATACTGGGGTCCTCAGCACACTGTTGGAGTCTCTAGCACAATACTGGGGTCCTCAGCACACTGTTGGGGTCCCTAGCACAATACTGGGGTCCTCAGCACACTGTTGGGGTCTCTAGCACAATACTGGGGTCCTCAGCACATTGCTTGATGGTGCTGTTCTAGGTCTGGCTAGATGGTAGGCAGGTGGCAGAGGTTACTATGACATTTAGGTTGCCAGGCAGATGGCAGCAGGTGGCGGCAGAAAGGTGCAGTGTTGAATGCATCTGCCATTGTTAGTACTCTTAACCACGTTCCCATGTAAACTGTGTAAGAAACCTTCTTGCAGTCAAGAAACATGCAGTCTGCCCTTGCTTCTCTCACCTCTACGAGGATAAATAACGCGTGTTGAGGTATACGTAATTGCTCAATTACTCCTGTTGCTTTCCCCCGACCTCTCTCTCTCTCTATCTCTCTCTCTCTCTCTCTCTCTCTCTCTCTCTCTATCTATCTATCTCTCTCTCTCTCTTTCTTAAATACTCTGATTACCTTCCTCTTTCCTGGGGTTGGGGATCCCTGGTGTGTATATGGTAGCGAAGATCTGGATGTGTGGTTTGCTTAGGACTCTTTCTGCCTCCTTCAAGACCTAGTGTGAATGCCATGCTAGGTCAGGTCGCTTTGAATGCATCCAGTGGCAATGAGCTGGTTGGTCGCTCCTATGTGCTGGTTGGTCGTTCTTATGGTTGACTGGTCACTCCTATGGCTGGTTGGTCGTTCCTATGGTTGAGTGATCATTTCTATGGCTGGTTGATCGTTCCTATGGCTGTTTGGTCGTTTCTATGGTTGACTGATCATTCGTATGGCTGGTTGGTCGTTCCTATGGTTGGCTGGTAGATCCTATGTGCTGCGTGGTCGTTCCTGTGTTGGTTGATCGTTCCTGTGGCTAGTTAGTGTTTCCTATTCTTTCTATGTGATTATAAATGTGTTAGGGGGTTTGTAGGTGAGTTTGTGGGTGTGTGCATGTGCGTGTTTGTGTGCACGGCAGTGTGCGTGCTTGTGCGCGTCCACATTAGTGTGTGTGAGTAACGCAGCTCTGTAATAACTTGTCTGGCTCCTTAAAACGTTCAAAAGAGGCCGTTCTTAAACACACACACACACACACACACACACACACACACACACACACATCATTAAACTACAGACCATTGTCATTGTCATGCAAGTCATGGAGAAGCACCTAGAAAGGAATGAGCTTATAAACGACAACCAGCACGGTTTCAGGGAAGGGAAATCTCGTGTCACGAACCTGCTAGTTTTACGGAAAGGTGACGAAAGTAAGACAAGAGAGAGAGAGGGGTGGGTGGACTGCATTTTCTTGGACTGTAAGAAGGCTTTCGACACAATTCCACACAAGAAATTAGTGCAACAGCTAGAGGAGCAGGCAGGTATAACAGGAAAGGCGTGACGAGGTGTCAGAGTGGGCACCTGTGACGAGCGGGGTCCCACAAGGGTCAGTCTTAGGACCAGTGCTCTTTCTAGTATATGTGAATGACATGACGAAAAGGATAGACTTAGAATTGTCTCTGTCTGCAGATAATGTGAAGCTAATGCGGATAATTCAAGTGGATGGGGATCAGGTAGGACTACAAATGCATCTGGACAGGCCGCAAGCCTGGTCCAACAACTGGCTCCTGGGGTTTAACCCCACCAAAGTCATTAAGCTTGGAGAAGGTCAAAAAAAGACCGCATACAGAGTACAGTCTAGGGGGTCAGAAACTGCACACCTCACTCAATGATAAAGGTCTTGGGGTGAGTATAACACCGAGCACATCTCCTGAGGCGCACATTAACCAAATAACTGCTGCAACATATGGGTGCCTGGCAAACCCAAGAACAGCGTTTCGACATCTCAGTAACGAGTCATTCACGACTGTACTCCGTGGATGTCAGGCACATATTGGAGTATGCAGCACCAGCATGAAACCCATACCT
>NC_091373.1:4926267-4931267 GCF_038502225.1 Cherax quadricarinatus
TTGCTGCAGCATTCATCACCCGTGCTTCACACCCATATAAGAGTGTTGGTAAAACTATACTCTCATACATTCCCCTCTTTGCCTCCAAGGACAAAGTTCTTTGTCTCCACAGACTCCTTAGTGCACCACTCACCCTTTTCCCCTCATCAATTCTATAATTCACCTCATCTTTCATAGACCCATCCGCTGACACGTCCACTCCCAAATATCTGAATACATTCACCTCCTCCATACTCTCTCCCTCCAATCTGATATCCAATCTTTCATCACCTAATCTTTTTGTTATCATAATATATAGTATATAGTCCCTTTATATAAAGGGAAGGGGGACAAAAGAGGTTGTAAAAATTATAGAGGAATAAGTTTACTGAGTATACCAGGAAAAGTGTACGGTAGGGCTCTTATTGAAAGAATTAGGGGTAAGACAGAATGTAGAATTGCGGTAGGGGATGTGTAGATCAAGTGTTTACATTGAAGCATATATGTGAAAAGTATTTAGATAAAGGTAGGGAAGTTTTTATTGCATTTATGGATTTAGAAAAGGCATATGATAGAGTGGATAGGAGAGCAATGTGGCACATGTTGCAAGTACATAGAATAGGTGGTAAGTTACTAAATGCTGTAAAGAGTTTTTATGAGGATAGTGAGGCTCAGGTTAGGGTGTGTAGAAGAGAGGGAGACTATTTCCCGGTAAAAGTAGGTCTTAGACAGGGATGTGTAATGTCACCATGGTTGTTTAATATATTTATAGATGGGGTTGTAAAAGAAGTAAATGCTAGGGTGTTCGTGAGAGGGGTGGGATTAAATTATGGGGAATCAAATTCAAAATGGGAATTGACACAGTTACTTTTTGCTGATGATACTGTGCTTATGGGAGATTCTAAAGAAAAATTGCAAAGGTTAGTGGATGAGTTTGGGAATGTGTGTAAAGGTAGAAAGTTGAAAGTGAACATAGAAAAGAGTAAGGTGATGAGGGTATCAAATGATTTAGATAAAGAAAAATTGGATATCAAATTGGGGAGGAGGAGTATGGAAGAAGTGAATGTTTTCAGATACTTGTGAGTTGACGTGTCGGCAGATGGATTTATGAAGGATGAGGTTAATCATAGAATTGATGAGGGAAAAAAGGTGAGTGGTGCGTTGAGGTATATTTATTTTTTTTTTTATTATCACACCGGCCGATTCCCACCAAGGCAGGGTGGCCCGAAAAAGAAAAACTTTCACCATCATTCACTCCATCACTGTCTTGCCAGAAGGGTGCTTTACACTACAGTTTTTAAACTGCAACATTAACACCCCTCCTTCAGAGTGCAGGCACTGTACTTCCCATCTCCAGGACTCAAGTCCGGCCTGCCGGTTTCCCTGAATCCCTTCATAAATGTTACTTTGCTCACACTCCAACAGCACGTCAAGTATTAAAAACCATTTGTCTCCATTCACTCCTATCAAACACGCTCACGCATGCCTGCTGGAAGTCCAAGCCCCTCGCACACAAAACCTCCTTTACCCCCTCCCTCCAACCCTTCCTAGGCCGACCCCTACCCCGCCTTCCTTCCACTACAGACTGATACACTCTTGAAGTCATTCTGTTTCGCTCCATTCTCTCTACATGTCCGAACCACCTCAACAACCCTTCCTCAGCCCTCTGGACAACAGTTTTGGTAATCCCGCACCTCCTCCTAACTTCCAAACTACGAATTCTCTGCATTATATTCACACCACACATTGCCCTCAGACATGACATCTCCACTGCCTCCAGCCTTCTCCTCGCTGCAACATTCATCACCCACGCTTCACACCCATATAAGAGCGTTGGTAAAACTATACTCTCATACATTCCCCTCTTTGCCTCCAAGGACAAAGTTCTTTGTCTCCACAGACTCCTAAGTGCACCACTCACTCTTTTTCCCTCATCAATTCTATGATTCACCTCATCTTTCATAGACCCATCCGCTGACACGTCCACTCCCAAATATCTGAATACGTTCACCTCCTCCATACTCTCTCCCTCCAATCTGATATTCAATCTTTCATCACCTAATCTTTTTGTTATCCTCATAACCTTACTCTTTCCTGTATTCACCTTTAATTTTCTTCTTTTGCACACCCTACCAAATTCATCCACCAATCTCTGCAACTTCTCTTCAGAATCTCCCAAGAGCACAGTGTCATCGGCAAAGAGCAGCTGTGACAACTCCCACTTTGTGTGTGATTCTTTATCTTTTAACTCCACGCCTCTTGCCAAGACCCTCGCATTTACTTCTCTTACAACCCCATCTATAAATATATTAAACAACCACGGTGACATCACACATCCTTGTCTAAGGCCTACTTTTACTGGGAAAAAATTTCCCTCTTTCCTACATACTCTAACTTGAGCCTCACTATCCTCGTAAAAACTCTTCACTGCTTTCAGTAACCTACCTCCTACACCATACACTTGCAACATCTGCCACATTGCCCCCCTATCCACCCTGTCATACGCCTTTTCCAAATCCATAAATGCCACAAAGACCTCTTTAGCCTTATCTAAATACTGTTCACTTATATGTTTCACTGTAAACACCTGGTCCACACACCCCCTACCTTTCCTAAAGCCTCCTTGTTCATCTGCTATCCTATTCTCCGTCTTACTCTTAATTCTTTCAATTATAACTCTACCATACACTTTACCAGGTACACTCAACAGACTTATCCCCCTATAATTTTTGCACTCTCTTTTATCCCCTTTGCCTTTATACAAAGGAACTATGCATGCTCTCTGCCAATCCCTAGGTACCTTACCCTCTTCCATACATTTATTAAATAATTGCACCAACCACTCCAAAACTATATCCCCACCTGCTTTTAACATTTCTATCTTTATCCCATCAATCCCGGCTGCCTTACCCCCTTTCATTTTACCTACTGCCTCACGAACTTCCCCCACACTCACAACTGGCTCTTCCTCACTCCTACAAGATGTTATTCCTCCTTGCCCTATACACGAAATCACAGCTTCCCTATCTTCATCAACATTTAACAATTCCTCAAAATATTCCTTCCATCTTCCCAATACCTCTACCTCTCCATTTAATAACTCTCCTCTCCTATTTTTAACTGACAAATCCATTTGTTCTCTAGGCTTTCTTAACTTGTTAATCTCACTCCAAAACTTTTTCTTATTTTCAACAAAATTTGTTGATAACATCTCACCCACTCTCTCATTTGCTCTCTTTTTACATTGCTTCACCACTCTCTTAACTTCTCTCTTTTTCTCCATATACTCTTCCCTCCTTGCATCACTTCTACTTTGTAAAAACTTCTCATATGCTAACTTTTTCTCCCTTACTACTCTCTTTACATCATCATTCCACCAATCGCTCCTCTTCCCTCCTGCACCCACTTTCCTGTAACCACAAACTTCTGCTGAACACTCTAACACTACATTTTTAAACCTACCCCATACCTCTTCGACCCCATTGCCTATGCTCTCATTAGCCCATCTATCCTCCAATAGCTGTTTATATCTTACCCTAACTGCCTCCTCTTTTAGTTTATAAACCTTCACCTCTCTCTTCCCTGATGCTTCTATTCTCCTTGTATCCCATCTACCTTTTACTCTCAGTGTAGCTACAACTAGAAAGTGATCTGATATATCTGTGGCCCCTCTATAAACATGTACATCCTGAAGTCTACTCAACAGTCTTTTATCTACCAATACATAATCCAACAAACTACTGTCATTTCGCCCTACATCATATCGTGTATACTTATTTATCCTCTTTTTCTTAAAATATGTATTACCTATAACTAAACCCCTTTCTATACAAAGTTCAATCAAAGGGCTCCCATTATCATTTACACCTGGCACCCCAAACTTACCTACCACACCCTCTCTAAAAGTTTCTCCTACTTTAGCATTCAAGTCCCCTACCACAATTACTCTCTCACTTGGTTCAAAGGCTCCTATACATTCACTTAACATCTCCCAAAATCTCTCTCTCTCCTCTGCATTCCTCTCTTCTCCAGGTGCATACACGCTTATTATGACCCACTTCTCGCATCCAACCTTTACTTTAATCCACATAATTCTTGAATTTACACATTCATATTCTCTTTTCTCCTTCCATAACTGATCATTTAACATTACTGCTACCCCTTCCTTTGCTCTAACTCTCTCAGATACTCCAGATTTAATCCCATTTATTTCCCCCCACTGAAACTCTCCTACCCCCTTCAGCTTTGTTTCGCTTAGGGCCAGGACATCCAACTTCTTTTCATTCATAACATCAGCAATCATCTGTTTCTTGTCATCCGCACTACATCCACGCACATTTAAGCAACCCAGTTTTATAAAGTTTTTCTTCTTCTCTTTTTTAGTAATTGTATACAGGAGAAGGGGTTACTAGCCCATTGCTCCCGGCATTTTAGTCGCCTCATACGACACGCATGGCTTACGGAGGAAAGATTCTTTTCCACTTCCCCATGGACAATAGAAGAAATAAAAAAGAACAAGAGCTATTTAGAAAAAGGAGAAAAACCTAGATGTATGTATATATATATATGCATGTGCGTGTCTGTGAAGTGTGACCAAAGTGTAAGTAGGAGTAGCAAGATATCCCTGTTATCTTAGCGTGTTTATGAGACAGAAAAAGAAACCAGCAATCCTACCATCATGCAAAACAGTTACAGGTTTTTGTTTCACAGTCATCTGGCAGGACGGTAGTACTTCCCTGGGTGGTTGCTGTCTACCAACCTACTACCTATATGTGGAGTCAAAAAGCGTTATCTATGGAGGCAAAGAAGGGAATGTATGAAAGTATAGTAGTAGTACCAACACTCTTATATGGATGTGAAGCTTGGGTGGTAAATGCAGCAGCGAGGAGACGGTTGGAGGCAGTGGAGATGTCCTGTCTAAGGGCAATGTGTGGTGTAAATACAGTGGACCCCCAGTATTCGATGGCATCGGTATTCGATAAATCCGGTTTTCGATGCATTTTAACGCAAAAAATTTTCCT
>NC_091373.1:4936267-5078767 GCF_038502225.1 Cherax quadricarinatus
CTGATTGCTACTAGGTCCTCTCTCTCTCTTCTTCCTGTGTGTGTGTGTGTGTGTGTGTGTGTGTGTGTGTGTGTGTGTGTGTGTGTGTGTGTGTGTGTGTGTGTGTGTGTGTGTGTGTGTGTATTACCTACAGCAACTATTATATCATAATAATTTTGTGAGGTTATACTTCTTATTCATCACCAGTCATTATATTCACTTGACCTTATCATTTTGACATCAACTTGATTCATATCCTTGAAACCTTTCCTTCCAATTTCATGTGCCAGTCTCCCAATCCTCCTCGCTCATGCTGGTAAATGTTGAATTTATTTTCTACCTATGGCCATAGTTTACTTTAAAGAGATTATTCAGCATAGATTCCTTCACCTCCTCCTGTGCCTTCTTGACATTGACAGATCAGTTTGTAATATTGTAGCTTTTCTAATTGTTGCACACTGGAAGTTGTTTCATCGCCAAGCCTGCACACTGTCATACTACACGTTGTGTAGTACCTTTTAGAAAGCAATAATTTTCTGATCTAAGGGCTGCAGCAAAGATGTTCTTGCAGTTATGAACCTGACAACGACATCTAACATACTGTACAGTATTTGCGACTGTGGAGAACCAAAACATCAAGGGATTGGCAAACTAACATTAGAGGGCTGCAGTGTACGGACAGTGATACACACCAGTCTGTCCTTTGTTTAGGCTATACTGTTTATATATCTTAAAATTTTAATTTAAATGACCCTGTAAAATATTAAAATGTGTACTACATATTACTATAGATGAAATACAAAAAAAAAAAAAAAATCCTTTAAATTTTTGCTTGTATAATTGAAACTCTTAATGTAAGATTCTTGATGAAAATGTTGGATAATCATAATTTGTGAATTTATAATGCTGTACATTTGTAGTTAGAAAAGAGAACACTGAAAGTTTGGTTAGATAGGGGATTGATTAGATTGGGTCTGTCTGATGGAATGGGAGGCAAAAATCTAAGGAAAAGCTTCAAGAAAACATTTTAATATAAATAAAACATGGTACTTGCAATGTCTGCTGTCCTTTTCCATTTTGTAAAGTGTTGGTACAGCATACAGTGTGTTACTAAGGATGGGCAGCAAAAACTGGCATGAAACACTGAAATTATTCCAGAAATAGGGTAGAATTTGCACTTATCACATGGTGTCATGTATAAGAACATATTGAATGAAAAGACACAATACTGTGACTGGAACTGTACACAACCCACATATAAAGAGGAGTTTATGATAACGTTTTGGTCTGACTTGGACCGGGGTCCCAGACTATTCATCTTACCAGAAGTTATCAGAAACATGGCTGGAACAAGCGTAGAAGCCTTCAAGAGGAAACTGGACAAGTATCATCACCAGGTGCCAGATCAACCAGGCTGTGATGGATATGTGGGGCAGCAGGCCTGCAGCAGCAACAGCCTTGTTGACCAGGCAAGCACCAATGGCTGGGCTCAGAGAGCAGATAAACTCTCGAAACTCTTCAAAGGTATATCAAAGGTACTTACAAAGTGACTGTAAATGGTCCAAGTCGGATCGAAACATCGTTGTGAGCTCACTCCTATGTGCGGGTTATTTGTGTATAACAGCATAGTTTTGATTATAATAGTAATAATAATAAGAAAAATTGGATATCACATTGGAGGGAGGGAATATGGAAGAAGTGAATGTTTTCAGATATTTGGGAGTTGTCAGTGGATAGGTTTATGAAGGATGAAGTAAACCGTAGAATTGATGAAGGAAATAAAGTGAGTAGTATGCTGAGGTATATGTGGAGACAAAGAACATTATTCATGGAGGCAAAGAAGGGAATGTGTGAGAGTATAGTGTGAAGTATAGGTTGTAAATGCTGCAGCGAGGAGGCGGCTGGAGGCAGTGGAGATGTCATGTCTAAGGGCAATGAGTAGTGTAAATATCATGCAGAGAATTCGTAGTGTGGAAATTAGGAGGAGGTGTGGAGTTACTAAAAGTATTAGTCAGAGTGCTGAAGAGGGGCTGTTGAGGTGGTTTGGTCATTTAGAGAGAATGGAACAAAGTAGAATGACTTGGAGAGTGTATAAATCTATTGGGGAAGGAAGGTGGGGTAGGGGTTGTTCCCAAAAAGGTTAGAGGGAAGGGGGGTAAAGGAGGTTTTGTGGGTGAGGATCTTGGACTTCCACCAGCAAGCATGCATGAGCATGTTAGATAGGAGTGAATGGAGACAAATGGTTTTTGGGACCTGTCAAGGTATTATGTGAGCAGGGTATTATCTTGTGAAGGGATTCAGGGAAACTGGTTAGCCAGACTTGAGTCCTGGAAATGGGAAATACGATGCCTGCACTTTAAAGGAGGGGTTCAGGATATTGGCACTTTGGAGGGATGTCTAGACTGTCGTATCTGAGTGCCTCTGTGAAGACAGTGATTATGTATGAGTGATGGTGAAAGTATTGAATGATGATGAAAGTTCTTTCTTTTTGGGAAACGGCCGATGTGTTAAAAAAAAAAAAAAGCACTAAACTCACAAAGGTATGACCACATAAACACTCACTTTATCATACATTCACTAGTATTTGCATGCCTTACTGAGCACCACCATGTAAATCATGTGTGAGATGATGAGGCTATACAATGGTAATAGAATTCACATATGCACAATTGTGTCATCTTGAATGTGAACATGATGATATTTGATACTTACTGATTTACATTTTTATTTTTTTATTTATTTATTTTTTTTTTTTTTTTACTTTCAGGTGGATGGGAAGCTATTATGTTGGCTCTGTACACTTTCATTCAAACGAGCATTGGCAAAAACGAAAGTTACAGATCCTGCCAGGCATTCACACATAAAACTTGGGTCACGCTCTGGTCACCACAAGGAAAAAGAAAGGTAAACTTGTATGTTGTGTAATTTTTCTTACCATATTTTATTTTAGAGAGCTGCTTTCCTAAACTATTACTATGCCTTGTGCAGTACTTCTTGAGACTGATGCATTTGCCATCATATACAGAGTTGGTGTATCATTAAAGACCAGGGCAAAAATCTTTTATTTTTGTTGTTTACTGACACATTACTGGAAATCATACTGTAGTAAATCTTTGCAAGCTTAAGGATTTTTATGCTGTAGAAAAACACATTATGGATGCCAGATCTAACCCCCAGCTTTGATGGATATGTGGGTTGTTATCAGTAACAGTCTGATTGATCAGGCAACAACCAGACAAGCCTGGTCTGGGACCAGGCTGCAGGAGTAGAAAAGTCTTAAATTAGCTCTTCAAAGGCATTCAAGGGTATGCCTAAAATTATTACTGCCAATATTCATATATGTATTGCTGCATAATTTGATTCTAAGATCCAGCAATAATGTGGTAAAAACCTTGGGATGTTTTCTTAAACCACTTGCATGACTCCATTCAGTGCTGAACCAGATAGAGTACTTACTGTCCTCATAGAGTCAATAAAGCATTTAACCTACCTGGAATATCTAAAATTACTGAATATGTATTCTCTGGAGTGAGAGATATGGGAGGAAATGTAAAAAATAAACCCAGTGAAAAGCAGGGGCACCATGGACACAAATAGAAAACACTCTATCAGCATTTTTGGGTCCAGATTATTCAATATTCTGTCAGAAGATATCAGAAATGCTGCTGGAGCAAGTGTAGAAGTGTTCGAGGAAACTGTATCACTACCTCTGTAAAGTACCAAATCAACCAGACTGTGATGGATATGTGGGTCGCTAACGGCACCAGACAACCTTGGCCCAGAGCTGGGCTGTAGGGGTAGGTTAAAACTCAAAACCAGCTACAGGTATATCACAGGTGGCAGACAAGGTTACTGTAATGCATTGGTGTCTCTGGGTTGTCTCATAGTGCAGTACTGACAGTACACCAGAATTTCAGTTAACCCTTTTTTTTTTTTTTTTCAAAATTCACATTACACATTATTTGGGTTATAATTTAAGGAGGTTGTTTTTTATTCACCAGTGTTTTGTGAAAATTTTCTAGCCAAATCAGTATTTTTTCATTATAAAAAAGATGTGAATATCACAATATTTACGGAACCATGGTACATAGTGACCTGTCTTTAGTATTCAGAGGAGCATGTATAGGTTGGCACAGTGCTGAATGCATGGCATATGAGTTTCAGTGTGGACAAGTATAAAATAATACATCATGGGTACAGTATAACAGTGTAAAATGTATGGAAATCCACTAGCAAAGACAGACAAAGGAGGACCCTGGAATAGTCATTATCAGTAACCTAATGTTAACTAGAGTGCCTGCCTGTGCACAGCAAAGTCAACAGATTGCAAGGTGTCATGGCTAGAATTTTTTCAGTGAAATAATCAAAACAATATAGGTAGTACGTTGGTAGACAGCAACCGCCCAGGGAGGTACTACTGTCCTGCCAAATGAGTGTAAAACTAAAGCCTGTAATTGTTTTAAATGATGGTAGGATTGCTGGTGTCATTTTTTCTGTCTCATAAACATGCAAGATTTCAGGTATGTCTTGCTACTTCTACTTACACTTAGGTCACACTACACATACATGTACAAGCATATATATACACACCCCTCTGGGTTTTCTTCTATTTTCTTTATAGTTCTTTTTTATTTCCTCTTATCTCTATGGGGAAGTGGAACAGAATTCTTCCTCCGTAAGCCATACATGTTGTAAGAGGCAACTAAAATGCCAGGAGCAAGTGGCTAGTAACCCCTTTTCCTGTATAAATTACTAAATTTGAAAAGAGAAACTTGTTTTTCCTTTTGGGCCACCCTGCCTTGGTGGGATACGGCCGGTTTGTTGAAAAAAAAAAATCAAAACAATATTATCAGATCAACCAGGCTGTGTTAGATATGTGGGTTGGTGGACCAGCAGCAGCAACAGCCTGGTTGACCAAGCAAGTACCAGACGAGACCGGCCTATGGCTGGGCTCCGGGAGTAGAAAACTTATGGAACTCATCAAAGGTATATCACTATAATTCACTTGTTAGACCTCACTTTGAATATGCTGTCCAGTTTTGATCTTCAATTAGTTTCACCAATGAAAAAGTGGAGAAGGTGGAAAGAAATTTAACAATTTATTCCTATTCATTAAAGAACAAACCATATAAAGAAAGAGTTGAAGCACTTGTGTAATTACTGGGGTGGGATTAAATTTTGGTAAATCAAATTCAAAATGGGAATTGACACAGTTACTTTTTGCTGATGATACTGTGCTTATGGGAGATTCTAAAGAAAAATTGCAAAGGTTAGTGGATGAGTTTGGGAATGTGTGTAAAGGTAGAAAGTTGAAAGTGAACATAGAAAAGAGTAAGGTGAAGAGGGCGTCAAATGATTTAGATAAAGAAAAATTGGATATCAAATTGGGGAGGAGGAGTATGGAAGAAGTGAATGTTTTCAGATACTTGGGAGTTGACGTGTCGGCGGATGGATTTATGAAGGCTGAGGTTAATCATAGAATTGATGAGGGAAAAAAGGTGAGTGGTGCGTTGAGGTATATGTGGAGTCAAAAAACGTTATCTATGGAGGCAAAGAAGGGAATGTATGAAAGTATAGTAGTACCAACACTCTTATATGGGTGTGAAGCTTGGGTGGTAAATGCAGCAGCGAGGAGACGGTTGGAGGCAGTGGAGATGTCCTGTTTAAGGGCAATGTGTGGTGTAAATATTATGCAGAAAATTCGGAGTGTGGAAATTAGGAAAAGGTGTGGAGTTAATAAAAGTATTAGTTAGAGGGCAGAAGAGGGGTTGTTGAGGTGGTTTGGTCATTTAGAGAGAATGGATCAAAGTAGAATGACATGGAAAGCATATAAATCTATAGGGGAAGGAAGGCGGGGTAGGGGTCGTCCTCGAAAGGGTTGGAGATAGGGGGTAAAGGAGGTTTTGTGGGCAAGGGGCTTGGACTTCCAGCAAGCATGCGTGAGCGTGTTAGATAGGAGTGAATGGAGACAAATGGTACTTGGGACCTGACGATCTGTTGGAGTGTGAGCAGGGTAATATTTAGTGAAGGGATTCAGGGAAACCGGTTATTTTCATTTAGTTGGACTTGAGTCCTGGAAATGGGAAGTACAATGCCTGCACTTTAACCCTTTCAGGGTCCGTCCCGTAGATCTACGGCTTTACGTTTAGGGTCCAAACTGTAGATCTGTGTCATGAGCTCAGCTCACTCTGATAAACTGTGAGTGGCACATTTGGGCCTAGATATGAGAGAATACATCTATGTGATATGTGTGCACCACATAAAACAGATCCTGCAGCACACTGTATAATGAGAGAAAAAAACTGAAGTCATGTCTTTTCGATTAAAACAGCGACTTTGCAGTGTTTTTTTGTATGTTTTTTATAGTTGTATTTGCTATTTCTTGGTCTCATTTGATAGAATGGAAGACATATTACAGAAATAGAGATGATTTTGATTGGTTTTAGCACTGGAAATGGCTTGAAACTGAGCTCAAAGTAGCAGAAATGTTAAATTTTTTCCGATAGTCAAGAGTACACAAATGACCTCACACGTCTAATACACGCCAGCTCGTGGGTCTAATATGCATTCACAAATATGGTGATGATATTTATACAATTATTACAGTATTGCATAACAGTAAATCTTCTATTTTTTGGTGTGAATAAAAATTCATTATGTGAATAAAAAATCAAAATGTAAGTTATTTGTAAAGCCTCAAAACGTAACTAATGAACAGAGGAAATGTTAGTTTAGTTCCAGGAATACCTACATTGTTTATTCTGGACCCTATTTTGAAATTGGAATATTTTGAACTTTGTGTTAAATTGGCCAAATTAACAATTTCCGATCACTTTAATTTGTAGTTGAAACAGTTGACTTGGCGATTTCTTGTGCTCAGTCGATAGAATAGAAGTAATACTAGTGAAATAGCTAAGAATTTGGTTGACTGGAATAATGTAATTGGCTTAAAATAGGAGTCAAAGTCGGCAAAATCGCCGATTCGTAAATATCGCTGACACATCAAAATTCGCGAGAGCATAATTTTGTCAATTTTCCATCAAATTTCATACTTTTTGTTTTATTACCTTCACAAAAAGATTCTCTACCATTTCATAAGAAAAAATAACAAATTTTTTTTTTGAAAATTCTTGGACACTGGGGCACCACTTCAGATTTGGGCCTTGGACCCTGAAGGGGTTAAAGGAGGGGTTTGGGATATTGACAGTTTGGAGGGATATGTTGTGTATCTTTATATGTGTATGCTTCTAAACTGTTGTATTCTGAGCACCTCTGCAAAAACAGTGATAATGTGTGAGTGTGGTGAAAGTGTTGAATGATGATGAAAGTATTTTCTTTTTGGGGATTTTCTTTCTTTTTTGGGTCACCCTGCCTCGGTGGGAGACGGCTGACTTGTTGAAAAAAAAAAAAAAAGATTGCTGACTGCTTGTAAGTTATTCATTAATAGGTAGAAAACATAAATTTTGGGCATAATTATAGTCTTTCAAGATTTTTACAAGAAATACTATTAGGTATTATTAGTGGAGCATTCAAGTTTTGATTAAGAAAATAGGAATTACTTTCTACATTTGTGTATCCTATTCTAGAAAATTGTGTGTGGTTCTGATTCCTCTATGTAGTGTGATATTTCTGTAAATGAGAATGAAAAAGTCCACTCAAAGTTTCACATACAATGAAGGCCTTACCACTTGCTATTCAATTTTTGGAAGTGCTTTTTCCATTGTTTTTACAAAAAGTCACACTACTTGGAGGAACTTTATGAGACCTTTCTGTATTTATTACTGTTTATTCTTATGTGCTTTAATCATGATTTTACTCTTGAAATTGTCTTATTGTATGATTCTTCTATAAATTAATATATTACTGATTACTAAGTTATGTAGTCTACATCATTTTAAGGCAAATGCAGTGGCAAGAAGGCTGGTTATATTAGGCTTAGGGAGGTTTATCTGTAGTAGCAACCCCTTGTAGGAGATAATAGGGCATGTAAAGTAATAGAGGTAAGTTAATAAATATCACATAATCGTGAAAAAAAACTACCCAGCAAAAATCATGGCTTTAAATCCAGGAAAGGGGAGAATATGAAAACACAATTCAGTAAATATTCTTTCCTTGTTGACAGCAGACCCAAGCTGAGTGGCCACAACAAAAGACCGAACAGACCTGATGTTACGAAGATACCACAAGAGGAACCTCCAGCTAAGGTATCACTCACTAAAGCTTAAGATGAGTAACTATAGCTTAGTAATATGTGAAATAAATAAATGGATATAAGTTCACTAAATATACTGTTAACGTAAAGTAATTGTGTGTACTCTGAAAGGTAAGTGAAGTTAAACTTGTGTTAAGGATTGACTAGGCTGTAACATGCATTGTTTTGTCTTTACCAGTTGGAATTTTTTTTTTTTTTGGGGGGGGAGGGTCATCAGTTCCCTAGCCTAGTTATACTGCTTGTATACCATACCAGTTTGAAGACTATTAGTAAATAAGCAATTTTCCTAATCCTTGAAAATTTGGTATTCTTCTTTATTTGGTGAGTATTGTGTTTATATTACCGTATTCTTTTGAGATAGGAAGTAGAGGAAATAAAGCACAGCCGAATGAACTTTTTATACTTGAAAAAATGTCACTTTGTTTACCCACTTAGTTTGGAGGAAAAATTATCAGTTGTCATTATTGTAGATTGACATTGCATTTAAAAATTATAACTTTCATTATGGATTCCCGATATATTTTCACCCCTTTGTCAACACTTACAAGTCTTTTTCATGTTTTCAGCTGGGATTATATGATACAGACAAAGACACTCAGAGTATGGAAATACATGACAATATTAAGGCTGTGGTAAGTGTCAGGTCATGAAAGAAGATAAACAGATGCTAGAAAGAATGAACTTATGCAAATTTTATGCAGTTCAATGAGAGATGCTGAAATTGCATTAGAAAATAGAATAGCTTGTTTATATTTTTATTGCATAATCGAGTGGGTAGGGTAGGAGCTTTATTTTAAAGACTAAGGTAACAGATGGAACTGTAATGGGCTTTTGATTTTTCACATTGATACTTATCGTTCGAGTTCATATAATGCCGTCTGAAAACAACTGACACACTGATCCTGTGTCATGGATTGCTCTCAGCTCACCTGTATATGAAGTCTAACCTTGGGTAGTACTGTGAAATGTTAAATCCACAGTCAAACATATCTAGTAGGATAAAGTAGAAGATACCCCCTGAGCATGATTTTGTGCTGGCATACTTAATCACTTGCGTCGGTCACATTTGTTTAATGATGTGCCACTATATATTCACAATTTGGCGATGAAATTTTGTTGTACAATAAAACGGATAAAGCTGCTGTGCTCATTGAGGTGTCTTGGTTTGTCATCAAGATTGACAGGTCGATATCATGAAACAAATAAATATAGTGGCTGTTACATTTGACATCCACTACTTGCTGCTTCCAGTGGTAGGAAGCTTAACCTGTCTGTGTGCCAGCAACTGTGTGGGTGTATTTGTCATAAACATTTGTGAGGACCAGCGTGTTCTTAATTTCACAGGTATCATGAAAGTATTGATTGTATTGAAAAACAGTTTCAGTGATGTTTGGTGTAACACTGCAGATATAATCAATATAAGTGATTTATCAGAAGTATTTTAGTACTAGAAGATGTATTAATATAACAGATTGGACAAAGTCATTGTCACATGCAACAAGCAAGCAAGGACAGCTTGACTGGTGAGTACTGCTTACATTACTTAAGATTTTTATTTCAGCAATATTAGGGCACCAGGTAATGATGCAGCATATGGGTGTTAGCATGGACCTGGAGAAATTGCAAGAGGATTGATGTAAAAAGCAAGCCAAAGATGTGGTAAGAACACATCTAAAAGAAAATTAAATTGAAATACAGATGAATTGACATGGATTTAAAATGGAAAATTTCTTCTGTGCCTGAATTAAGAAAAATTAGGATGAGATAATAAAATTATATTAAGGATAGCATTACAAGACCAAATAAAAGTAAATATGGTTGAAGACATTGTATAGGTGTAAGGTAAAGAAATAGGGTGTAATTATTTATTTGTATTTAGATAATGCACTACATTTCATGTACTCAAGTGAACCTATGTTGCACAAAGACAGATTTGTGCTTGAGGTGCCCAAATTATAAAAAATCTTGAATGTAATAGGAAATGGACTTGTTTGCTCATTTAGGGAAACATTTGAGAGGACATGTGTGAGCATCTTAGATACAAGTGAATGTAGGCAAGTGGTTTATATGATGTGATATGCGTCGGAGTGAGAGCAAATTAATATTAATGAAACGATTCACGGAAATCAGTTTGCTGGACTTGAGCCCTGGAGGTGGGAAGTATAGTGCCGGCTCTCTGAGGGTTGGGGATATTGAAGTTCAGAGGCTCATTTGAACTGTGATGTCAGCATGCTTTTGAGTGAGTGAGTGCATACATGTGTGTATACTCACCTATGTGTGTGTGCATGCACATGAGTGCCCATGGTGTGTTGCGAGAGACAAACAGACACAAACACACACACACAAACATTTTTGTAATTGCCGACTGTATTTACCATATGTTTAAAAGAAACCAGGAAATAATAATCATAATAATTGATGGGATCATGAAAGAAATGTTAAAAGCAGGTGGGGATACAGTTTTGAAGCATATATTTAGGTAAGGAGACTTTTGTTGCTGTCTTGGATTTAGCAAAGGCATGTGATAAGGTGGATAAGGAAGCAATGTGGCAGATGTTGCAAGTGTATGGAATAGATGGTAAGTTAATAAATGCTGTTAAGAGTTTTTACGAGGATAGTGAGGCTTTTGTTAGGTTATGTAGGAGAGAGGGAGATTATTTCCAGTAAAAGTAGAGCTTAGACAGGGATGTGTAATGTCACCATGATGGTTTAACATATTTATAGATGGGGTTGTGAAAGAAGTGAATGCTAAGGTGTTGGGTAGAGGTGTGTGGGATTAAAATATGTGGAATCTAATACAAAATGGGAGTTGTCACATTTACTGTTTGCTAATGATACTGTGCTTTTTGGAGATTCAGAGGAGAAGCTGCAAAGGTTAGTGGACAAATTTAGGAGGGTGTGTAAAGGAAGTTAAAAGTGAACTTATGCAAGAGCAAGCTGATGAGGGGTAACAAACAAGTTAGGTAATGAAAGATTGGATATCAGATTGGAAGGAGTATGGAGGAAGTGAATTTGTTCAGGTATTTGGGAGTGGACGTGTCAGCGGATGGATATGTGAAAGACAGGTGAACTATATAATTGATGAAGGAAAAATGTGGGTGGTGCAATGAGGCATCTGTGGAGACAAAGAATGTTATCCATGGGGGCAAATAGGAGGTTGGAGGCAGTGGAGATATCTTGTCTGAGGGCAATGTGTGGTATTCCTGGGGTCAACGCCCCCATGGCATGGTCCACAACCAGGCCTCACAGTGGATTAGGGTCTGGAGATTAGGCGGAGGTGCAGAGTTACTAAAAGAAGGGGTTGAGGTGGTTAGGACATTTAAAGAGGATGGAGGAAAATAGGACAACTTGGGGTGTGCATAAATTTGTAGTGGATGGAAGGTGGGATAAGGGTTGCCTTAGGAAAGGATGGAGGGAGGGAATAAAGGAGTTTTTGTGTGCAAGAGGCTTGTACATCCAGCAGGCATGTGTGAGCATGTTAGACAGGAGTGAGTGGAGGCAAATGGTTTTTGGGACCCTACGAGCTGTTGGAGTGTAAGCAGAGTAACATTTTGTGAAGGGCTTCAGGGGAAACCGGTTAGCCAGACTTGAGTCCTGAAGGTGGAAAGTACAGTGCCTGCACTCTAAAGAAGGGGTGGAAATATTTGCAGTTTTGGAAGGGCATCTGAACTGTAGTATCTATATGCCCCTGGCAAGAGAGGGATAGAGTGGATGATGGTGAAAGTGTTTCTTTTTCAGGTCACCCTTCTTCGGTGGGAGACGACCAGTTTGTTAGAAAAAATAGTTGTTGCTTTTATTATTATTTCCTGGTTTCATGTCAATATATGGTGAATATTTTTACAAATACGTACCGTATATGTATATACTTTGACAAGCCTGGCCCATGGCCGGGCTCCAGGAGCGGTAAGACTGTCGAAACTCATCAGAGGTATATCAAAGGTGTGGGATTAGGTTTATTTCATGGCAAAATGTGTAGGCAATTTGAAAAAGTTTCTAAAACTTTTAATCAGATCTAAAAATTGTATTAACCCTTTCACTGTCAAGACCCTTGATCCTGAAGTCACTCTGTGTCAAAGAATTTTCAAAAAAAAAAAATTCTTATGAAATAATAGAGAATCTTTTTCCGATGGTAATGACACCAAAAGTATGAAATTTGATGGAAAACTTACAGAATTATGCTCTCACAAAGTTAAGCAGTCTCGGCGATGTATACACATTGGCTGTTTCGCCCACTTTGAACCTTATTTTTGGCCAAATTCATTGTTCCAGTCAACCAAATTCATAGCTATTTCTTTACAACTCCATTTGTTCTATCAATTGAGTACAAGAAACCACCCATTTACCGATTTCAACTACCCAATAAAGTGGTCAGAAATTGGCAATTTGGCCAATTTCACACAAATTTCAAAAGATGCCAATTTCAAAATAGGGTCCAGAATAAATAATGCAGACATTCCTGGCACTAAACTAACATTTTTTTCTGTTCATTAGTCATGTCTCCAGGGCCCTCTTATATTACTCTTACTTTCCATTTTGAATTTTTATTCACACAAAAATAGAAGATTTACTGTTATGCATACTACTGCATTATTATATAATTGTATAAATAATGTCAACCCATTTGTGACTGCATATTAGACTGGCCAGCTGGACACGTATTGGACAGTGGCATCGTTTGTTTACTCTTCAACTTCTGCAAAAATCAAACATTTCTGCTACTTTGATCTCAGTTTCAAGGTACTTTTCATCTTGAAACCTATCAAAATAATCTCTATTTCTGTAATATATCTTCCATTCTATCAAATGAGACCAAGAAAACAAGGATACAACCATAAATACTATATGAAAATACACCTGAAAGTCAGCGTTTTAATCCAAAAACACTGTCGGAGTTTTTTTTTCCTCTCATTATGCACTTCGTGCTGCAGGATTTTATACTGTGCACACTGACCATGCAGACCCATTCTCTCACATGTAGGTCTACCAACTTTCTCCTGCTTGATTTGAAGCCGCTAGAATTTTGGGGTATTAATACGTCACCAACACTGGCTCATAAGATGTGTCTATACGGCAAAGGTGTAAAATTTGAATATTTCATCAAGATTGATAAGTAATCTTAAAAGCCATGGTGACTAATTCTTTCATTTTTATTTTTTTTTTTATTATCACACTGGCCGATTCCCACCAAGGCAGGGTGGCCCGAAAAAGAAAAACTTTCACCATCATTCACTCCATCACTGTCTTGCCAGAAGGGTGCTTTACACTACAGTTTTTAAACTGCAACATTAACACCCCTCCTTCAGAGTGCAGGCACTGTACTTCCCATCTCCAGGACTCAAGTCCGGCCTGCCGGTTTCCCTGAACCCCTTCATAAATGTTACTTTGCTCACACTCCAACAGCACGTCAAGTATTAAAAACCATTTGTCTCCATTCACTCCTATCAAACACGCTCACGCATGCCTGCTGGAAGTCCAAGCCCCTCGCACACAAAACCTCCTTTACCCCCTCCCTCCAACCTTTCCTAGGCCGACCCCTACCCCGCCTTCCTTCCACTACAGACTGATACACTCTTGAAGTTATTCTGTTTCGCTTCATTCTCTCCACATGTCCGAACCACCTCAACAACCCTTCCTCAGCCCTCTGGACAACAGTTTAGGTAATCCCGCACCTCCTCCTAACTTCCAAACTACGAATTCTCTGCATTATATTCACACCACACATTGCTCTCAGACATGACATCTCCACTGCCTCCAGCCTTCTCCTCGCTGCAACATTCATCACCCATGCTTCACACCCATATAAGAGCGTTGGTAAAACTATACTCTCATACATTCCCCTCTTTGCCTCCAAGGACAAAGTTCTTTGTCTCCACAGACTCCTAAGTGCACCACTCACCCTTTTCCCCTCATCAATTCTATGATTCACCTCATCTTTCATAGACCCATCCGCTGACACGTCCACTCCCAAATATCTGAATACATTCACCTCCTCCATACTTTCTCCCTCCAATCTGATATCCAATCTTTCATCACCTAATCTTTTTGTTATCCTCATAACCTTACTCTTTCCTGTATTCATTTTCAATTTTCTTCTTTTGCACACCCTACCAAATTCATCCACCAATATCTGCAACTTCTCTTCAGAATCTCCCAAGAGCACAGTGTCATCAGCAAAGAGCAACTGTGACAACTCCCACTTTATGTGTGATTCTTTATCTTTTAACTCCACGCCTCTTGCCAAGACCCTCGCATTTACTTCTCTTACAACCCCATCTATAAATATATTAAACAACCACGGTGACATCACACATCCTTGTCTAAGGCCTACTTTTACTGGGAAATAATTTCCCTCTTTCCTACGTACTCTAACTTGAGCCTCACTATCCTCGTAAAAACTCTTCACTGCTTTCAGTAACCTACCTCCTACACCATACACCTGCAACATCTGCCACATTGCCCCCCTATCCACCCTGTCATACGCCTTTTCCAAATCCATAAATGCCACAAAGACCTCTTTAGCCTTATCTAAATACTGTTCACTTATATGTTTCACTGTAAACACCTGGTCCACACACCCCCTACCTTTCCTAAAGCTTCCTTGTTTATCTGCTATCCTATTCTCTGTCTTACTCTTAATTCTTTCAATAATAACTCTACCATACACTTTGCCAGGTATACTCAACAGACTTATCCCCCTATAATTTTTGCACTCTCTTTTATCCCCTTTGCCTTTATACAAAGGAACTATGCATGCTCTCTGCCAATCCCTAGGTACCTTACCCTCTTCCATACATTTATTAAATAATTGCACCAACCACTCCAAAACTATATCCCCACCTGCTTTTAACATTTCTATCTTTATCCCATCAATCCCGGCTGCCTTACCCCCTTTCATTTTACCTACTGCCTCACGAACTTCCCCCACACTCACAACTGGCTCTTCCTCACTCCTACAAGATGTTGTTCCTCCTTGCCCTATACACGAAATCACAGCTTCCCTATCTTCATCAACATTTAACAATTCCTCAAAATATTCCCTCCATCTTCCCAATACCTCTAACTCTCCATTTAATAACTCTCCTCTCCTATTTTTAACTGACAAATCCATTTGTTCTCTAGGGTTTCTTAACTTGTTAATCTCACTCCAAAACTTTTTCTTATTTTCAACAAAATTTGTTGATAATTCTTTCATGTGGGAGATAACTAAGCACAGAGTTTACCCACTTAAAAAATTGCAATACGTAATATATTATTTTCACATTTTAATGAGTCACAATAATTAATGCTGTCCGCTAGTGAGCAACACCATACAGAAAACGAAAATTCTTGAGTTTTATGTAATTGGATAAAAGTTAGATAATGAACCACCACTGACCTAAATTTCTGTGTAAACCTTGGTTTTAACTTGATTATTTATGAAGCAAATTTAAAAAGTCCTGGTTATTATTAACTACACTGAATATTTTTCTCAACAAGAGTGGGCATGTACATATTACTTATTCATTTTGTACCTTAACGTATGTTGGTGATGAAACTATTTTGAGAAAGCAGATTAAAACTTCAAAATTATTGTTCTGACTATAGAAAAATTATCTATGTAAGGATATGCAATAATGAATAACCAATAAAAGTGATGAACACTTGTCATTGCTCAATAATAACCAATGTGGAGACAGAAACTCATCATCCCACTTTGTTTCCATGTGGGTTATTATGCAATAGTATTTATGTAGTGAAGTTTCAGCAAAATTAGTTTATAATTTTGTTAAATCTCATAAAACCAGATGTGTCACTTTAAAGTAGTTATGAAATACTAATGATGTACAGTAATTAATAGTGATAGCATTCAGTAATATAATTATTACCTGTATTTTTAAATAGTATCACTGTACAGAGTGAGGTTCTTCATTAGACAGTAAAATTATAATGTTATAAAATGCAAATGCGTGTAAATGTGTGTAAAGGTAGAAAGTTGAAAGTGAACATAGAAAAGAGTAAGGTGATGAGGGTATCAAATGATTTAGATAAAGAAAAATTGGATATCAAATTGGGGAGGAGGCGTATGGAAGAAGTGAATGTTTTCAGATACTTGGGAGTTGACGTGTCGGCGGATGGATTTATGAAGGATGAGGTTAATCATAGAATTGATGAGGGAAAAAAGGTTAGTGGTGCGTTGAGGTATATGTGGAGTCAAAAAACGTTATCTATGGAGGCAAAGAAGGGAATGTATGAAAGTATAGTAGTACCAACACTCTTATATGGATGTGAAGCTTGGGTGGTAAATGCAGCAGTGAGGAGACGGTTGGAGGCAGTGGAGATGTCCTGTCTAAGGGCAATGTGTGGTGTAAATATTATGCAGAAAATTCGGAGTGTGGAAATTAGGAGAAGGTGTGGAGTTAATAAAAGCATTAGTCAGAGGGCAGAAGAGGGGTTGTTGAGGTGGTTTGGTCATTTAGAGAGAATGGATCAAAGTAGAATGACATGGAAAGCATATAAATCTATAGGGGAAGGAAGGAGGGGTAGAGGTCGTCCTCGAAAAGATTGGAGAGAGGGGGTAAAGGAGGTTTTGTGGGCGAGGGACTTGGACTTCCAGCAAGCGTGCGTGAGCGTGTTAGATAGGAGTGAATGGAGACGAATGATACTTGGGACCTGACGATCTGTTGGAGTGTGAGCAGGGTAATATTTAGTGAAGGGATTCAGGGAAACCGGTTATTTTCATATATTCGGACTTGAGTCCTGGAAATGGGAAGTACAATGCCTGCACTTTATAGGAGGGGTTTGGGATATTGGCAGTTTGGAGGGATATGTTGTGTATCTTTATATGTGTATGCTTCTAAACTGTTGTATTGTGAGCACCTCTGCAAAAACAGTGATAATGTGTGAGTGTGGTGAAAGTGTTGAATGATGATGAAAGTATTTTCTTTTTGGGGATTTTCTTTCTTTTTTGGGTCACCCTGCCTCAGTGGGAGACGGCCAACTTGTTGAAAAAAAAAAAAATGCAAATGATGGGTTCATTCTTAAAAAGGTTGGGATTGTAAATTTATTAAGATGAGGATTTCCTAGAAGCAGTATAAATATTTTAGGAGGATAAAGTACAACATTAAGGACTGGTAAAATGAGGAGCTGAAAGAAAGGATATGATTTACAATTAAACTGCAATTTGGAGAGGTAACCTGATGTGATATTTCTGTCCAACCTGGACCATTATCGTGTTACTACTGTGACTTGATGAAAGTTCGTGATTGACAAAAATGTGACTTTTAGTTTCCTTTACTTACGGGTCTGTGTAAATTGTTCTGCCACAGTACACTGATGTGACCGTTATTCTTCTTTTAACCCTTAAACTGTCCAAGCAGATCTACGTTCATATACGTAGTGCTCCAAAAGTAGATCTACATTTTTTTTACACATTTTCAAATATAACAAAAAAAAAAAACATAGATCAAAGTTTTTTTACACATTTTCAGATGTAAAAAAAAAAAATTACTTTTTTTTTTTACATACTTTCAAATGTTGAAAAAACGTTGCTCTACGTTTGGACAGTTTAAGGGTTAATAAGACACAGTCACTAAACTGTTGTAGGTATGCATGGTATTAATGGAAGAAAATGCAGTACGGTATTCATTAGATGTATTGTTTAGTAACAAATTTGAAACTATATTAGATTGTATCATGTAACTTGTTGAAAAATTTGTAAAAGGTAAATAATAGTGTGTCAGTGAATTGATTACCTGTTAAAGAACTAGACGAGTTTACAGCTAACCCACAGTTTTGGAGAGGAAACTAGATGTATTGGCACTTTATTAATTTAGTAAGCATATACTTTATTCAGTAGTTGTAGCACACATTACAGTACTGTACCTCTGCTTAGAATTTGTTCGTTGCAGCCTTCGGCATCTCCTATTTAAAAAGTTGCACTTTTTGCTGTCTTTTTCCGCTTTTCTCTTGTGTTAAAAATTGTGGTCTCTTGTTCTCCCTGTTGCTAATTTAAAAAATATTTGCTTTTTCATCTGTTTTAAATTTGTATGTGATTTTATCCTCTTTAGCTTAAGAGAATATTTATATTTGTGCAGTGTGGAATATTTTTAAATCTGCGATACATTTTATTTCACTTTTTTAACCTTTTTGTTTCGGCTGCATGTTTCTTAAGTTACAGGTACATTATTACTAATGTTTATTCATGTTTAGTTCTAATTTATTAAATATATCTAAATTTCCCAACCCACATATCTAAAAATGATTAAAAACTTTGGAGAAGTGCGTAGGATTCTCTTAAAATTACAATGATGTGGCCGTCTGGGAATAATTATTTACAGTTGCCTCAGGATCTTTATTTACTCATATTTTTTTTAAGATTTTGTTATTCTGGGTCATATAAGTTCTGTTTTCTCCATTGATTCCTTACATAGCACTTTGCAAGATTCAAAATTCCCTAAGGTCAAGTAATCTCAGTATTTTTCTCTGTGTAATATTTTTACACGTGCAAATATATTGATATAATAAGTTATACCCTCTGGTAGATCGCATATATACATCAAGAACATCACTGGCGCTAGTAATCACCAATGAGTTATTAGTTTATTCCACGATGATAACGTCCTGTGTATCAGTGTTCACATTTTCCTTTGAAACTGAAGAATCTAACATAATTTATATTGGTGTACTGTACATTTTTATATCTCATAAGATTAGCAATTTCCGATTAAATATATTATGAGAAACTTAAATGCAATACTCTTGTGTAATTCATTGCTGTATATACAGTCAGCCTATCCATCTTGTTCCTGAAAAGTTTCTGTAACTATTAGGAAAGCTTCGTAAATTGGATTTACTAGTACTGTATGAGATTTTGCTGATCTGAAAGTAAACTTTTTTAACAAGGTGATTGATATGACTTTCAAAGAGTTTTTACATTTTATAACTACAGTAGTTTTCAGAACTTCAACAACTATGATTGTTAGTGATAATGGTCTTATAGTTTAAAGAGTTTTTCCTGCCATCATTTTTTATATGTTGGCATAATATTGAACATTTTCTATTTATCAGTTAATTAACCTTGGGGAATATTCTAAATACAATGTGATGTCTCTGGTTCAAGTGGGTTGCTTTTGTTTTTATCTAGTAGTAAATTTTGTACTTTCTACTCCAACTGTTATTGAAACACCGTCTCGTGTTGCTGTTGCAAAAAGGATAAAAAGGCACAATATCGTGACTGGAACAATAAAAAAATAACCTGTACATGGGAGAATGAAACTTATGACAATGTTTAGGTCCAACTTGGACCATTAACTTGTCAGTCCAAGTTGGACTGAAATGTCATTCATCGTAAGTTTCATTCTCTAATGTGTAGGTTATTTGTGTATTGCTGTTGCAAGTTAAAATCTTGCTTTATTAGCTCTGTTTACTCTACAAATCCATTTTAAAATTCTGTTTAATGTTTCACACTAATTTATTTTACTGCTTTCTGTTCTTTCTCTTTGCCTGGTCTTCTGTGCATTATTTTAATTAATGCAGCTGGAATTGCATTTAAGATGTGAATCATTTTTAATACTAATCTATTCTTAAGTAATCTATTGCTCTGCGAAGTTGCTGATTAGTACAGTAGATGGCCTAATAAGGAGGGTTCAGCACCATTATGGATTAGCAAGAATAGAGTACAGGAGAGCCCCACTTATATATATAGCAGGTTGAGTTCCAGGCTACTGCTGTAATGCAAAAATTGCTGTAAAGTGAAACATAGCCTTTTTTTTTTTCATTTTCAAATGCATATGAAAGCCTGATAACATGTTTACACTATCATATATTAAGAGCTAGGTGTAAAAAATGCATATGCTGTATACACAGTATTTACCTTAACCCTTTGAGGGTCCAGAGGCCAATTCTCAAGAGTGACAACCAGGGTCCAAGAATTTAAAAAAAAAAATTTTTTGTTATTTTTTTCTTATGAAATGGTAGAGAATCTTTTTCTGAAGGTAATATGTAAAACAAAAAGTACGAAATTTGATGGAAAATTGATGAAATTATGCTCTCGCGAATTTTGATGTGTCAGCGATATTTACACATCGGCAATTTTGCCGAATTTGACTCCCATTTTAGGCCAATTACATTATTCCAGTTGACCATATTCTTAGCTATTTCGCTAGTATTGCTTCTATTTTATTGATTGAGTACAAGAAATCGCCCAGTCAACTGTTTCAACTACCCAAGAAAGTGATTGGAAATTGGTAGTTTGGCCAATTTAACACAAAGTTCAGAATATTCCAATTTCAAAATAGGGTTCAGAATAAACAGTGCAGGCATTTCTGGCACTAAACTAGCATTTCCTGTGTTCATTAGTTACATTTTCATGCTTTACAAATGAATTCCATTTTGTTTTTTTATTCACCTAATGAATTTTTATTCACACCAAAAAACAGAAGATTTACTGTTAGGCAATGTTGTAATAATTGTATAAATAATATCAGCACATTTGTGAATGTATATTAGACCCACCAGCTGACATGTATTAGACTCGTGATGTCATTTGTTTACTCTTGAACATTGGCAAAAATTGAACATTTCCACTACTTTGAGCTCAGTTTCAAGCCATTTTCAGTATTAAAACCAATCAAAATCATCTCTATTTCTGTAATATATCTTCCAGTCTATCAAATGCGACCAAGAAATCGCAAATACAAATGTAAAAAACATGAAAAAACACTGCAAAATCATTGTTTTAATCCAAGATTGCAGTTCAGTTTTTTTTTCTCTCATTTTGCACCGCGTGCTGCAGGATTTGTTTTATGTGGTGCACACTTACCACATAGATGTATTCTCTCATACCTAGGCTCAAATTTACCGCTCGCAGGTTATCTGAGTGAGCTGAGCTCTTGGCGTAGATCTACGGCTTGGACCCTGGCTTCAAAGCCGTAGATCTATGGGATGGACCCTGAAAGGGTTAAATATTTTCATCCTTAGCTTATAGTGAATATATTTATTGTAGGAAATCTGAATAAATGAAGAATGGGAATAATTGAAAACCTCTGCATAATGGCAATTCGTGTTTTAGTTTGATTTAGTATTTATTGAGGGTGAAGTCATACACTGTTTGAATGTTATTGTTTCTGCAAGATCTGGCTGTTAGAAGCAACATTTCGATGATAACCTGGAGTTAGATGAATGTTTTGAAGGTAAAAAATTAGTTTTATGTACCTAGATCCAGCAGAAATATAGATAATAGCAGAATTTAATTTACAGGTAATGTGGCTAGCAAGATTTTAGCCATATTTGTCAGGAAGGCTTTTTTTAAGGTTACTTGTGTGATACTTGACCAGTCATCTCACTAGTCTTGTTGATAGCATAATCCAAAGGATTCAAAATTGTAAAGAAAAATGAAAAATATTTGCTGGAAATTAAGCAGCATTTATTTCTATTTGAAATACTATAGGGGTAAAAAGTAATGCTAAAATAAAAAAAAAAATTCTAAGTGTTGACTTTTGTCCATTGAGTGTGACAATTTTTTTTGCAGTATTAGATAATCAGCAATACAATAGTGACCAGCTCAGTGGTTATCATTCCAGTTTACAAATGTTATCCATGCTCAGGGGGTTGTAACAGAGAAAGTGTTAGGGGTGAATGTGGTTGAGAATGAATGGACAAAGATTGAAAGATGAAGAGGTGGAGAGCTGCGGGAAGGAGAAACACAAGATTCCCCAAGTATGGCTTCAAACACAAGGTAAGAGCAAGAATGAGTGTGGCAGATCATGGCATTTTTTCACTTGATCATCATTAGTTATAATTAAATTTGAAATTGAATAAGATCTTTTTTTTTTTTTAAATAATTCCAGGCGACTCTCAGTTATTTGCACAAAAGCAAAACTATTGATGTACATGATAAAGGTATATTTTTAATTTAGTTTCAAGAAAGTGAGGTTGGCTATTCTACATTTTCTGGATAGCACTTGCTTATATAGCAAATGATATCTGAGCATATTTTCAGTGCACTTTGCTGCAGTGTAGGTTAAGGTGGTTGTACATATATTCAGATTTTGCAGTGTATAATGTTTAAATGGTATAACATATTTAAGAATAATTGGGAGTCGCTTGTTGATAACTCTATTTCAATGTGGAGCTGAAAGATTGATTTAAATTAAATGCTCAAGAGGTAACAGATTAATCTACGTAGTGTTTGATCATTGTTGCCATTTTCATTTGAATGTTTTATACACTAGTTACTTGGTGAAGGTTTTCTGAGACTCCCTCTATTTGGTGTTGAAGAGAGTTTAAATTTATTAGTCTCAAATAACTTGAATCCTTATAGTATTAGCATCTTATTTCTATGTAAGGTAATAAATGAAAGCTACCACAAAGATTGCTAAAATATCATAAAGAGCTACAGTAGTGGAGGAATTGCATGCAGTAAGGATGCTGTCATAGCTTATTCATATTACAAAACAACTATGATTTCTGTGAGTTTAAGGCCTTTGTGGTAAAATTAGTGAACCTTAAGTCAATATTAGGGATTCATGAGGAATTCCTCATGTTTGAATGCTCATTTTACTTAAATATTGCAATTTTTTATCTCCTTATTGGCCATATTGTTGTCTGTTTTCAATCAGTTCATTGTTTCCTTTATTTCCAGCCAGATGGCCCTGAGTAGAATCTTCTGCTTACAGTGTACTTGTTACACAACTTTGATATTTTAATTTTACTCTGGTAGTGCTCTTAACTCCAAAACTTAGGAGGCATTATTATGTGCAGGCTCAGTTGCTCTGTCATGTCAAAATCCAGATTTAGCCTTCCTTGCCTGGGGGTCTGGGGTGTTGCTGCTTAAACCAGACTGAAACAGCATTAGAAAGCTTATGAGTTTTTTCTTTTGAGTATTAAAGGGAAAGAGGAGGTATATATTCAGTGGATTGGGCTGTGTTTTGGGCAATTTTCATCACCTAGAAGGGAGGCGAGATATTATAAATGGCAATTTTATGCTTAGATTACAGTTTAGCTAAATTCTTAAATAAGTGTACATACTGTTCAAGTTTTATGTTTTGAACATGGATATTGCAATGTGCTATGTTTATCATGTCTGAGGAAATTATTTTCATTATTAATACATTGATTCAGAGGGCTGAGGAGAGATTGTTTGGGCCATCTAGGCAACTTGAGAGGATGCTTAGTAGGGTATATAAATCTGGGTTGGAGGGAAAGAGTGGGTTGGGGTCTCCCTAGAAATGGTTGGAGGTAGAAGGAAATGGGGGTTTTGAGTGCTAGAGGCTTGAACATCCAGCAGGCTTGTGTGAGCACATAAGATTGGAGTGGAGGCAAGTGGTTTTAATGACTTGATGTGCTCTTGGAGTGTGAGCTTTGAAACATTTAAGATAGGATTCAGGGGATAACCAACTAGCCGGATTCAAGTCTTGTAGGTGGGGAGGCAGTGCCTGCGCCCTTAAGGATGGGTGGGGATGTTGCAGTTCGGAGGGCCATCTGAACTGTGATTTCATCACGGTTCTGGCAAGACAGAGATTGAATGAATGATCATTGTGCTTTATCTTTTGGGAGACAGCTGGTGTGTTAAAAAACTCGTAAGAGATAGCATCTGGATTTACTTCACACAGTTTTCATATTAAAAGGTTAGTTCATTCAGACTTTCCAGTAGTTTACAAAATATCTTAAGACTTTTAAATATCATTTACTGATAGAAAACAGAGGAATACCCCATCTGTGCAAACTGTAGTGGATTAGATGCAACACAGCCCTTCGTTCCACTTATAAGTATCCTAAACTTACCATAAAGTTGAAGTGAACAGGCTCTTCGATCTTGTCTGAATGCCTTGTTTTTCACCCTAAAAAAAAAATATAGACACATCTCCCTCAATTCGGTGCCTCCATTGCATTTGATCTATTACTGTTTCCAAACATTCTTTGCATTCAGAAATTTATTTCTATATTTTTTTATTTTTTTCTCTGAAATGACTTTGCTCTTTATCTTTTGAATTCTCATGTCACGTAATCCATTTGATGATTCACTTGGGAGATTCTCCACCTTCTACTGTATTTCATTCCTTTTAGAAAAAAATGCAAAAGAAAAACAATTATATTAATGTCTACAGTGAAGTAGTATGCAGTGTAGTGTTAAATGTTTCTGAGACGTGAACACCATCTCTCTCTTTCCTCTCCTGTTTTTTTTACTCTTACTTTTCTTGCCTCTTTCTCTCCTTTACTCTCTCCTTCTCTTCCTCCTCTTCACTTTCAGTCTGGGTTAGAAATGTACAATAAATATCTTTATTATTTGTTTTTGTGAATATTCAGTTGTATTATAAATCATCAGCCATGGTACTGGGCAGTACACTCCTAATCAGCAGCCCTGCCAGCATTCCACTCGTGCAGTATGTAAAGCTATGTGAGCGAGACATAGGAGGAGAGGCTTTTGAGAGTTAAGAGTGGCAGACTTGGAATACAGAGTTGTTGTATTCATGGAAGGAGGGAGCTAGGAATGGTAGTAAACACAGCTGTACTCTGTAAACATACAAAATGAACTCTTCCAGTCACCCATCCTGACAGTATATCTCTGCTATTCATACCATCCTGTGCATTAAGCTACTCCTGTTGACAGGAAAGTAAATGGGCAAGGCAGCCTGGGTTTGACAGTTTGTAATAAAATGTATTCCTCATTTTAGGGGTTAGAATTGTAAATAATAGTTAAGAAGCATAAAGAAGTATTTAAAACAAGACAAGGACAAATAAATCAGATTAGACATGACAGGAAAATTTATGATGACTCTTTCTAGTTTAGTGATTAATTTGGTTATATTATTATTTTTTTTTTTTTTTTTTTTTTTTTTCAACAAGTCGGCCGTCTCCCACCGAGGCAGGGTGACCCAAAAAAGAAAGAAAATCCCCAAAAAGAAAATACTTTCATCATCATTCAACACTTTCACCACACTCGCACATTATCACTGTTTTTGCAGAGGTGCTCAGAATACAACAGTCTAGAAGCATAAACATATAAAGATACACAACATATCCCAATATCAACATATATTATTATTATTATTATTATTATTATCATTAACACACACATGATACAAATTTAGAGAAAGTAGATAGATTATTTTAAAGCTAAGATGAGCAAGAGTAAAGATACAATCACTATATGAAACATAAACCCTGAGGTTAAAAGATGATTGCTAGTAATCATAAGCTATTATTGACAAGATCTCTCATCAAGGAATACACTTTGATGTCCATAAAGGGCTCTTTAGTCAAGGTATTGGAGCTGTGTTCCCTTGATCATACCTGATTGCCTCCTTATTTCCTAGTGATATACAATTCCTAGGGATTTAGTGCTTCCCCATAAATATAATAATTTTTTTTTTTCAACAAGTCGGCCATCTCCCACCGAGGCAGGGTGACCCAAAAAAGAAAGAAAATCCCCAAAAAGAAAATACTTTCATCATCATTCAACACTTTCACCACACTCACACATTATCACTGTTTTTGCAGAGGTGCTCAGAATACAACAGTTTAGAAGCATACACATATAAAGATACACAACATATCCCTCCAAACTGCCAATATCCGAAACCCCTCCTTTAAAGTGCAGGCATTGTACTTCCCATTTCCAGGACTCAAGTCCGACTATATGAAAATAACCGGTTTCCCTGAATCCCTTCACTAAATATTACCCTGCTCGCACTCCAACGGATCATCAGGTCCCAAGTACCATTCATCTCCATTCATAATATTAATAATATTGAGATTAAATACTAATGTTGCTTTTACATTCAAAAGCATAAAAGGCTGCATCCTTAGTGCTTCTTTATTACAATTATCTGGTCATCCTTTTGTAGATGATTTTGTCATTACCTGTGCAGGCTTGAACTGTTGACTTATAGCAACCACTCTAACACAGTATACATCATGTGGTCAGCTGGGTCACTTCACTTGGTTTTTAGTTTTCTATTGCTAAAACAAGTTCAATAACCTTCATGAGACACCCTTTTATCTCACAGCCTGTTTTATACACATGCCCCCCCTCCATTCCCAGTATGTATTACTATTAAATTTCTAGTTCTCTTTTGATTGTCAAATGTCATGGCAGTCCCACATCACCTTAAAAGCCACCTATCTTAAATGGTAAAACCTACTTAAAACCTTAGTCTATTTTAGTTGGGAATATGATAGACAAATCCTTTCAGACTTCATGCCAAGCTAGATTATAGAGACCAAACATATTCCTCAACCTTGCCAGAAACTCAAATCCATTCATAATTAGGGATTAAGTTTATACCTAGGGATCTTTTGATCCTTCCCTTCTCAACAGGATGAACATAATGCCCATTGCCTTCATTATTTTGTTCACTTCCATGATCCTCATACAAAATAATCACAAATGTTAGTAAGATAAATTTAGTTAATTATCAACCCTATTTGCAGATGCCCTTTAGTTACTTCATCTGAATTCTTCATTTATGACCCTCTCCTTATGTTCACCTTCCTTCCCCTCCTCCTTGGGAAGTTCCAGAGTCACACATTTTGCCAGAACAGTGGAAGCCAGGAAATACGTATATCCTGAATATTTTAGCAAGATGACAGGCCAGTAGTGGTAAACTTGACATGCACACTATAGAGAAGATAATAAAAGGCGAGTGATGGAGTACATCGAGAGAAAAAAATTTTCACGCAAACCTACTGGAGCTCAGTGACAGGGTAATATAAATACAACAGGAAAGAGTGGATTGGGTGAACTGCAAGAAGGCATTTTAATATCACTGCACAAGTGGCTGGACCAAAAAATACCAAAGTGGGTTGCACTTGGTTGTATACTGGGACTAGCAATGTTTTTAGTACTGTACAATGTATGAACAACCTTCCAGAAAAGATAGTCCTATGTATGCCTGTTCATAAATGTGAAGTTTATGAAAATATAAAATTAGGGATGACAACAGGTTTAATCAGGAAAGTGGCTAGAGGAATTCATTCCCAACAAATGTAAGATTACAGTAATTGAAGAAGGGGATAAAAAAATAAAAACAAGAGTGCAGAGGCAACTTGACCTTGCTCAAAAAGGACTTAGGAATGAGTACAGAATCAAGTACATTACATGACACACCTGCTAAACAACTATGGCAAGTGCTCAGTTGGCAAACATAGAATTAGCTTTTATGAACCTCTACAAAATCATTCATGGCCTCTGTATAGGACATGTGTTAAACTAATCATGGAGTATGTAGCATCAGCATAGAATACACACCTAATCAAGCAAGTGCAAAACCTCTAGAAACTTAAATAACTGGATGAATAAATAATGGAAACAGACAATACAGAGCTTTAATAGGTATTAAGACTTGGGAGTCTAGGAGTGAGTAAACGTGGTCACAACTAGGTGAGTACATGTTCAACACTTAACAAGGTTCCATTTCTCACTTGTAGGACAGGATGGTAGTATGGTACCTCAGTCGACAGTTCGTTTTCACCACATGAATTGTGGGACGTAGTTATTGGGTTCACAAGTCCATAAGTTCGTATTCTGAATTGGTCCCAAGTGTTTGTTTTTCATTTCTGTAATAAGTTGTTTTCTGTATGATTGAAACAGTCAGTCATCTACCCACCCTGGTGCCCATCAGTTGCTCTTTTTATTGGAGTTCAAGTGGAGGTGGTACCCATTACTTCAGTTTCTTCCTCCAGCGGCTGACTCTGGTCAACCTGAGAATCACCAGCCTTCAGCAAACATTTTACTAAAGAAGGCTTCAGTGTTAGGTCAAAATGTGTGGTATTCATTATTTCTTTCTTTTTTTTTTTTTTTTTTTTTTTTTTTTTTTGCTTGTTTTTTTTTTTTTTTTTGGCCTCCAAAGGTTTTGTACAGTTTGTTGTGCATAATTAGCAAAGTTTGTCAAGCACATTGAATATGATTAAAAATAATTTGTTTAAAAGTTTGATCTTGTGTATTGATAAATGTGTGAATTAACATGGTACTGTGTGCACACTTTAAATTTTGTATCATAATTAACTTCATACTCTGACCAATCCTTGTTAAATTTACTTAGTATAATATATAAATTAATTTTACTTTACCAATTTAATGTTATTCATTATTTAGTTTATACTGTATTTAACATCAGTGAAATAATTTTGTATTAAATCTTTGGTGTTCCAAGAGAATTTCAGTGACATAGCAAAAATGAATCAGCAGACGTCTGCATGCATTACATAGTAAGTTCAACATGTGTAGGGCATAATACAAAAAACAAAGATGATGACACAGTCAACACATTGAAAGGAAGAAATGTGTGGGATGCAGTGCTAAGTGTCAAGCTCCACAATGTTTACAGCAGAAGCTTTAGATGAAATGGATATGAACACCCAATAGCCAGTTGAAATAGAACTCATTGATGCGCCAAAAGGACTATTAAGAATGCCACTATATATATTGGTAACCGACAAATAAAAAGACAGAGAGATAGTATTGTGTAGACAGCAATTGCCCATGAAAGTCCTGTCTCCCTGTCATACAAGTATGAAATGGAAGCTTGGTAAACATTTTTCATTCTGGCAAGATTGTTGGTCTTTTCTTTTTCATGAATATGTAAGAAGGCAGGAAAATCTTATACATTACTTAAAATTCAGTGCAAACTTGTCTTTATTCCTGTAAAATTTCATATCCAATTCAGGAGGCCTAGTCAGAGAGAGGACTGTGGGGGACAATGATCCCCGGAACTTTTAACGTGCTATAACATATACAACCATGAGTTTTGAAAGAATGTGCTGATGAGTTACTCTTCCAAAAAGATAAGGATTTTATAAAAAAAGGTAAACTGGCAGGAAAATAGTGCACATTTTGCTGATATTCAAAGAAATTATGAAAACCCTTTAAACTATAGGCTTGTATGGTAAGTGGTATTTTGAAAACATGGGAAAAGTTAGAGAAAAGTTTGTTATACATTTGCAAAGTAGAAATATGCTGTCAAACAGTTCAGTTGCATCAAATCTGATATGCTACAAGGAACGGAATGTCAGATTGCATTTATGTATATGGATTTCAAAAAAGTTTATAATAGAGGTACCCTTGTGGGTTTAGCGTGTAGTTTTGATTGTAATAATAGGTATGATAGAAATCCCCATAAAGGACTAATCCAGAAACTACTAAGCAAAGGTAGAAAAGACAAATTGCAGTGGATGAGAAATTTTCTGTTTGAAAGAAAAAATACAAGGAAGGGGGGGGGGGGAGAAAAGAGGGAACTTTTCCTCGGGGAAAAAGTCATCAGAGGGTTAAACAATGCTAAGTGATTGTCCACACTCCTTGTCGTGGCAAAGAGGCTATTGGTCTGAGGAATTGGAACTTTTGGTCTTCCTCAGACTGAACCTAATTACCCCCCAAATCCCCCCTTCCCTATTCCATCCTCCCCATTCCTCCCCTCCCTTTCCTCCTCCTCTCCCCGTCCCTTCCCTATCCCCTTCCTGTTTTCAACCTCTGGGGTTCTTTCCTCAGGCATTCTAGCTCCTAGATAGAGGGAAGGGTACTGTGGTCCAACCCATTCTGTTGAGGTCCTTGGTGGTGGTGTAGTTTGCCATGGAATCTAGATCAACTGGGGATGTCTCATTCCCTTTCCAGTTCTCAGGGTGCAGCTTTGGGTGTCTTTTGGGTGACGAGTGTATTTCTGGAGGCTGCATGTTGGATTCCGGGAGGTGGTGGCTGAAGGAGGTATGCTTTGTGACAGGTATCTGGCCGCCCTCTCTTTTGTCCACTGAGGTGGGTCGGTAGATGTGAGATTGCTATCCTGGATTGCTAGTTTACTGGCATGAATGGTAGGGTATGGCACAGGTTCCATGTCGCATCTGCACTACTCATGGTGCTGGGGTCCTCTTGGGCACGGAGGAGGATTTACGGCCCTTTCATTCCTCCTAGGAGCTATCCCTCCACGTTCCCCTATTTTTTTATTCTTTTATTTTTCTTTCCTTTTTTTCTAAAAACAAAGAAACAAATGACATAACCACAGAGTCCCAAGTCCATGACCAAGCTCCTCCCAGAGCCCTTTCTGCTACCACACCTTGTTCTGACCATTCTTCGGGCCTTCCTAATGCCCCTGTACCTTTTGCTGGTGCCGTTTCATCACCAGCTCCAGGTGCTGAGGTTCCACCTGACTCCTTCGATATATCTGACCTCTGCACCTCTTTGGCCATGCTTCCGGCTTCTCCATCTATGGTGCAACGATTCTCGGATCGCCTGCCCATCTCAAGTCAGACCAACTCTGGTCCCACACCTAAACGACCAAGACCATTCAATGATGACAATTCTATTACTTCTCACTCGGCCCAGAAAAGACAGGCACGACAATCGCTTCCCATACACACTAAGTTACAAAGTACTCAGTGGACTAAGTTTTTTACTCTACAACTGACATCTACTGACTGTCTTTCAGATCATAGTATTGGCAAGGCGCTCCTATGCCATGTTGGTCAAAATATTTAATTTCGTGCTCTTGAGCGGTGCACACATTGTCACGGTACACAATGCTAGCCAAGCCCATGATCTTTCTCTCCTTACCACAGTAGATGCTATCCCTGTAACAATTCAGAAACACCATTCTCTCAATTCTTGTAGTGGCACCATCATTCTACCTCATACCATTGTTCAACATAACTTCCAGACATGTGGTGACGATATTCTTGAATAACTTGAGCTCCAAGACCTCCCAATTCTCAAAGTAGACATGTATATGCTACCTGCCCAAGGGCAGAGACGCTACCCCTGCAGTGTAGCCCGCTTAACTTTTGACTGTCGTGAGCTTCTGTCCTCCATTTATATTGCTGGACACCGTCTCCAAGTCCGAGAGTTGATCCCTATGCCACAGCAGTGCAGAAATTGCTGGCGCTTTAGTCACCCAGCAAAATATTGCAGGTCCATGACGGTGTGCCAAGTCTGTGGTGCTGACAACCATACAACTACATCCTGCAACATGAATCCTTCTTGCATTAATTGTAATGAGGTTCACGTGGCTTTTTCTCGCCGTTGCCAAGTTTACGTAAAAGAATGAGAAATTTGTTGTCTCAAAGAGAAAGAAGGTTTCACATATGCCATGGCAGTTTCTCATCTTTGCCTCCTGGGGAGACTTCCATGACTTTCTTATTCTTGAGTTACTAAGAGACCTCCAACCTTGGTAGTACCCACTTCCACTGTCTCTAGTGTCACAATTTCCTTGGTCACCTCTATCTTTAACTCCGTTATAGTCCTCGCCGCCAAGGTCCCTACCTCGATGCCAAATACTGTCCTTGAATCTTCATCTTCTCCCTCGCATGTTTCTATGTCTACAAGTCCTTGCACAACTACACCTTCCTCTCGTCTCTCTACTTATTTGAAGTCTAAACCATCCCCAAAGTTCAAACATAACTTTTCCAAATATTTTTCCTTTCCAATCTCTCTACCTAGTTCTTTACCTCTTACTAGTTCTGTTATGAGCATAGAGGTTCATCCTCCCCCTCGTACAGGCCCCCTCCTCTCCTGTCCTCTCCCAAGTTAACTCTACCCTCTCAATTCCCCCTTCTTTGGTATTTTCCATCAGCTCTCCAATCTTTACTCATCCTCCCCCTTCTACCCCTGATGTCATTTTACATGCAACTTCCTTGTCCTCTGAAACACTTGAAGCTATCTCCGAATATATTTTGAAGACAAAACCATTGATGGACACTGATCCACCTCCCATTTCTTCTCACTCGTCTAAACCACCTTCACAGCGTTCCAGTCCTTTGCTGCTTACTCATTTTCTCCTACCTCCACACGAAGACTTTCATACCCCTACTAGCCTGTAGACACCTACTGCTTCATATTCCGGTATACTTTTCTTGCAAATCACGGCTTATTTACAGTGAAATATCTGAGGCCTCAGGGGTAATCGTGGTGAACTTCGGATCTTGCTCTCCCAGTTTTCCCCTGTTTGTGTCTGTTTACAAGAACCTAAATTATGCTCTGCTGTTATCCATCCTGTCTCGGGCTATGTTTTATTTCATTCATCTGATCCTTATCCTGATGGAACCTTTAATGAAAGTGCACTTCGTGTGTGCATTGGTATACCATACCATCAGGTCTTCATTCATACTTCACTGCATTACACAGCAGCTCACATCTACTTGAACAAGTGGTATACAGTGTGTTCTTTGTATCTCTCCCCTTCTCGAGCATTATCTATCCCAGATGTGTATCTTGTTTCTTTTTATACCACCATCTATTCTGTTATTAGGTGATTTTAATGCTTATCATTTCCTCTGGTGGGAGGGGTCTCACTGTGACTCATGACTATCAGTTAGAGGCTCTTCTCACTTCTCTTCCCCTCCATGTTTTAAATACTGACCTTCGTACTCAGTCTCTCTCTTGTATTAATCTCTCTATTTGTTCCGTGTCAACTGCATTTGACTTGACCTGGTCTGTGCTCCCAGATTTACATGACAGCAATCATTTTCCTACCCTTCTTACTTTCCATTCATATTCTCACCCTCCTCGAAACTCACATTGGCAGTTTGAGCGTGCAAATTAGGATCTGTACTCGTGCCAAACTGCACTTAGTGAGGACCCTTCTTTGTCCTCTACTGATGAGCTATTATGCTTGTTTTCCACCTCAGTTTTAACCGCAGCTTCACATTCTATACCTCAAATCTCAAGCAACCGTTCTCAGAAATGCGTGCCTTGGTAGTCTCCTGCTTGTGCTCATGCAGTACATTTGAAATATGCTGCATGGGGCCGATATCATTACAATAGAACCACAGAACATCTTGATTTTAAACGGGCGAGAACAGTCACCCTACATGTAATCCGTGAAGCTATATGCACTTGCTGGCAAGATTTTATTTCTACCATTACTTCTGCTTCCTCAGTGAGTACAGTTTGGAAAAAAGTGTAGAAACTGAGTGGGAAGTTCTCTCCAGACCCTGCTCCCATTCTCCAGGTTGTCGGTGTCAGAGTTGCAAACTCTCTTGACATTGCCATAGAAATCAGAAATTGTCTTGTCTGTATCTCTAAAGGGCTCCATGTGTGCCCCTCGTTTCTTTCCTCCAAGCCTGCCAGAGAGTTACTGCCCTTAGACTTTTCTTCTAGCAGAGAAGAGCTCTATAATGTGCCTTGTACACTTCTAGAACTAGAATCCACACTTTCCACTTGCCAATCATCGGCAGCTGGGCCTGATAGCATTCATATTTGCATGTTTCAGCATTTGCATCCGTCAGCCCTTACAGTCCTCATACGTCTTTTCAATCGTATTTGGTTTCGAGGAGTTTTTCCCCAGCTGTGGAAATCTGCTATAAACCTTTTCATAAACTAAGTACCTCAGGACATGCTGCTTCGCACTATCGTCCCATTGCTCTCACCAGTGCAGTTTGCAAGGTGATCAAGCATCTGGTAAATAGACGTTTGGTGTGGTATTTAGGAACACACAATAGTCTCTCCCCCCATCAATATGGCTTTTGTAAGGGCCGCTCTACTATTGACCCCTTACTCCGTTTAGATACCTATGTCTGTGATGCCTTTGCTAGTAACCACTCCGTTATAGCAGTCTTTTTTTTTATCTTGAAAAGGTTTATGACACTACTTGGAGGTATAACATCTTGGCCCAAGCTCACTCCTTAGGCCTCTAAGGCAGTCTGCCATTTTTTCTTGCAAATTTCTTATCTGAGAGACATTTCCATGTTCAGGTTAGTAATTTGCTTTCCCCAGACTTTGTCCAAGCTGAAGGTGTTCCTCAGGGATGTGTCCTTAGCACCACCCTTTTTCTTCTTGCTATAAATGATCTGATTTCTGTTCTCCTATCTAATATTTGGTCATCAGTCTATGTTGATGATTTCGCTATAGCTTGTGCAGGCGCTGACTGGCACCTAGTAGCAGCCTCTCTCCAGAAAGCTGTCAATAGTGTCTCCCATTGGGCCACTACTCATGGGTTTAAATTTTCTAGTGCTAAAACACAAACAGTTACTTTCACCAGATGTTCAATTGTCCCTGATACTCCATTGTACCTGTATGGCTCACGAATCCCTGTGTGTGATATGATCAGATTTCTTGGCCTACAGTTTGATTGCCGGTTGTCTTGAAAACCTCACATTACATACACAATAATGGAGATAATGTAGATAGATGCTGCATAATAGGAATTGGCAGCCCCTCCTCTTAAGAAGTATTTTACTGTTACTAAGACAGTCATATGTCTGACTTTAATGAGCCTTAAACTGTGATTATTTGACTTGGCTTTTTCTAGTACACACTATGGATCCATGTTCTCAGTCCATCAGAACTTTATCACCTTTATCTTACATTTCATTTCTTGGTGTTGTGGTATGTTACAATTGGTTAATTTTTGTTGAAAGAGGATAATCTAGCCTAATTTTAATCAAGAAATTTGCTGCACACCATTTGTGAGAAATTCATGTAGGATTTACAAGCAGTTAGTTACAGGGCACTTAATTATAAGTTGTGTGATAAAATATGAAAAGTGAAAGAGGGGAAAGGAATACAGGAATATTTATAGACTAAAAGATTGTCACTTAAGGATCACACAAATTGAATAGTGAAAAACTTAATGCTACAGTGGCAGCCTATGAAAGAGTCTTCAATTCTGTGAATGGGTAAATGCTACAGTTGCTGTTCATATACTACCTTAGTAGAATAAGGCCAATTTGTTTAAGACAAACATTACATGTTGGGATTATGGAATGATAATGTGGTCTCTACATCAAGAAGGTAAATAAGAGAAACATTATAGAGATATTACAAAGGTTCCCATTGCTTAATAAAAAAGCTTTGAAAATGCTCTCTTTGGCTGACAGGAAAACAATATGATAAACATGTATAAAAGGATACACAAAATAGATATAAAAAGACTTCTTAGCAACATCAACAGGGAGAATAAGAGGCAATTGTAAACCAATAAAAGCAGCCCAGAAAGAATTGGCAGATTGTGATAAGACATATCTGTGATAGGATTACAGTTAATAATTATTTGTTTAGATGATGGTACATACTATGTTTTGTTGATGGATTTATACAGAGTGATGAAGTTTGTTAGAGGTTGTTTGTAGAAATGGAAAATTTTATTGGACAAGCTTAACAAGTTATGAATAGGTTTATATATTTGGCAGTGAAGTTCCGTTGAGATGGTAATGTAAAAGAAATAAAAAAAAAAATAAGGGGAAGAGCCTTTATTAAGAGTGGGAGACACTTTCAAAGCATAGGGTAGTCCAGAATAGTTGGGTATGGAATGTTAGGTGTGTACATGTTGGCAGATTTTTTCTAGATATGTAGCTGTGAGCCTTAGTGTACCAGTACAATGTGCATATAGGTATGGTGTAGCAGTGTGGATTGCTTACTAGAGATGAGAATATTGAAGCTACATTATTGTAAATCTTAAACGTAGACAATGGAAGTTTTGTGCAAATGTGGCTAATGAGCTTGAAAATAAAAGAAAGATTTTTTCCTTGTTGACTGACATAAACAAAAAAGTGCAGCATTTATTGTTAGTAACTTTTTATTAATTAATCAAAAAAATTGCACTTACCAGCTTTCTTAGCATTTTCCACATGCAAATTTCACTTTTCAAATCATCTGATAAAGAAACTATTTTCATGTTCAAATTTGTTAAAGATCACTCTACCAATTATGCTCTTTTTCAAATTAGATAAGTTTGTTAAAAGTGTTTTATTATCTTATGTTTTATAATTTATGCATGTACAGTTGCATATTAATAAATATATAGTATCAAATAAGATGGTGAGGCCGACTTCTGATGTTCTACATCTAAACTGTAGTATCTACACATCTTTGGCAAGACAGTGATAGAGTGACTGATTGTGAAAGTTTTTTGTCTTTTCGGGTCACCCTATCTCGCTGAGAGATGGCTGGGGTATTAAAATAAATAAATATATGTGTGTGAGTGTGTGTGTGTGTGTGTTTGTTATATATTATTTATTTATATGCATTTTTATTATGTACAGCATGCGTAAGATTTACCAGACTATAAGGCCTAAACAACACAAAATCATGAATGTATATTTTTTACACTAGCAGTCTAGAAAGCAAGTAATATGTACCAGTGGGAAAGTACTGCTACTTATTATAGGTAAAAACAATGTATTTTAGAAAAAAAAAGTAACCTTTAGTGTTTGATTTCCTTAATTCAAATTTTATAAGTTTTGAAATTCTGTTAAATTAAAGAATATTGTACACTTGGATTATTTTAATATATAGGTTATATTTAACAATAATTTAGGTATATACTATTTAACAATAGTTGAGGAATTGTCATTCTGACATAAGCTTTCTGTGATGGAATAATGAGATTTTTTTTTTTAATTTTTTGCAGGTCTCTAGGAATGTAGGTCCTACACGTGATAGTGACCCAGGAACAGCAGATCAGCTTGTTCTTATCACACAGCTACGAGAGCAGATATCTCGACTTGAAAAGCAGCTATCTGGCAAAGATGCTCAGCTTTTGGCGAAGGAAAAACAGGCGAGTATTATGACAAGGGAAATGTGAGTGTATGCAGTTGGCTGTGTTGCCAGGCATAATTCTACAAGTACAGTACATGATAAAACTATTACAGACCATAGTTGACATCAGTGACATACTACTAAATATAGAAAGCCTTGGTTATGCAGAGCATTTCGGGCAACTTAGGTTAATCTTGTTCCCCAGGACGTAACTCTCAGCAGTTGTACCACTGTATGCATGTTGTTTCTCCAATTTTTAATCACAACTCCAAACAAAATTCCTCAACGAGGGTAAATCGTAATTCCAGGGAGCACTGTGCTGTATTATATGCATTAATTTTTGTTATTGGAAGATATAGCCAATTCTGCTATTGTTTATCTATGTGGAGATTTACAATATATTTACTAAAATCATAAGGAAAATTTTTGGTTAATGAATTGAAACTCATGTCTCATTGTTTACTTGGAGTCGCTTCTGGAGGTCACAGCTCCTGCAGCCTGGTCCCCGACCAGGCCTCAGTAGTATATTGTTATAGCTCTAGTGGTTAATAATAATATATTATGTTTACAGTGAATAGGTATAAATGAGAATTTTATGATTTGAGTCAGTAATACCACAAGGTGGTAAAAATATTAAAATGTTCCATTTTGGATATTACAGATGTTAATTCAATTCAATATTTAAGTGCTTTGAATTAAGTATTTCAGCAATATGTTTACTGTATATTATTAGGTCATTTAAATATGAATCATACAGCATTGTGGTTGTTCATTCACAATTTAAGTACTGTACCATCTTCAGAATTTTCTCGGTACATGTGATACATGGCCCAAGATACTGTATCATTATAATCATAACCTATCTCTAAATCTGTAAGGGTCCAAGATACTGTAATGCATTTGTTATGTCTAGGAATAAAACAATATTTTTATCCTAATACCATGTCCTAATTCTATTACAGATGACTGAATTAAAAGCGACCCAGTTCACAATTGAACAGGAACTTCGTCAAAAAATGAAGAACGTTAATCGTGACTACGACAGTAAAGTTGAAATTCTCCAGAAGAAGATACGCGAACAAAATCGTGAGATTGCTCTGTTAAGCAAAGGCAAAAAGAAAGGAGATAAGGGTGCTGTACTGTCAGCAACAGATGGTGGCTCCTCTGGCACTGATAGCCCTTCTGTTGGGTAGTAGCACTGATGGCATCATTGGGCACTTTCATAATATTGTTTCCTCAGGTGGTTAAGGTTTTAAGTTTTTGTGTTTTAACTGGTCTCTCTGGATTACAAGAAAAAAGAATCCTCATAGGTATATTTTTTGAGAAAAACAAATTGATATTAAAGACTGTAACTACAAATAGGTTAATGAAAAGAAACTAGTTTTTCTTCACAAATAGTATAGAAGAATACAAAAATGAGATCACAAAGGTTTATGAATTACATGACAAATTAATCCCTGAAAACAGGACACCACGAGCATAACTCTGCTCCAGTAACTACAAAAATTTAATCTCACCCACATACATGAATGTATATTACATATACCACACACAATATGCATGCATACTACGTGTGTATACTGTATGTATATGTATGCACAATACATATAACTTCACACATTTGTAGAGTTTATAATCACAATGTTCACCCACACAAAGACATTAAAAATATTAGAACTGCAGCTAGCTATAGTTTGTTCAATTTAGACTGTGTGTTTTAATAAGCAACTAATAGAAAAATTTACTTGATATTTCATTCCATAATTAATATTTTTTTATACAGTATAGTATTTAAACATGCAAGTCATTGCATGTTCATTTTAAATGGAATGGGTCTGTTCACATTGGTGTATTTGTAATTTCTCATCAGTATTAATTTTGGAATATGGCTTTTATTTTGGAATAAAGATTTGTTTTTATTTAAAGGCCAGAGTGCAGCATACACTGTTCTGTAGAAGCCGCATTAGGAGTTATGGAAGTGCCTGCACTGTTGACTCTGTGTAACTGCTTACCTTTCACCTGCTGCTGGATGTATTTCATGTACAGCCAGAGATACTTTGTGAATATTTATTTTTTTACAATTTTTTTTTTAAAAGCATTGTTCTATTATCTTGGGGAAACCTCCCTAAAATTTAAAAAACATTGCTTTTGTAAGCATATAATGCTTTTAACATAAATTTAAATGCAAGGTAAAACAGTGTATAATTTTACAGTTATAGCTGAATTATTTATAAATTAAATATTCAGATCAAGGTCAATTATAGAAAAGATATTAATCTGGGTAATTTTTTAAAAATTATTCGCTCAAATTAAGCGATGAAATAGATCTAAAAATATGGTACAATTATGTATGAAAGCAGTGGTTTCCCAGAAGCTTTTTGTAGTGCAGTATTGGTTATAATATTTTATTAAGTGGATATGTCAGGTTAAAGCACTAATTAAAAATGAAGGTGACGAGGCAAATCTGTGTAGCATCACCGTAAGAGAGAGTCCTAGAAATGTAACACCTTGATAGGATAATTATGTATTCCGTGTGTATATGTAGATATATGCAGTAAGATCACAGTAAACAGGTGATATCACAATATGCAACACAACCACTGTGAAACAAAAAAATTGTGAATTTCCAAGTTCTTTTGTGCTAATGTGAGATATCACAAAAGTGCTTGAAAATTCAATATTTTTTTCACAGTGGTTATTTTGCATGTAGATGTATGTATGTATGTGAAAGTGTTGATTGATTGTGAAAGTGTTTCTTCTTTGGGTCACCCTGCCTCAGTGGGAGATGGCCATTGTGTTTAAAAAATGTATGTGTGTGTGTGTGTGTATATTTTTTTTTTTTTTTTTTTTTTTTTCAACAAGTCGGCCGTCTCCCACCGAGGCAGGGTGACCCAAAAAAGAAAGAAAATCCCCAAAAAGAAAATACTTTCATCATCATTCAACACTTTCACCACACTCGCACATTATCACTGTTTTTGCAGAGGTGCTCAGAATACAACAGTCTAGAAGCATAAACATATAAAGATACACAACATATCCCTCCAAACTGCCAATATCCCAAACCCCTCCTTTAAAGTGCAGGCATTGTACTTCCCATTTCCAGGACTCAAGTCCGACTATATGAAAATAACCGGTTTCCCTGAATCCCTTCACTAAATATTACCCTGCTCACACTCCAACAGATCGTCAGGTCCCAAGTACCATTCGTCTCCATTCACTCCTATCTAACACGCTCACGCACGCTTGCTGGAAGTCCAAGCCCCTTACCCACAAAACCTCCTTTACCCCCTCTCTCCAACCCTTTCGAGGACGACCCCTACCCCGCCTTCCTTCCCCTATAGATTTATATGCTTTCCATGTCATTCTACTGTGATCCATTCTCTCTAAATGACCAAACCACCTCAACAACCCCTCTTCTGCCCTCTGACTAATACTTTTATTAACTCCACACCTTCTCCTAATTTCCACACTCCGAATTTTCTGCATAATATTTACACCACACATTGCCCTTAAACAGGACATCTCCGCTGCCTCCAACCGTCTCCTCGCTGCTGCATTTACCACCCAAGCTTCACACCCATATAAGAGTGTTGGTACTACTATACTTTCATACATTCCCTTCTTTGCCTCCATAGATAACGTTTTTTGACTCCACATATACCTCAACGCACCACTCACCTTTTTTCCCTCATCAATTCTATGATTAACCTCATCCTTCATAAATCCATCCGCCGACACGTCAACTCCCAAGTATCTGAAAACATTCACTTCTTCCATACTCCTCCTCCCCAATTTGATATCCAATTTTTCTTTATCTAAATCATTTATATATATATATTTATATATATATATTTATATATATTTATATATATATTTATATATTTATTTATATATTTATATATTTATATATTTATTTATATATTTATATATATATTTATATATATATATCTTCTTCTTTCAACGTACCAGCCGTATCCCACTGAGGCGGGGTGGCCCAAAAGAAAAAACTGAAGTTTCTCCTTTTAAATTTAGTAATATATACAGGAGAAGGGGTTACTAGCCCCTTGCTCCCGGCATTTTAGTCGCCTCTTACGACACGCATGGCTTACAGAGGAAGAATTCTGTTCCACTTCCCCATGGAGGTAAGAGGAAATAAACAAGAACAAGAATTAGAAAGAAAATAGAAGAAAACCCAGAGGGGTGTGTATATATATGCTTGTACATGTATGTTTAGTGTGACCTAAGTGTAAGTAGAAGTAGCAAGACTTACCTGTAATCTTGCATATTTATGAGACAGACAAAAGACACCAGCAATCCTACCATCATGTAAAACAATTACAGGCTTTCGTTTTACACTCACTTGGCAGGACGGTAGTACCTCCCTGGGCGGTTGCTGTCTACCAACCTACTACCTAGATATATATATATATTTATATATATATATATATATATATATATATATATATATATATATATATATATATATATATATATATATATATATATATATATATTTTGGGTCGTCCTCGAAAGGGTTGGAGAGAGGGGGTAAAGGAGGTTTTGTGGGTAAGGGGCTTGGACTTCCAGCAAGCGTGCGTGAGCGTGTTAGATAGGAGTGAATGGAGACGAATGGTACTTGGGACCTGATGATCTGTTGGAGTGTGAGCAGGGTAATATTTAGTGAAGGGATTCAGGGAAACCGGTTATTTTCATATAGTCGGACTTGAGTCCTGGAAATGGGAAGTACAATGCCTGCACTTTAAAGGAGGGGTTTGGGATATTGGCAGTTTGGAGGGATATGTTGTGTATCTTTATATGTGTATGCTTCTAGACTGTTGTATTCTGAGCACGTCTGCAAAAACAGTGATAATGTGCGAGTGTGGTGAAAGTGTTGAATGATGATGAAAGTATTTTCTTTTTGGGGATTTTCTTTCTTTTTTGGGTCACCCTGCCTCGGTGGGAGACGGCCGACTTGTTGAAAAAAAAAAAAAAAAAAAAAAAAATATTTTTTTTTTTTTTTCAACAAGTCGGTCGTCTCCCACCGAGGCAGGGTGACCCAAAAAAAAGAAAGAAAATCCCCAAAAAGAAAATACTTTCATCATCATTCAACACTTTCACCACACTCGCACATTATCACTGTTTTTGCAGAGGTGCTCAGAATACAACAGCTTAGAAGTATATACTGTACGTGTAAAGATACACAACATATCCCTCCAAACTGCCAATATCCCAAACCCCTCCTATAAAGTGCAGGCATTGAGGAATTAGACCTATCGGTCTTCTTCCTCAGACCGAACCTAATTACCCCCCAATCTCCCCTCCCCTATCCCATCCTCCCCATCTTCCCCTTTTTCCTTTCCTCCTCCCCCTCCCCACCCCTCCCTTTTGCCCTTCCTCTTTTTGTCCTTTGGGATTTCTCCCACAGGCGCGCTAATTCCTAGGTGGAGGAAAGGATACCGGGGTCCATCCCATTCCATTGAGGTTCTTAGCGGTAGCGTAGTTTGCCGTGGAATCTGGATTGCCTGGGGATGTCCCGATCCCTCTCCGGTATCCCGGAGTAGCTTTGGGTGTCTTTCGGGCGACGAGTGTATCTCTGGAAGCCACCTTTCGGATTCCGGGGGTGGTGGCCGAAGGAGGTATGCTTTGTGGCGGATATCCGGCCGCCCTCTCTTTTGTCCACCGAGGTAGCTCGGCAGATGTGAGGTTGCTATCCCGGATTGTTAGTTTACTAGCATGATGGGTAGGGTATGGCACGGGTTCCATGCTGCATCTGCGCTACTTGCGGTGCTGAGGTCCTCTTGGGTGCGGAGGGAGATTTCTGGCACTTTCATTCCTCCGAGGACCTATCCCTCCCCGGTCCCCCCTTTTTTTTTCTTTTTTTTCTTTTTATTTTCTTTTCTTCTTTCTTTTTTTTTCTTAAAAACAAAAAGAAAGAAGTAACCTAACCATGGCAGCCCTAGTCCATGAACCTGGTACCCCCGGGCCCCTTCTTGATACCGCACCCCGTTCTGACCCTGCCTCGTCTTTGGACCACTCTTCAGACATTCCTCATGCCTCTGTACCTATTGCCGGTGCTGTTTCCTCACCCGCTTCAGGTGCTGAGGCCTCGACTGACTCCTTCGATTTATCGGACCTTCGCTCTCCTCTGACTATGCTTCCGGCCTCTCCCTCTACGGTGCGGCAATTTTCAAATCGCCGACCCGTTCCACGTCGGACCAACTCTGGTCCCACGCCTAAACGCCAACGACAATTACCTGCTGATGATACTTCTCCACCTTCTCGTTCTTCTCAGAAACGATCGACACGTCCTTCACTACCTTTCCACGCTCAGTTTCAGACTGAACAGTGGACTAAATTCTTCACTTTACGACCAACTTCCTCTACTGCCTATCTTTCTGACCATAGTATTGGCAAGGCACTCCTACGCCATGTTGGTAAAGATATTTCTTTTCATGCTCTTAAGAGCGGTACGCGCATCATTACCGTACAGAATGCTACCCAGGCTCATGAGCTCTCTCGTCTTTCCCATATCGATACTGTTCCTGTCACTCTTGAAAAACATCATTCCCTCAATTCTTGTAGTGGTACCGTCATTCTGCCCCATACCATAGTTCAACGAAATTTCCAGACATGTGGCACTGACATTCTAGAACAGCTGGAACTCCAAGATCTCCCAATCCTCAAGGTAGACACTTATGTTCTTCCTGCCCGTGGGCGGAGACGATACCCTAGCAATGTGGCTCGTTTAACTTTTGACAGCCGAGAACTCCCATCCTCAGTTTATATAGCAGGACACCGGTTACAAGTTCGAAAGGTGATCCCTACACCACAACAGTGTAGAAATTGCTGGCGATTTGGCCATCCAGCGAAATATTGCAGATCTATCGCCGAATGCCCAGTCTGTGGTGCCGATGACCATTCTAATACGTCTTGCAATCGATCTCCCTCTTGCCTTAACTGTCATGAGGCTCACCCTTCGTACTCTCGCCGTTGTCAGGTCTATTTAAACGAGCGGGAAATCCGTTACCTCAAAGAGACAGAAGGTCTCCCTTATGCCATGGCAGTTTCTCATCTCCGCCTCCAAGGGAGACTCCCACGTGTTTCTTATTCCCGTGTTTCAAAACGTCCCCCCACTTCTGGTATCCCATCTTCTACACCCACCTCTGTGGTTACCTCTCCCATAATCACTCCTGTATCTAATCCTTTTGCTGTCCTCGGCTCAGACGTCCCTACTTCAACGCCTCAGTCTAATCTCGCTTCTTCGAGTTCTCTCTCACAAGCCTCAGTATCGACGAGACCTCGTACGACACCTCCTCCCAATCGTCCCTCTACTTCTCAAAAGTCAAAAAAATGTCCGGTAACACCTCCTACCCATCTTCCACCTCCTCATTTTACCCTCCCTGTCTCTGTCCCTAGTTCTTCCCCTCTCACTGGCTCAGTTACAAGTGCAGAGGTTCACCCTCCTCCTCGTAATGTACCTTCCTCCCCTGTTCCCTCCCAAGTTTCTTCCTCTTCTGCCACCTCCCAGGTTCCTGCCTCCTCTGTCCCCTGCCACGCTTCTCCAGTTCCCTCCACCCTTTCGCCCCCCCCCTACCTTGGTACAGTCCAATACAGTTCCAATCTTTACTCATCCTCCCCCTACCATTCCCAATATTGTCTCCCATACGACATCTCTGAATTCCGAAACACTTGAAGCAATCTCTGAATATATTGCAGAGACCAAACCATCAATGGACACTGATCCACCTTCCGCTCTTTCTCTCTCCTCTGCTCCATCTGCGCAACTCCTTTCTTCACAGCGCACCGTTCCTTCGCTGCTTGAACATTTTCCACTGCCTCCGCATGTGGACTTTTCTAACCCTTCTAGTCCGTAGGAACCCTTACCTGCGGATTTCAAGTATCTTTATCATTGCCAATCATGGCCTATTTACAGTGGAATATACGCGGCCTCAGGGGTAATCGGGGTGAGCTTCAGATGTTACTCTCCCAGTTTGCCCCTGTTGGTGTTTGCTTACAGGAACCAAAATTACACTCTGCTGTTATTTCTCACATCTCAGGCTATAATTTATTGTATTCTTCAGATCCTTTTCCTGATGGGACCTTTAATGAAAGTGCCCTTCTTCTCCGCACTGATATTCCGTACCATCAGCTATTTGTTCATACTTCGCTGCATTACACAGCAGCCCGTATCCACTTACATAGGTGGTATACGCTCTGTTCTTTATATCTCTCTCCTTCTCGGGCATTATCTATTCCGGATTTTGCCTTCCTTGTTTCGTCATTACCGCCACCGATTCTGTTACTTGGTGATTTTAATGCCCACCATTTCCTCTGGGGGGGGTCTCACTGTGATTCCCGTGGAATTCAGTTAGAGGCTTTTCTTGCCACCCACCCCCTCCATGTTTTAAATACAGGTACTCGCACCCATTTTGATCCTCGGACTCATACTCTCTCTTGCATCGATCTCTCAATCTGCTCTTCCTCCGCCGCATTAGACTTCACTTGGTCTGTTCTCCCGGACTTACATGACAGTGATCATTTCCCAATCATTCTTACTTCCCCTTCATATTCGCCACCTCTTCGCACCCCACGCTGGCAATTTAATCGGGCAAATTGGAACCTTTACTCACACCTAACTGTTTTTAAAGAGGTTCCTTCTTCGTCCTCCATCGATGAGCTTTTACACCTCTTCTCGTCCTCCGTTTTCACCGCAGCTTCTCATTCTATACCCCAAACTTCGGGCAGGCATTCTCAGAAATACGTGCCTTGGTGGTCTCCTGCTTGTGCTCGTGCAGTACGTTTGAAACGCGCTGCATGGGGCAGGTACCGGTACAATAGAACCACAGAGCGACTCCTTGATTTTAAACAGAAGCGTGCGATCGCTCGCCGTGTCATCCGTGACGCTAAACGCACTTGCTGGCGAGATCATGTCTCCACCATCACCTCTGCTTCCTCTATGAGTGCAGTCTGGAAAAAAGTACGAAAACTGAGTGGTAAATATTCTCCAGACCCGGCTCCTGTTCTGCGGGTTGCCGGTGTTGATATAGCAAACCCACTAGATGTTGCCAATGAAATTGGCAATCATCTGGTCAGTATTTCTCAGGGACTCCATCTATGCCCCTCATTTCTTTCCTCAAAGTCTGCCAGAGAGTTAGCACCCTTGGACTTTTCTTCTCTCAGAGAAGAACAGTATAATGTGCCTTTTACACTTCAAGAACTGGAGGCAACACTCTCAGCTTGTCGATCATCGGCAGCTGGGCCCGACGACATTCATATTCGTATGCTACAACATTTACATCAGTCAGCCCTTGCAGTCCTATTACGCCTTTACAATCTTATTTGGTCACAAGGAGTTCTTCCACAGCTGTGGAAATCCGCCATTGTTCTCCCTTTCCGCAAACCAGGCACTACGGGACATGAAACCTCCCACTATCGTCCCATTGCTCTTACCAGTGCAGTTTGCAAAGTAATGGAACGTCTAGTAAATAGACGTTTAGTGTGGTATTTAGAGACACACAACAGTCTCTCCACTCGTCAATATGGCTTTCGTAAGGGACGTTCTACCATAGACCCCTTACTGCGCTTGGATACGTATGTTCGTAATGCTTTTGCGAATAACCACTCAGTTATTGCCATATTTTTTGACCTTGAGAAGGCATATGACACAACTTGGAGGTATAATATTTTAGCCCAAGTCCACTCCTTAGGCCTTCGAGGCAATCTACCATCCTTCCTTAAGAACTTTTTAACTGACAGGCATTTCCGTGTTCGGGTTAATAATGTGCTCTCCCCGGACTTTGTCCAAGCTGAAGGTGTCCCCCAGGGATGTGTTCTGAGCACAACACTTTTTCTCCTTGCTATTAATGATTTGGCCTCTAGTCTTCCATCAAATATTTGGTCATCACTCTATGTTGATGACTTCGCTATTGCCTGTGCAGGCGCTGACTGTCACCTCCTTACAGTTTCTCTCCAGCATGCAGTCGACCGTGTTTCCAATTGGGCCACCACACATGGGTTTAAATTTTCCAGCACTAAAACCCACCAAATCACTTTCACTAGACGCTCTGTCATCTCTGATCATCCTTTGTACCTCTATGGCTCACGTATCCCTGAACGTGATACAGTCAAGTTTCTGGGCCTCCTCTTTGATCGTAGGTTATCCTGGAAACCTCACATTACCTCTCTGAAGGCAACTTGTCACAGCCGGCTGAACCTTCTTAAAACCCTTGCTCATCTTTCGTGGGGAGCTGATCGTCGAACCCTCCTTCACCTACATTCCACCCTTATTTTATCGAAACTTGATTATGGTGACCAGATCTATTCAGCGGCATCTCCTGCTACTCTCTCTAGCCTTAACCCCATTCATCACCAAGGATTACGTTTATGCCTTGGTGCTTTTCGCTCTTCCCCTGTCGAAAGCCTCTATGCAGAAGCGAACGTTCCATCCTTATCCGATCGCCGTGATGCCCATTGCCTGCGCTACTATGTACGCTCTCATGATCTCCGCAATCCTTCCATTTATAGAATGGTCACTGATATTAGTAGACATTCTTTATTTGTTCGCCGCCCCTGCTTACTCCGTCCCTTCTCTCTTCGCCTTCATTCGCTCTTGTCTTCTCTTCAACTACCACCTTTCTATGTACATGTAGCATCTCACTTTTCCCTACCCCCCTGGGAAGTTCCAGCTGTTCGAGTCTGTTCTTTCTCCCTCCCTTGCTCGAAAGCCCAACTGTCTACGGTCGCTTCCCGCTCTCTTTTTCTTGACCACTTTCACTCTCATTCTCATGCCATTGCTGTGTACACAGATGGCTCTAAGTCTTCTGACGGCGTAGGATTCGCAGCAGTGTTTCCGGACAGCGTCGTACAAGGGCATTTACTATCTTCAGCTAGTATTTTTACTGCTGAATTATATGCCATCCTTACAGCACTTATCCGTATTGCATCTATGCCTGTGTCATCATTTGTGGTTGTCTCAGACTCCCTTAGTGCTTTACAGGCTATACAAAAATTTGATACACCTCACCCCTTAGTCCTCCGTATCCAACTTTGGCTACGCCGCATCTTTACTAAGCATAAAGATATTGTTTTTTGTTGGGTCCCTGGTCATGTTGACGTACAGGGCAATGAACAGGCAGACACTGCTGCGCGGTCAGCAGTACATGACCTACCAGTTTCTTATAGAGGTATTCCATGTACGGACTATTTTGCTGTAATATCTTCCCACCTTCACACCCGTTGGCAACAACGTTGGTCTACTATGCTCGGCAACAAACTTCAGTCTATTAAACCGAGTATAGGTTACTGGCCGTCTTCTTATCACCAGTGTCGAGGTTGGGAGACTACTCTCTCCCGTCTTCGCATTGGCCATACTCGTCTTACTCATGGATATCTCATGGAGAGGCGTCTTGCTCCTCTCTGTGAGAATTGCCAAGCTCCATTATCAGTCAGCCACATTCTGTTGGACTGCCCACTTTATCAACGAGCACGCAGAATTTACCTCTGTCGTCGTCTTCGCCCCGCTGCTCTCTCTTTACCTTCCCTTCTCGCTGATGGACCCACCTTTCATCCGGACTCTCTCATTGACTTTTTGACAACGACTGACTTACTTCACAAATTCTGATACTTTCAGCCCTTTCTACTTGTATCTCTTGCTACCCTCTACCCCCGTACTATCCCCTGCCCCGCTGTTTTCTGTAACCTGCTGATCATCCCCCCTCCCTTCTGCCATCCAATTCCCTTGCTTCCTTCCCTACCCTGCAGCGCTGTATAGCCCTTGTGGCTTAGCGCTTCTTTTTGATTATAATAATAATATACATGCTCTCCGCCAATCCCTAGGTACCTTCCCCTCTTTCATACATTTATTAAACAAAAGTACCAACCACTCCAACACTATATCATCCCCTGCTTTTAACATTTCTGTCATGATCCCATCAGTTCCAGCTGCTTTACCCCCTTTCATTCTACGTAATGCCTTACGTACCTCCACCACACTTACATTCTTCTCTTCTTCACTCCTAAAAGATGGTATACCTCCCTGGCCAGTGCATGAAATTACCGCCTCCCTTTCTTCCTCAACATTTAAAAGTTCCTCAAAATATTCTCGCCATCTACCTAATACCTCCCTCTCCCCATCTACTAACTCCCCTACTCTGTTTTTAACTGACAAATCCATACTTTCCCTAGGCTTTCTTAACTTGTTTAACTCACTCCAAAATTTTTTCTTATTTTCATAAAAATTTCTTGACAGTGCCTCTCCTGCTCTTTCATCTGCTCTCCTTTTGCACTCTCTCACCACTCTCTTCACCTTTCTTTTACTCTCCATATACTCTGCTCTTCTTATAACACTTCTTTGTAAAAACCTCTCATAAGCTACCTTTTTCTCTCTTATCACACCCTTTACTTCATCATTCCACCAATCACTCAATATATATGTTGTGTATCTTTATACGTATATGCTTCTGAACTGTTGTATTCTGAGCACCTCTGCAAAAGCAGTGATAATGTGTGAGTGTGGTGAAAGTGTTGAATGATGATGAAAGTATTTTCTTTTTGGGGATTTTCTTTCTTTTTTGGGTCACCCTGCCTCGGTGGGAGACGGCCGACTTGTTGAAAAAAAAAAATGTGTATATATATATATATATATATATATATATATATATATATATATATATATATATATATATATATATATATATATATATATATCTATATATATATCTATATATATATATGTATATATACATACATACATACATACATACATACATACATACATACATACATACATACATACATGCATATATATATACGTACATACATACATATATTCATACATATATCTGTATATATATGTTATATATAAATATAAAATTCAGTATTATTTTCAGATTAAAAGTATGATGTTACTGTATTTGGACTCGAACATTTATTGCTCCTTTCACTATGTTCTGTAGTCAATTTTGACTTACTACCTGGGGATAAATAGTAGTTAATTTAATTGTTATTTTTCACAAAACAAAATTTAGTGATTCTGTAATTTTGTGTGAATGCAATATCATGAGTTATTATTTATCTATATCATTGATGCCTTATTCCTCCTGGGAACTTTTCCTGCCCTGAGGGCGGCTGGTCTCTACAGAATCATCCTTGGATGTTTTACCTGCTTTTATGTTCTAATTTTATCTGAATAAACATTTCAGTTTTTCTTTTAAGAATTTTGACTTGTCATTGCATAGTTGCCCATAGACACAAGGATTGTTTGGAAAAAAAAGACTGAAGATTGCTGTGGCATGTATTAATATGAGCTTGTAAAAAATGCAGGTGCAAGTATAAGATTAGATTTTCTTTAGAAGGGCATTGTAAGAAAGTTTAAAACCCATCATAGGATTATTATTGTTTATATTAATGGAGAGCACTAAACCCATAGGGGTCCCCATCATAGGATACAATGTGGGTGTAGCCAAAGAAGTCACTAATGGTAAAGGGGTAACCCTGAAGAATAAGTCACAATACCATGGCTGAAACACTTTACAACTAACAAATTGGGGATAAATATTTAGTTGGGATTTTAGTCCATCCTAGATCATTATCAAGTGAGTAAGACACTGCAGAGGAGTCTTTTCTAATACAACATTTCACCACAATTTAGCTTCAAGTACCTGTGCTTGATAAAGCCAGTCTGTGGTGAAATGTTGTACCAAAGAAAGACTCCTTTGTAATTACTCTCCCTACTGTCTGTGCTTTGCCATTTCTCTGAAAGAGAAGCCATTAAAAGTATAATAAGGTATGTTTTCATCATAAGGTTAGTTTTCTATATCCTTGATACCTGGGGGCTGATTCTGGTTTGAGGGCATTATCCATATTAGGTGCAGAACTTGTACGAAGTCTTCTCTCTGAGGATGCTCTTAACCCTTGCAGTGGCCGTCACATAAAACTATGTCAATGAGGCCAGGGTCCCTCACGTAGATCTGTGTCATGAGCTTGGTTAACTCTCTAAGGTGTGAGTGATAAAATTTTGGCCTAAATATGAGAGACTGGGTCTGTGCAGTAAGTGCACGGTATAAAAAAAATCCTGCCCCATGTGGTGCATGATGGGAAAAACAAAACTGACCATGTGTATTTTTAAATTGGTATTTTTTTAATTGTGTAAAATTGGCCATTACTGACTACTGTGCACTTTATTGGATAATTGAAATAGTTGAATGGGTGTTTTCTTGTGCTCAGCTGCTAGAACAGAAGATATATTAGCAAAATAGCTTAAGAATTTGGTTGAACAAAGCAATGGATTATCTTAAAATAAGACTCAAAATGGGCGATTCATAATTGCACAGTGACCGTCAAATATCGCACTTTTTCTGTCATTACCTTCAAAGTAAAGGGTTTGGGATATTTGCTGTTTGGAGGGACATCTGAACTGTTTTATCTGCTGACCTCTGGGAAGACAGTGAAAGTGTGAATGATGGTGAAAGTGTTTCTTTTTTGGGTTACCTACCTCGGTGGCAGACGGCCAGTGTGTTAAAAAAAAATTCAGAAAAGATTCTCTACCATTTCAGAATTATTTTTTTTAAAGTGGACACAGAACAGTATTAATTTTGGGGGTCTGGATAGTGAAAGGGTTAAGGAATGGTAGAGGATGCAAATATGTAGTATCAATTTAAACCAGAGGATGCAAAAAAGATGGTACCTCTAGCTTGACCAAGATAGTACCATGAGTTTTACAATGCCAAAATATGAATCCTATTGCACAAAATGGGTATCTATAATAATATAATTAAGTGCTAAACTTGAAAGGGTCGCACAGCATAAATTGGGTGTAAATTACTTAAACACATTTGTAGTAAAACAGAAATGTACTTCATTTATTTTCTGTAAATATAATGAAATTTTTTGTTAATTTATTTTTTGTATACAGTATTGTATTCCATAATTGTAGAGTGCTTTTGTATTCCAAAGATGTTTACAGATTCAACATGTAATTTCATACATAAAATAAACTATTAATTATTAAAAGTTCCTCCAAGCTTGTTTTTCTCATTTGTGGTTCTTTACATAGCAGCTTCATTTCAACCTCTCCTCATCTTCCCACCACATGCTAATGTATCGTCCCAGTATATATCAGTCTCCAACTCATTTATTCTTTCTGGTACAGTCATGTTACGTGACAGTGTTGTTCCTGGAAACCATTTGTTACAGAATTAATCCCACTGAATTCTATCATATAAATAAATGGATAGCAGAAAAATATTTATCCTTGAAATATGTTTTTTCTTTTTTTTTTCAAGGAACCGGCCATATCCCACCAAGGCAGGGTGGCCCAAAAAGAAAAAAGTTTCTCTTCTTAAATTGAAATATGTTATCTTCATAATTTATGGATTGAATACTATTAATTAAAGATCATTATAGTAATATTCTTTTATTATAGGCCAGCATGCTGTATTTCTTGGCTGATTGGCAATATGTAATGGAGATTTGGCATAAGTGGATGAGTATTACAAGGGCAGGATCATAAACTTGTGTGTGTGAGGGTCATTTAAGGAGGATGCCATTTGCTGGGTTTCAGTAACTTGTAGTGCTTTATTAAGCTTGCTTCTCTTCAAGGGAAGTACTCTGATGTGGGTAAAAGGCTCTTGATCCAGATTACTGGAGTTACCCTGTCTTGGATCAAATTTGTTTCTTTCTCTTTACCCAAGGCCGCGGGGGCGTTGACCCCCGGAACTCTCTCCAGGTAAACTCCAGGTAAGGCCCTGGTATGGCTGCCTTTCCCATGAAATAAAATTTAAACTTACCTCTCAAGGGAGGATTAGTCCTCCCCTTGGAAAAAACCTGATTGCCTCCCATTACCCCAAGTACTGTATAACCCCCTGTGTGTTATATACCAAGCTTGTGCAAAAATATTTATAGGTTTCACAGCCAGTTTTCATCAGCTTTCAAAAGGTTCTTTAAAGATATCCATGTCTAGCTGCATGATTTATCAGTTAATTGCTCTGGTTTGCCTCAGGGAGGTTCCTAGGTAATGAGGAGGGACTTCCACTCCATGGAATTGAACCTGCCATTCACTTTCTTGGATTGAACCCACTTTCCTTCTATTTCCTCAGGCACTGTATGACTCCTATGGGTTTATCTCTTGCCCTGTAATGGTTTAGTGCTTTTTGATTATAATAATATAATAATAATTTTTCCCTATAAACAAAGACCAGGCCTAAATTGGAAGGAAAATACTATTACAGGAATAAGTAATATTTGGAAACACACAGGAATACATATAGTTAAGTGTATAATGAATGTGCAGTAAGTGGAAATTTTGAAGATTTACCAACCTTCAAACATTAATTCAAAACACAGAAACAATCCTGTCAAAGTGCAACACATTTAACAGGCTTCCGTTTCACAACTTCATGACAGGATGTTATTACTTTCCTAGGGGGTTGCTGTCCACTGGCCTAGTAAGTTGCTAAAAGAGTTTATAACCCTCTAAAAAAAAAGAAAAAATAGATAACTCAGGCAGGATGGGTGGTTTTTCACTGTACTCATTTCAAGATGCAGTTACTTCTTGTTCCACCTATGCCACATTGCAAAGGTCTTCTCCATCTACTTACCCCATTTCAGAGCACCATATAACATATAATTTTCCCTTTGCTTAACTGCATGCCTCATTCTTTGCAGCCTTTTACAACGTCTTGTAAGCCGTAGTGTCTTGACTGTTACAATATGGGCAGGATTTAGTAATGACACTAAAAGTTGTCCATTAGAAATGCTGTAAAAATAGATCATCTTCAAAGTGATGCCTTTAACATTATTTATATTCAAAAACATGTGCTAAACTAATATAACTACATTATACTCTGAGGCTTCATTAAGCTGAGCCCTGGTGAGTTGTCTGCTTATTTTTACATTCATGGGGAGTGCTAAACCCATAGGATTCATAGCGATGGGAAAGGAAAGGAACAGCTTCAAAGTTGGTTACATAACATTCAGTCTTTCAAAGGAAATCTTCCCATAATATATCACACTTCAGGCTATTTTCATTATTTGCATGGCACTTAAGCAGGGGTTTATTTTTACATTCATATATGTGCCACTTTTCTGCTGTTAATTGATTTTGATGCAGTAAAGGCACACATCCCAAAGTGGTGGGTTGTAAGTATGAATGTTTTAGTGTACTCAGGATTACATTGCTTTTGCAATGTAGGTCATGAAGCTGGGATTATTGATACATAATTTCGTTAATTTCTTTTCATACAGAGATATCCAGTCTTTTTTGTTGTCGGCTCTTGTTCTTTTCTGAATAACTTTGTTGTGGTTTTTCTAGAGTTTAGGATTTATCTAAGTTCTGTGCAATATGTGAGGAATCACAAAATTATAATAATTTACTAACAGTGGAGTAATGAAATTATATACCTTGTATGTTGCCAATCTCTTAACCAGAATTTATAAAGATGCTGTATAATGTTTTTTTTGACAAAGTTATTTGCCATTTTATGTTGAAACAATTCATTAGTTTTTTCTATATTATTATAATCAAAACTAAGTGCTAAACCCACCAGGGTCATACAGTTTTTTCTATAGTGATTGTTTTGATAATTCATCTTTTGAACTTTTACCCCTTAAGGAAGGTTCCTTGATGCTAGTGAAGAGCTTCTGATCTGGGGGGTTCAACCTGTTCTCCCTTTCTTGGATTGAACCTGACTGCCTCCCATTTCCCAGGCAATTTATGACCCCTATGGGTTTGGTGCTCCCCCTATATATAATTATATAAGATGGTTATCTTAACATGACCCCTCAAGGGTTATGTTAAAGAACCTTGGTGCAGGTGAGGGGTTCTTGATTCAAGAAAGCAGACTTGTCCTCCCTTTTAATGGCTCCAACCTGTTTTTCTCTCGCCTCTTTTTGTGCCTGATTACAAAAAATGTTTCTGGAGTAAATATTATGTAGGCCTTAATAATTCACTTGAGCTTTTTGATTAGTTTACCTTTTAATTAAGAGACTCAATTGTGTGTGTGTGTGTGTGTGTGTGTGTGTGTGTGTGTGTGTGTGTATATGTATGTATGTATGTATGTATGTATATATATATATATATATATATATATATATATATATATATATATATATATATATATATATTTATATATATAATGTATATAATATATATATATATATATATATATATATATATATATATATATATATATATATATATATATATATATATATATATATATATATAATATATAATATATATATATATATATATATATATATATATATATATATATATATATATATATATATATATATATATATATATATATATATATATATATATATATATATATATATATATATATATATATATATATATATAATGTATATATATATATATATATATATATATATATATATATATATATATATATATATATATATATATATATATATATATTATATATAATGTATATAATATATATATATATATATATATATAATATATATATATATATTATATATATAATATATATATATATATATATATATATAAAGGCAGTCGTATCAGGTGATAGTGCTGGTTATAAACATGTGACTTTTTAGGGAAGCATTGATGCTTTGGGTGGTGTCACTTATTGTGATATTAATTTTATAATCGTGTCATGTTTAATAGTGTAAAATCATTTGAAAACATTTTGTACATTATGTATCATCGAATATTACACATTTCATCCATTTGGTAAATATTAATAATTTATATTGTGAAATCTTTGTAAAAATATCATATGATATATTTATTGTGTTCGAGAAAACACTATTTTGGAAATTTCAATAACCCTTGGGCTGGAATAATAAAGTGTTGAATATATTATTTTATACAATGGAAACCATGTAGGAAGTGATCCCTGATCATAACATTAATCACTCGTTAATTCATTTATCATCCATACACATCTACAGGAAGAAAGATTATCAGTAGTCTTAGTGATAAAAGTGTAAGGATGTGAAGGACTGGCCATTTTTGTTAATATAGCAAAAATAATTAAAAATTAAAATAGGTAAAACATACCATCAAAAAATTGATAGGAAATGAAAAGTTAGAAATGTTTTTCACTAATATACTGTACATTATGTGCATAAACATCCTTACTCTTGACATAAAATACATTTTACAATTTTTTTCTACTGCTTAAGAGGCTATACATGACTGTTGGATTCTTCCTAGCTGTTTTGAATGTTTAAATACCATGACAAGTTTGAATTTCCATGGCTACTAAATTAGGTAAAAGCTCTGAACCCTTGGAAATTTGTCCTTGGGGTGACTAGTTGTAACAGAGAATTCTCTTATTTGTGTACCATTACTATTAATTATGCTTCCAAGGCAAATATTTCACTACGATGTTTTGAAATTTTTCAGACTTGCGTGCATGTGGTACAAGATGTTAGTGCTGTATGAAGGTAGAGATTTTGGTGAACCTAATGTTACTTTGTACTGTATATTTAATGTATGTACTTTGTTAATATGCAATATTTAATAAAAAACAAAATATTAATAGTTTATTACTTGTCAATATTATGACAAATGTAGTTACAGTATTATCATTTTCCATATTTTGGATTTTTTTAAGAAAACTAAAATACAAAACCAGATTAGATAATTTGTGGTGTAATTTGTCTAAATTATACCAACAACTTGACTGATCAGACATTCAACTAGGAGTGTTGTGATACTGGTGACAGGCTTTTGATCTATGGAATAAGAGTCACTCTTCCTTTGGATCAAAGCTGATTGTCTCCTGTTTTCCAATATTTGACCCTGACAAATTTATTTCAACCCTGTGAATATACACTGTAGTAACAAAATATGAACATTACCCCAGTGAGTACATTATTATGGGTATTATCTCCAAACAATAAAATTAAAGCCTGGTAGCTTTTCACTGTATGACAGAGGGTTGCTAATGTTAACACAATGAAGTGTGGAAAGTGAACACAAGAGTGAAAGGAAGAGGAGATGGATTGTGCGGTCAGTTAAAACAATATTATTTCTTTGTGAAGTATATTATTATAATCAAAACTAAGCGCTAAACCCACAAGGTTCATACAGTGCTGTTGTGCAGTATAAAAGCCGCACCTCTGGGTGCGGCTTTTAGAAAACAGCCTTATTATTGAACTAGGGTGTATGAAGAGCTGAAAATAGTCTTACATACTAAATGGGCTGTAGTTATTACATTTAGTGGCAAGAGGTACATCTGTAGGGATCACAACGCATGGGAGCAGTTTAGCACTTGTCAATATAATAAATTAGAAATCCTAACAAGATCTTGGGATATGAAATAGACAGGCTGCTCCACTCAACATCTCACGTCAGTAAAAAGATAACATAGCCAAAGCCTGTCTTAGCAGTCTCTATGGATTTAATCAAGCCCCTTCCCACGTCAAAAAACATCTGTGTAAAATGATGATAAGACCTATACTCGAATACCCATGTGTACCAATGTCGTTAACAACAAAGACTAACGTGCTACGATTACAACGGGTCCAGAATAGAGCTCTCCTCTTTATTACGGGTACCAGGATATTACTGCCTTAAATGTATGCCTTGATATGCTGAAAAAGAGGCAACTCTATGCAATGCAAGAACTCTACATACCAGATAGAGAACATCCTCCCCAAGTTGAAAATACAACCGACTATATCATTAACACTCCTCCCCACAGGACCCAAAGAATGACTCTTCCACAGAGGCTGCGTCTCATCATTCATCAAGACAGTTACCAACGACCAATGATCTTGAGCAACCTCCCTGCAGATGAAGATGGTTGAGTAACACCAGAACCCTTCTATGTCTACTAAGAATATTATTGCCCCTAATTATGGAGATATCTTAATGCAACTTTTCTACTTTCACATCTACTATTAAAAATTCGCTATATTTACTATGGCGGGACACCACCTTGAAAGAAGCCAACGTGCCCAGTAACCTTTCATGAATTGTCTATGTAATCATCGCCTTGCCTTGTCGTTGAAATCTTTGTTATGCAATCGCAAAAAAAAATGCAATTGCAACTTGTATATCTATTACTGATTCAGAGCCATGCACATATATATTGTTATATCTGTGTAACTCTGATGGGTAAGTGTTATACCCCTTCCAAATTTTTTTTGTAATTACACACACACTTTTTACATTGCACCAAAGTGGTTGGGCCACTTCCCTCTTATATCCTACCTCATTTCCCCTCCCACCCTTTTTCCATATTTCTATCCTTACCCATCCTTCTTCCTTACCCTTCTTACCAAAGCTCTGGTCATAAGTTAAGTTAAATCCTTCAGGGGGGAAAGTGGGTTGGGTGCCCTTATACTGGTGAGGAGATCTTGATCCCCTCACACACTGGTGAGGGGCTCTTGATCTAGGGAATTGGATCTATGCTCCAGTTCCCTGAATTATGCCTGAATACCTTCCATGTATCATCCACAGGCGCTATATAATCCTTTGGGTTTAGTGCTTTCCCCTTGATTATAATAACTTAAGGGAGGTTCCTTGATGCTGGTGAGGGGCTCTTGATATAGGGAATTGGATTTGTGACTCACGAAATCGTAATGACAGTGGCTAACGTGACGATCTGGAGTTTTGAGACTGATCTCGGGTTCTAACCCTGCCTGTTGTATGGTTTAATTGGATTTGTGCTCCGGTTCCCTGAATTGAGCCTGAATACCTTCCATCCCCTCCCCACATGTGCTATATAATCCTACTGGTTTAGCACTCCCCTATTTTTTTCTTTTTTTTTCAACAAGTCGGCCGTCTCCCACCGAGGCAGGGTGACCCAAAAAAAGAAAGAAAATCCCCAAAAAGAAAATTCTTTCATCATCATTCAACACTTTCACCACACTCGCACATTATCACTGTTTTTGCAGAGGTGCTCAGAATACAACAGTCTAGAAGCATACACATATAAAGATACACAACATATCCCTCCAAACTGCCAATATCCCAAACCCCTCCTTTAAAGTGCAGGCATTGTACTTCCCATTTCCAGGACTCAAGTCCGACTATATGAAAATAACCGGTTTCCCTGAATCCCTTCACTAAATATTACCCTGCTCACACTCCAACAGATCGTCAGGTCCCAAGTACCATTCGTCTCCATTCACTCCTATCTAACACACTCACGCACGCTTGCTGGAAGTCCAAGCCCCTTGCCCACAAAACCTCCTTTACCCCCTCTCTCCAACCCTTTCGAGGACGACCCCTACCCCGCCTTTCTTCCCCTATAGGTTTATATGCTTTCCATGTCATTCTACTTTGATCCATTCTCTCTAAATGACCAAACCACCTCAACAGCCCCTCTTCTGCCCTCTGACTAATACTTTTATTAACTCCACACCTTTTCCTAATTTCCACACTCCGAATTTTCTGCATAATATTTACACTACACATTGCCTTAAACAGGACATCTCCACTGCCTCCAACCGTCTCCTCACTGCTGCATTTACCACCCAAGCTTCACACCCATATAAGAGTGTTGGTACTACTATACTTTCATACATTCCCTTCTTTGCCTCCATAGATAACGGTTTTTGACTCCACATATGCCTCAATGCACCACTCACCTTTTTTCCCTCATCAATTCTATGATTAACCTCATCCTTCATAAATCCATCCGCCGACACGTCAACTCCCAAGTATCTGAAAACATTCACTTCTTCCATACTCCTCCTCCCCAATTTGATATCCAGTTTTTCTTTATCTAAATCATTTGACACCCTCATCACCTTACTCTTTTCTATGTTCACTTTCAACTTTCTACCTTTACACACATTCCCAAACTCATCCACTAACCTTTGCAATTTTTCTTTAGAATCTCCCATAAGCACAGTATCATCAGCAAAAAGTAACTGTGTCAATTCCCATTTTGAATTTGATTCCCCAAAATTTAATCCCACCCCTCTCCCGAACACCCTACCATTTACTTCCTTTACAACCCCATCTATAAATATATTAAACAACCATGGTGACATTACACATCCCTGTCTAAGACCTACTTTTACCGGGAAGTAGTCTCACTCTCTTCTACACACCCTAACCTGAGCCTCACTATCCTCATGAAAACTCTTTACAGCATTTAATAACTTACCACCTATTCCATATACTTGCAACATCTGCCACATTGCTCCTCTATCCACTCTATCATATGCCTTTTCTAAATCCATAAATGCAATAAAAACTTCCCTACCTTTATCTAAATACTGTTCACATATATGCTTCAATGTAAACACTTGATCTACACATCCCCTACCCACTCTGAAACCTCCCTGCTCATCCACAATCCTACATTCTGTCTTACCTCTAATTCTTTCAATTATAACCCTACCGTACACTTTTCCTGGTATACTCAGTAAACTTATTCCTCTATAATTTTTACAGTCTCTTTTGTCCCCTTTCCCTTTATATAAAGGGACTATACATGCTCTCCGCCAATCCCTAGGTACCTTCCCCTCTTTCATACATTTATTAAACAAAAGTACCAACCACTCCAACACTATATCCCCCCCTGCTTTTAACATTTCTGTCATGATCCCATCAGTTCCAGCTGCTCTACCCCCTTTCATTTTACGTAATGCCTCACGTACCTCCCCCACACTTACATTCTGCTCTTCTTCACTCCTAAAAGATGGTATACCTCCCTGACCAGTGCATGAAATTACTGCCTCTGTTTCTTCCTTAACATTTAAAAGTTTCTCAAAATATTCTCGCCATCTACCTAATACTTCCATCTCCCCATCTACTAACTCCCCTACTCTGTTTTTAACTGACAAATCCATACTTTCCCTATACTTTCTTAACTTGTTTAACTCCAAAATTTTTTCTTATTTTCATTAAAATTTCTTGACAGTGCCTCTCCCACTCTATCATCTGCTTTCCTTTTGCACTCTCTCACCACTCTCTTTACCTTTCTTTTACTCTCCATATACTCTGCTCTTCTTATAACGCTTCTGGTTTGTAAAAACCTCTGATAAGCTACCTTTTTCTCTTTTATCACACCCTTTACTTCATCATTCCACCAATCACTCCTCTTTCCTCCTGTCCCCACCCTCCTATAACCACAAACTTCTGCCCCACATTCTAATACTGCATTTTTAAAACTATTCCAGCCCTCTTCAACCCCCCCCACTACTCATCTTTGCACTAGCCCACCTTTCTGCCAATAGTCGCTTATATCTCACCCGAACTTCCTCCTCCCTTAGTTTATACACTTTCCCCTCCCTCTTACTTGTTGTTGCCACCTTCCTCTTTTCCCATTTACCTCCTACTCTAACTGTAGCTACAACTAAATAATGATCCGATATATCAGTTGCCCCTCTATAAACACGTACATCCTGGAGCCTACCCATTAACCTTTTATCCACCAATACATAATCTAATAAACTACTTTCATTACGTGGTACATCATACCTTGTATATTTATTTATCCTCTTTTTCATAAAATATGTATTACTTATTACCAAAATCTCTTTCTACACATACCCCTCAAGGAAGGTTCCTTGATGTTGGTGAGGGGCTCTTGATTTAGGGAATTGGATCTGTGCTCCAGTTCCCCGAATTAAGCCTGAATGCCTTCCACATCCCCCCCCCCAGGCGCTGTATAATCCTCCGGGTTTAGCGCTTCCCCCTTGATTATAATAATAATAATAATAATCTTTCTACACATAGCTCAATTAAAGGCTCCCCATTTACATTTACCCCTGGCACCCAAAATTTACCTACTACTCCCTCCATAACATTTTTACCCACTTCAGCATTGAAATCCCCAACCACCATTACTCTCACACTTGATTCAAAACTCCCCACGCATTCACTCTACATTTCCCAAAATCTCTCTCTCTCTCTCCTCTACACTTCTCTCTTCTCCGGGTGCATACACGCTTATTATAACCCACTTTTCACATCCAATCTTTATTTTACTCCACATAATCCTTGAATTAATACATTTATAGTCCCTCTTTTCCTGCCATAGCTTATCCTTCAACATTATTGCTACTCCTTCTTTAGCTCTAACTCTATTTGAAACCCCTGACCTAATCCCATTTATTCCTCTCCACTGAAACTCTCCCACCCCCTTCTGCTTTGTTTCATTTAAAGCCAGGACATCCAGCTTCTTCTCATTCATAACATCCACAATCATCTCTTTCTTATCATTTGCACAACATCCACGCACATTCAGACTTCCCACTTTGACAATTTTCTTCTTCTTATTCTTTTTAGTAATCTTTACAGGAAAAGGGGTTACTAGCCCATTGTTCCCAGCATTTTAGTTGACTTTTACAACACGCATGGCTTACGGAGGAAAGATTCTTATTCCACTTCCCCATGGATATAAAAGGAAAAGTAATAAGACCAAGAACTATTAAGATAAAATCAAAGAAAACTCAGATGAGTGTGTATAAATAAATGTGTACATGTATGTGTAGTGTGACCTAAGTGTAAGTAGAAGTAGCAAGACATACCTGTAATCTTGCATATTTATGAGACAGACAAAAGACATCAGCAATCCTACCATCATGTAAAACAATCACAGGTTTTCGTTTTACACTCACTTGGCAGGACGGTAGTACCTCCCTGGGTGGTTGCTGTCTACCAACCTACTACCTATAACCCCTATGATTATAATAATAATTGATCCCCTCACCAGTATAAGTATGGGTCACAGTAGTGGCCCATGCTAACCTGCCAATGGTATATAGAAATGTACCAGTTAGATGACACTTATTAGGCTGGTATGGTCCAGTGGTTAGCACACCAGTTTGCAAGTTTAGGGCAGAACTGTATGATCCTTGTGGGTTTAGTGCTTAGTTTTGATTGACATAATAATTTAATGTCAGGTCAAGCTTTTTGTGAGAGTGTTGAAGTGGGCAGTCAAAGGAGTTGCAGTTCAGCAACCTACTGTGACTAAGTCCCACTTACCTCGCCCAAATTACTTGTGGGTAATACTTCAGGTGATGTCCTGTAAACCTCCTGCAGGTAATTTGCTCAATAATAATAATTTTATAGGCCTCTTGATCCACGAAATTGGAGATATACTCCCCTTGAGATTTGTTTCCTGTTCTCATGCATTATATGACCCTTACAGGCTTAGCATTTCTTGATTTGTGTATAAATCATGATGAAGGCTCTTGATCTGAGAACTTGGAGTTATTCTCCCCACCCATTACTACCTATTTTCCAAGTACTGTATGACCTTGATGGGTTGAGCCCTGCAATTAATGCCAGTGAGTAGCTCTTGATGCAGGAAATTGAACCTGTCCTCGCCTTCCTTGGTTTGCACCTGATTACATGGCCCCTATGAGCTCAATGCTTCCCCAGTGTTGTGTGCATGTATATGTGACAGTGTATATTCACTAATTTGTGTTTACAGGGATCGAGAGTACTTCTGACCCTGCTCCCTACACCACTCTGGTTGGCATCGCTGATTTCTGACCTCTTGGACCTTGTTATATAATTTCTTCGTGTTATTTCATAATGAGTGTGCCTCCACCACTGCCTCCTCCAAGCTATTCCACTTCTCAATCAACCTAAGACTGAAGAAATACTTCCTTGTATCCCTTTTGCTCATCTATATTTTCAGCTTTTATTCTTGCCTTCTTGATTCTCGTCATCTTAAATCAGTTTATCCTGGTGACCTGGTGGCTAAAGCTATCGCTTCACACACGGAGGGCCCGGGTTCGATTCCCGGTGGGTGGAAACATTTCGACGCGTTTCCTTACACCTGTTGTCCTGTTCACCTAGCAGCAAATAGGTACCTGGGTGTTAGTCGATTGGTGTGGGTCGCATCCTGGGGGACAAGATTGAGGACCCCAATAGAAATAAGTTAGTCCTCGATGACGCACTGATTTTCTTGGGTTATCCTGCGTGGCTAACCCTCCGGGGTTAAAAATCCGAAGAAAATCTTATCTTATCTCTTCTAACTGCCCTATCTATCCATATCAGGCTATTTTTAGCACGTTATTTATATCCCTTTATTTATTTCTGTCTCAATTTATACACCTAAATATCCCCCCTAATTCCATAAGCGCTAAACTCATAGGATTATACAGTGCCTGTGGGGGGGGGGGGTGGAAGGCGTTCAGGTTTAATTCAGGAAACTGAAGCATAGATCCAATTCCCTAGATCAAGAGCCTCTCACCGAAGTCAAGGAACCTCACTTGAGGGGTCCACTCCAGAGTGCAGATTCAATCCCTCAGTCTATCATTATATGAGGATTCATCATAGATAATTCCTCTCAGTTTTTGTATTCATCTGGTTGCAAACTTACGAACTCTTTTTTATCGAGTTTCAGCAAGTGTTTGACCAGGCTTGGGGCTTCATGCTGGGGCTTCATGCTGGGGCTTCATGCTGGGGCTTCATGCTGGGGCCACACGATCAACGATTGGCATAATATTGTCGTATATAAAATTCTGAAGGATTCTTTGGTCGAGTTCCTGAATGAGTTTATGATGTTTTCTAATCTTGCAAATGCTCCCGATGTTATACAGTTTGTGCATATCTGTCGATGTGATTGGTGTTATATTCACCCATCTTCCCCATTAATGGTCGTTTTCAGTCTGACATTTGCAGCTTCTCTGCTCAATCTGCTCTCATATTCTCTAATTCACATGACCTTGCGTTTGTTCAGGTTTAACTCACGAAGCCACATCTCTAATTTGATGTTATCGCTGTCCTTTCCTGTTCCTATTTTCTCCTTAGGTTTGCATCATCTGCACTGAAACATAAAACTCAGATAGATTATTCACTTACACTGGCCCTAGTACTGATCCTTGTGGAACCCCACTCGTTACTCTCTCCCATTCTGATGCTTCATTCCTTCCTGTTACTCTGTGCTCTGTCATTCAGGTACAGTGTCCCGTAGCTCGATCGCGAGCGCAATCAGCTCACACACTGAGGTCCGGGGTTCGAATCTCTTCCGGTACGGCTGGAAAACATAAGGGACATGTTTCCATAAGACACCTGCTGTCCCTGCCCCTGTTCACCCATCAGTTTAAAATGTGTACCTGGGTGTATAAAGATATTATTATTATATTATTACTCTTGACCTATGTCTAAGCTTGCCCGTAACGCTCTGCATAGCTATAGGCTTTCTGCATGTGCAACTAAATGTCACCCATCTCTGTACAAACATTGTATCTTCCTGAAATAATAATAATAATAATAATAATAATAATTATTATTATTATTATTATTATTATTATTATTATTATTATTATTAGTAGTAGTAGTAGTAGTAGTAGTAGTAGTAGTAGTATTACCGGAGCACTCTGTTATAACGTTTACTGTTCATTTGATTTTATTGCTAATCTCTGGTGTGACACTTTACCAAATGTTTTCCTGTAGTCCATAATGATGCAGTCCACCTGTCATTTCTCTTGTTGCCTTTTGACTGTTACAGTAAGTACCTATATATGGCTGCAGGGGTCGAGTTTTAGCTCCTGTTGCTGCCTCTTTGCTGGCCACTACTGAGTTCAACCTCTCCTTTATGGATATACCTGGAGGTTCTTTCAGGAGTCGACGTCCCCGCGACCCGGTCTTCGACCAGGCCTCCCACTGTATCAGGATTTGATCAATCAGGCTGTTCCTGCTGGCCCTACACAATCCTACGTACGAACCACAGCCCGGCTAATCGGGCACCGACCTTGGGTATCTGTCCAGCTCCCTCTTGAAGACAGCTAGGGGTCTGTTGGTAATTACCCTTATGTATGATGGGAGAATGTTGACACTGATTTCTCTCAGTATACTCACAGCAACCCTGCTTTTCATTGGGAGGGAGGAGGGGGGGGGAAGGGATGTTGGATGTTGCACCATCTGCCTAGTCTTTGCCTTTCATAGGGAATGATTTCTCTGTGCAGATTTGGGACCAGTCCCTCTAGGATTTTCCAGGTGTAGATTATGATGCATCTTTCTCATCTGCGTTCCAGGTAGCACAGGTTAAGGTGCTTGATTGAGCTAATACGGATAGTGAAGGTTCTCTGTATATTCTCTAGACCTGCCTTGATCCTTCCTCTACCACTCGTGTCCAGGGCGTTTCACCTTCTATGCCTAAAGAAATACTTTCTAACATCCATGTGACTCATCTGTGTTCAACTTTCAGCTGTGTCCACGTGTTCTTGTTTCTCGTCTCTCAAACAATCTGTCCCTGCCCACCTAGTAAGTTCCTCTCAATATTTTGTACATTGTTATCAAATATCGCTCCTAGTCTTTCTTTCCTCCACTGTCTATCCCTAGCTCCAGGGCTAGTCTCACTGCAAACTTCTGTACTTTTCCCAGTTCTCTCTCTCTCTCTCTCTCTCTCTCTCTCTCTCTCTCTCTCTCTCTCTCTTCTCTTCTCTCTCTATGTACTTACCTATTTGTACCTATCTATTTGTGGTTGCAAGGGTTGATTCATAGCTCTTGGCTCCGCCTCTTCACTGGTTGCTACTAGGTCCACTCTCTCCCTGTTCCACGAGCTTTATCGTATTTCTTCTTAAAGCTATGTATGGAACCTGCCTCCACTACATCACTCTCCAGACTGTTCCACTGCCTGACGATTCTAGCTATCTGGAGTCTACCTGGAGGGTATTCGGGGAATCAACACCCCCGCGGCCCGGTCCATGATCAGGCCTCCTGGTGGATCAGGGCCTGATCAACGAGGCTGTTACTGCTGGCCGCACGTAGTCCAGCGTACGAGCCACAGCCCGGCTGATCTGGCACTGACTTTAGGTATCTGTCCAGCTCCCTCCCCTCAAGGAAGGTTCCTTGATGTTGGTGAGGGGCTCTTGATTTAGGGAATTGGATCTGTGCTCCAGTTCCCCGAATTAAGCCTGAATGCCTTCCACATCCCCCCCCAGGCGCTGTATAATCCTCCGGGTTTAGCGCTTCCCCCTTGATTATAATAATAATAATAATGTCCAGCTCCCTCTTGAAGACAACCAGGGGTCTATTGGTAATTCCCCTTATGGCTGGTGAGAGGCTGTTGAATAGTCTTGGGCCCCGGACACTTACTGTGTTATCTCTTAGTGTACCAGTGGCGCCCCTACTTTTCACTGCTTTCGTAGGGAGTGATTTCCGTGTGCAGATTAGGGACCAGTACCTCCAGAATCTTCCAGGTGTAGATTATGATATATCTCTCTCGCCTGCGCTCTAGTGAGTACAAGTCAAGTGTTTCCAGGCATTCCCAGTAGTTAAGGTGTTTGATGGAACTTAAACTACCTAACATTTCCCTGGCTAATCTGAGTCTTCAGCTTCCAGTTGTGACCCCTTGTTGTTGTGTCCCGTCTCTGAAACATCCTGTCCTTATCCACCTTGTCAATTCCTCTCAGAATTTTATATGTCGTTATTGTGTCCTCTCTCTCATCCCTTTTATCCTCCAGTGTTGTCAGGTTGATTTCTCTCAATCTCTCTTTGTAGGACATAACCCATAGCTCTGGAAATAGTCTTGACGTGCTTCACCAGGTGTGGGTTCCATACTGGTGCTGCATACACCATTACGGGTCTGACATACAGTGTACAGAGTATTGAAGGATTCCTTACTAGAATGTCAAAACGCTATTCTCAGGTTTGCTAGGCGCCCATAGCTGCAGCAGTTATTTGGTTGACGTGCGCCTCAGATGTACTCGGTATTATACTCACTCCAAGATCCCTTTCCTTGAGTGAGGTTTGCAGTCTTTGGCTCCCTAGCCTGTAGTCTGTGTGTGGTCTTTTTTGACTTTCCTCCAGTCTTCATGGTTTTGCGCTTGATGGAGTTAAACTCCAGGAGCCAGTTGCTGAACCAGGCCTGCAGCCTCTCAAGATCCTTTTGTAGTCCTAACCTAGCATTAGCGTCACATAGTCTGCAAACAGGGACACGTGTGTGTGTTTGTGTGTATGTGTGTGTATGTATGTGTGTGTGTGTGTGTGTGTGTGTGTGTGTGTACTCACCTATTTGTGGTTGCAGGGGTCGAGTCCTAGCTCCTGGCCCCTGTGTGTGTGTGTGTGTGTGTGTGTGTGTGTGTGTGTGTGTGTGTGTGTGTGTGTGTGTGTGTGTGTGTGTGTGTGTGTGTGTGTGTGTGTGTGTGTGTGTGTGTGTGTGTGTATGTGTGTGTGTGTGTGTGTGTGTGTGTGTGTGTGTGTGTGTACTCACCTAGTTGTACTCACCTAATTGAGGTTGAAGGGGTCGAGTCCAAGCTCCTGGCCCCGCCTCTTCACTGGTCGCTACTAGGTCACTCTCCCTGAACCTTGAGCTTTATCATACCTCTGCTTAAAGCTATGTATGGATCCTGCCTCCACTACATCGCTTCCCAAACTATTCCACCTCCTGACTACTCTGTGGCTGAAGAAATACTTCCTAACATCCCTGTGGTTCATCTGTGTCTTCAACTTCCAACTGTGTCCTCTTGTTGCTGTGTCCCATCTCTGGAACATCCTGTCTTAGTCCACCTTGTCAATTCCTCTCAGTATTTTATATGTCGTTATCATGTCCCCCCTATCTCTCCTGTCCTCCAGTGTCGTCAGGTTGATTTCCCTTAACCTCTCCTCGTAGGACATACCTCTTAGCTCTGGGACTAGTCTTGTTGCAAGCCTTTGCACTTTCTCTAGTTTTTTTTACGTGCTTGGCTAGGTGTGGGTTCCAAACTGGTGCCGCATACTCCAGTATGGGCTTAACGTACACGGTGTATAGGGTCCTGAACGATTCCTTATTGAGATGTCGGAACGCTGTTCTGAGGTTTGGTAGGCGCCCATATGCTGCAGCAGTTATTTGGTTGATGTGCGCTTCAGGAGATGTGTCTGGTGCTATACTTACCCCAAGATCTTTTTCCTTGAGTGAGGTTTGTAGTCTCTGGACCCCTAGACTGTACTCCATCTGCGGTCTTCTTTGCCCTTCCCCAATCTTCATGTGTGTGTGTGTGTGTGTGTGTGTGTGTGTGTGTGTGTGTGTGTGTGTGTGTGTGTGTGTGTGTGTGTGTGTGTGTGTACTCACCTAGTTGTACTCACCTAGTTGAGGTTGCGGGGGTCGAGTGTGTGTGTGTGTGTGTGTGTGTGTGTGTGTGTGTGTGTGTTTGTGTGTGTGTGTGTGTGTGTGTGTGTGTGTGTGTGTGTGTGTGTGTGTGTGTGTGTGTGTGTGTGTGTGTGTGTGTGTGTGTGTGTGTGTGTGTGTGTGTGTGATTGCTGAAGTCGAATCTCAGCTCCTGGCTCTGCCTCAACTAAGCACTGCCGGGTTCACACTTCTCTAGCGTGGTAAGCACTGTCACACATATTCTCAAATCTGTATAAGGATCTTGTCACTACCACTTCGTTATGTGCGTGTATGTTTGTGTGTGTGCAAGTGGAGTGCGGTATCAGTGTATGGTGCTCCGTTAACTTAACAAGGGTAGGATGTTATGGGTGATGGGAGGGGCAGGAGGGAATGGGAGTAAGGATCAGCCAGGACCACCTCTTAAACATGCTCCTTCAATAAACCTGTCCTCTCAATTTATGACCTGTCACTCATTCCCGCCACCACTCAACTCTCACTTCTTCCTTCCCTCCCACCTTCCCTCCCACCTTCCCTCCCACCTTTCCTCCCACCTTCCCTCCCACTTTCCCTCCCACCTTCTCTCCCACCTTCCTCCCATCTCTATTTGTCCCTGTCCTCCATTTCTCCATGCCTTTTCCCTCTTCCTTCATCATCGCCACTTTCTCATCTCTCTTCACTCAATCCCATCAGTTCAGTCTCCCGCTTCGTATCATAGACACACTTCTATCCCTTTTTCGGTCATTTTTCTATAATTTCAATATAGCTTTTTTCTCGTTTAGAATTTCCTTGAAGCAAGACCATCTTTTACTTCTGGCTGCTATATTTATCACCTTTTCTTAAATCTTCTTTCGAGACGGTTAAAAAGACGGTCATTTTCGCCTCTCTTCTGCGGTTTTCTTTCTTTTTCATACTTTGGCCTTGCTGATGCTATCCGCGCACTGGGCCAAAAGCTCTTCATCCCAGGAGTTGGAGCTATGCACCCCTTCGAATCAAATCTGTCTTACAGGGGAGGCTTAGGGACAGTCGCGCGCGGTTGTGCTCCGTCAAAAACTGCGTCTTGATAATAGCAGAGGGAACAGAATGGAAGAAATAAGCGTGTGCAACCATAAAGTGCATATACTCCTTTGAACAAACAAAAAAGGAATATCAGTGAACACTGAATAGGAAAATATGGATTATAGTGTGACATGGAGAGTGCCGGTGGAGGAACGGTTACTGTGGGAAATAGACCTGACCAGCACTAGTGAATTATTGCAGGATGTTGACACAAGTGGAAATAAACAAATATTGATCTATCTATAAGTAATATAGTGAGTGACAAGGATATATATGTGCAATGACATAGTGAACTAAATTGTAGATAAGAGTAATCTTAATTATCCCCCAGTATAGCGTACAATATGTAGTGTAGATAGGGGGATATCTTACAAGCGACTGTCACTAGCGAACTATTGCCAGAGGTCCAGTGAAGTGGTAATAACGGATGAGTAATTACTATAGTCATAAGAGATGAAACGAGTGGTGGTAGCATTGAGGTGCAGGGAATCACAGCATACATAAACTGATCATACAATCGTTACCTCTACTAAATAGGAAATAAACTTTTCCATAGAAGTGTAGGGAAAAGTTAGCGTAGGCCTAGCTGCTGTGTAAATAATAAAACAATGATCCCAGTATAGTGCAGTGAAAAGTGTATTTTGAAAGAATACAGTGTATATCCTTGAGATAAACAGTGTACAGCACTACATAAAAGGAAATTAAATAATAATAATAATAATAATAATAATAATAATAATAATAATAATAATAATAATAATAATAATAATAATAATAAAAATAATAGTGAAGTGTGGCAGTGTGGGTAAGTATTGCCCTCACACCCACCACCCACCCAACACCCACCACCCACCCCACACCACCACCCACATACTGGTTCGTATAAATACATCTTGCATATTACTGGCACCAACAAGAGAAAGGTAAAGTGGAAATCAGTTTTCTTCCGTGGCATACAGTGTAGTAGGATACAGACAGGATGTCAGCACAGCATATCTGTGGGACATGTAAAAAAATCCTTGGAAGGAAATCCAGAATCACATGCAACCTATGCTCTTCCAAACACCATATCTCTTGTACTAGACTAAATACAGCCTCAAAAAATGACCTCGAACTAGCAAGGTGCTTCTGGTTGTGCAATAAAGATGTAGAAAGGTACTAAGGAGAGTAATAAATGATAAAAATAATCAAGAAAACAAAGATGACCTCTTGGATAGTCTACCAAAAATATATAAAACATGGGAGCAAGAGATAGTGTATCAAAAAATGCAGAATGTCCATACCACAACAGATGACTCGAAACTATTTAGTCACCCACATGGTGCTAAACCAGACCCATCCCCCAGTCATAGCACTAATACCCACAGTGCTGGTGCTGGCCCAGGCTCAGCCCCCAGCCCCAGTGCTGACTCAGACCCAGCCCCCAGCCTTACTGCCAGCCCAGACTCTACTAGGGACCCTACCACAACCACCGCTAAAACCAAACCGTAAATATACAACCATCATTGCACAAGACCGTGGCCCACAGTACAGATGTGGGAGAGGAGTCTCCTCCTTCTTCCTCTACTGAGGAAAGTAGATGGAATCCAGGACGGGGTGGCCCTGGCTTGGATACTGAGGATTATAGTGCAGTCCCAGAACCTGCAGAAATTGACAACACACCTCCCAACAATTCTCAAGCGAAGGTGAATTTGTGCAAATATTATGCTTGGGGCATCTGTAAGCATGGAATATCAGGAAAAAAATGGGACATGCAACTTTGAGCATCCCAGAAAATGTAGCGACATTGGACATGCGGCCAGTAGTAACAGCCTAGTTGATCAGGCCCTGATCCATCGGGAGGCCTGGTTATGGACCGGGCTGCGGGGGCGTTGATCCCCGGAATAACCTCCAGGTAACCTCCAGGTATCCAGGTAACCTCCTGTCTAAAGGAGTGTGTTGTTCTTCTTCCTGTACTTTCTTTCACCCAAAAATGTGTCACTCCTCGGTCCTCCAGAAGCAGTGTTATAACATCAACTGCCCTGCATACTATCTAAAAGGGACCAGGAGGCACAGACCCCACAAGACAAACAATAGTAGCTACGACAACCCAACTCCAGGTGATTTTTTAGTGGCAGGAAACAGAGAAAGAAAATGGAAGGAAATAACAAAAATAGTCCACCACCTTGGAGCCTTGTTGGACTGGAGGTGCAGCCAGTGGCCACCTATGGCCCTCCAGAATTACAACTACAGTGGTTACAACGTTTTTAGATGCGACAGAATGAACAGGCAACAAGGGGGGGTTGGCCTGTATGTCAAAGAGTCCCTCATCTGCATGGAGTTGCTGAACACCACAAATGAGGTAGTTGAAGTTCTATCAATAAAGATCGAGAACCAGAACCTAGTCATTGTGGTTGTATATAAGCCACCAGATGCAACCTCCCAACAGTTCAAGGAACAGCTACTGAAAATTGATTACTGTCTGGAAAACCTTCCAGCTCCATCCCTAAACATCTTACTGCTTGGTGATTTCAACCTAAGGCATACAAAATGGAAGAATGTAGCAAATAATGTTATAACTGAAACAATCCCCGGAGGTAGCGCAGATGAAAGGTCACACACACATGAGCTACTAAGTCTCTGTGAAAAACACACCTTAAGCCAGCAGTTAGTGGGGTCAACAAGACTAGAAAACATACTTGACCTTATCTTCACAAATAATGAGGACCTGATAAGAGACATAAGAATATCAAAAACAACTAATTCCGATCACAACCTAATCAAAGTCCAGACGTACATGCATAGGGGTCCTGATCAGCAGAATGCATGTACCTGTGAAGGTGTTTTCACAAAATACAACTTCAACAACAAGAACATCAACTGGGACCAGGTAAACCATGTCCTAAACGAAACATGTTGGGAAGATGTCTTAAAAGACATGGATCCAAACCAGTGCCTTGAAAGGATCAACTTCCTGGCAGCTGAAGCATGTTCTAGGCATATTCCCCTAAGAAAGAAGAAGAGCAGGAGTAAACTGGAGAGAGAAAGACGCTCCCTCTACAGAAGACGACGAAGAGTCACTGAGCTCATCAGGAGTGCTAGAATATCTGATACACGAAAGGAGGTGCTGACCAGGGAAGTGGAAACTATCGAACTTAAGTTAAATGGCTCTTACAGGAACCAGGAGAGACAGGAGGAGCTTAAAGCTATTAGTGAAATTGAAAGAAATTCAAAATATTTCTTTTCATATGCCAAAAACAAGGCAAATACCACATCTAGTATCGGGCCCTTATTCAGACAGGATGGGACTTACACAGATGACAACAAGGAAATGAGTGAAATATTGAAATCCCAGTACGACTCTGTGTTTAGTGAATCACTAATCAGTCTGAGGATTGACGACCCAAATGATTTCTTCATGAATGAGCCTCAAAACTCCATAAATGTATGCCAGATTTCTGACATTACCCTAACTCTGATAGATTTCGAAAAAGCCATTGACAACATGCCCATGCACTCAGCGCCGGGCCCAGACTCGTGGAACTCTGTTTTCATTAGGAACTGCAAGAAACCCCTCTCGTGTGCCCTAAGTACACTATGGAGGAGGAGCTTGGACATGGGTGAAATTCCACAGTCACTTAAAACAACGGATATAGCCCCACTCCATAAAGGTGGCAGCAAAGCATTAGCTAAGAACTATAGACCAATAGCTCTGACGTCCCACATCATAAAAATCTTTGAAAGAGTGCTAAGAAACAGGATTGCAAATCACCTGGATTCCCAAAATCTGCACAATCCAGGGCAACATGGGTTCAGGGCAGGTTGCTCCTGCCTCACACAACTACTGGATCACTATGATATGGCCTTGGATGCACTGGAAGAAAATCAGACTTTGCAAAAGCATTTGACAAATGCAATCATGGCGTTATAGTCCATAAAATACGTGCTAAAGGAATAACTGGGAAAGTGGTGAGATGGATCTTCAACTTCCTAACAAATCGAACACAAAGAGTAGTGGTCAACAGAGTTAAATCAGTGGCTGCCATAGTGAAGAGCTCTGTTCCACAAGGCACAGTACTTGCCCCCATCTTATTCCTCATCCTCATATCAGATATAGACAGAGATATACATCACAGCACCGTATCATCCTTTGCGGATGATACTAGGATCTGCATGAGGCTGTCATCTGCTGAGGATGCGGTTAACCTCCAAGAAGATATAAACAAAGTTTTCCAGTGGGCAACGGTAAACAATATGATGTTCAATGAGGACAAATTCCATCTACTCTGTTATGGAAAACTGGAGGAGATAATAACTAGAATAGAGTATACTACAGACTCTGGCCATACAATAGAGTGGAAAAATATTGCAAGGGACCTGGGAGTAGTAATGTCTGAGGATCTCACTTTCAAGGATCACAACAGTGCCATGATTGCACGTGCAAAGAAAATGATAGGATGGATAATGAGAACATTCAAAACGAGAGATGCCAAACCCATGATGATCCTTTCAAATCACTTGTTCTCTCTAGGCTAGAATACTGCTGTACATTAACATCTCCATACAAAGCAGGTGAAATCGCAGATCTAGAGAGTGTACAGAGATCCTTTACTGCACGTATAAGTTCTGTCAAGCACCTTAACTACTGGGAACGCTTGGAAGCACTTGACTTGTACTGGTTGGAACGCAGGAGGGAGAGATATATCATAATCTACACTTGGAAAATCTTGGAAGGAATGGTCCCAAATCTGCACACATTATTATTATTATTATAATCAAGGGGGAAGCGCTAAACCTGGAGGATTATACAGCGCCTGGGGGGGGGGGATGTGGAAGGCATTCAGGCTTAATTCGGGGAACTGGAGCACAGATCCAATTCCCTAAATCAAGAGCCCCTCACCAACATCAAGGAACCTTCCTTGAGGGGAAATCTGCACACAGAAATCACTCCCTACGAAAGTAAAAGACTGGGCAGGCGATGCAAAATGCCCCCAATTAAAAGTAGGGGCGCCATTGGTACACTAAGGGAAAACACCATAAGTGTCCGGGGCCCTAGACTGTTCAACAGCCTCCCATCAAGCATTAGGGGAATTGCCAATAAACCCCTGGCTGCCTTCAAGAGAGAGCTGGACAGATACCTAAAGTCAGTGCCGGATCAGCCGGGCTGTGACTCGTACGTTGGACTGCGTGCGGCCAGCAGTAACAGCCTAGTTGATCAGGCCCTGATCCATCGGGAGGCCTGGTCATGGACCGGGCCGCGGGGGCGTTGATCCCCGGAATAACCTCCAGGTAACCTCCAGGTACATTTCCCTGGCGCTATATGACCCCTACGGGTTTAGTTAGGCTAGACAAGATTGGTCAGGAAACAGGACAAGTGTGTCCTGACGTGGGTCTTGCTCACATAATGACCCTCAACTGGAACTTTTGGTCATCTGACCGAGGCCTTCCACTAGCTTACCAGTCCGCTCCTGCAAAATTTGTTATAATAACAACCAAATATTATCCCTACAGCAGACACAGATAAGAAAAAAACACTCGCTGCAGTTTCGTGTCATTTGCGGACGATGTTAAAAAGGCATGAAAATCATCTCGGCAGAAGAACGGAAACATGCAAGATAATATAAGCAAGATGTTCCAGGGAACAGTGGAGAATAACGTGACTCACGAAATCGTAATGACACGATTGCAAACAAACCATACCATGGCCTGGATTTGAACCCGCGGTCAGAGAGTCTCAAAACTCCAGACCGTCGCGTTAGCCACTGGACCAGCTAGCCACAATAAGATTCGTCAAACTATTCAATTGAATTCAATTCAAGTTTATTCTCTATAATGGTTACAATGTGGGGTTTACAGGCTTTGGGTATTGTGTGGTTTACATGTTATAAAATACTAATTACAGAGGGGGGCCACTAGGACACCTAGCATGGCTAGGCATTTCGAGCAGACTTAGATTAATTCTTAACATTAAATCCTTACAGATTATGGTATTAAGGCTAAGTGACTACATCATAATTTGTGAGTTTAGCAATGTGAATGCTTTTGTTTTGGCACAATACAAAGTGTCTATATTGGAGTATCATAGGCAAACTTATGACTAGTTAGGATTTATTATTTTAAGATTAAGATTAGTATTTCTGGGTTTATAGTCAGTGGGTGAGTGAGTGTAATTGTGAATCACCAGGTGGTTATCATGTAGTTAGTTGTCGGGGTGTATCAGGGAGATAAGATGTTTTCTAACTGTAGTTTTGAAAGTGATGAATGTGTCTGCAGTTCTAGAGTTCTCAGGTAGGGTGTTCCAGATTTTAGGTCCTTTGAAAAACATTGAATTTTTGTAAAGGTTTAGTCGAACACGAGGAATGTCATAGAGATGTTTGTGTCTGGTGTTATGCCTGGTGTTAGGTATATTTCTTCACCATAGGAAGGTTAGCATAGGCACGACTGTGACCACAAATGCAAGTTTTTGCAGACGAATCTCCAGCTAGCGTGGCCGTGACGAACTCTAGCTCAAGTTCTCTCACTGCCGTCATGTTGACGGCAGTGAGAGAACTTGAGCTAGAGTTCGTCACGGCCATGCTAGCTGGAGATTCGTCTGTAAAAACTTGCATTTGTGGTCACAGTGGTGCCTATGCTAACCTTCCTATGGTGAAGAAATATACCTAGTTGGACGAATCTTATTGTGGCTAGCTGGTCCAGTGGCTAACGCAACGGTCTGGAGTTTTGAGACTCTCTGACCGCAGGTTCAAATCCCTGGTGACAAATTCCAAACGCTTAGGTATGGAAAAAATAAAACCCAAAGGTGAGCCAGTGGCCTGGTGGCAAAATCTCTTGCTTCACACGGCGAGGGTCCGGGTTCGATGCCCGGCTAAGGTAGAAGCACCGGTTGTCCATGTTTACCCATCAGTAAAATAGGTACCTAGGCGTTAGTTGACTGGTGTGGGTCGCATCCTGGGCCAAAATTGACCTAATTTGCCGGAAATGCTCTGCATAACAAGCGGCTTTCTATGCAGTAGCATATGTCATTGATGTCAGCTAGGTCTGTATACCTTGTACATGTACTTGTAGAAATAAAGATTATTATTATAAAAGGTAAGATCAAATATAACGAAAGGAGGATGTGAAGGACCTGGGAGTGATAATGCAAGTTGACCTTTCATTTAAGAAATACAATATGTCGAATGTTATAAAAGTTAAGAAAATGACGGGTCGAAGATGAGACCTTTGAAGACAAGGAAAATAGTGCCAGTGGGACACTTTCCAAGTAGCTTGTGCTCTCTCACCTCAAGTATTATTCTGTACTTACCTATTTGTGGTTGTAGGGGTTGAGTCACAGCTCCTGGCCCCGCTGATGGCTACGTTCAGGCTAGGTTATCATGCAATAAATGTTATTTTCGATACTGTAGAAAGTCTAAAACATCAGGGCAATCTTGCCCTAATTGCCACCAGAGATGTTCATAAAGCTTTTGATAGCTTATGGCATGATGGTCTTATATACAAACGTATTGACCTACCAGACCATAACTGGACCTTTCTCAGATTAATATATAACTTCTTAACTCAAAGAAAAATCATTCCCACCTATCACGGCAGGTCGACAGAGCCTTTTATACCGACAGTTGGTGTCCCACAAGGTTCTTGTCTTAGTCCAATTCTATTCAACATTTATGTGAATGACCTTCCTCAACCAGAGTTTAATGATACAATTATAACGCAATTTGCAGATGATGTTATCCATGTCGTCTCATCAACTCCGGTAATAGGAAAATACAAGTATGAGAGAGTCATAGAAAAAATGAATACTGAACCTCGTCGAACATCTAATTGGGAAAAGAAATGGAGAATTACGACTAACCCTGACAAAGTCCTTGTTAGCACGATGGGATGTTTTGCATCAACCATCGAAGATAAAGGGGGTATCTCCATCAGAGGTACACCTGTAGCCATTAGAAACCCTAACAAGATCTTGGGATATGAAATAGACAGGCTGCTCCACTCAACATCTCATGTAACTAAAAAGATCAACATAGCCAAAGCCGGTCTTAGCAGTCTCTTTCGATTTAATCAAGCCCCTCAACATGTCAAAAAAACATCTGTATAAAATGATAATAAGACCTATACTTGAATACGCATGTGTCCCAATGTCATTAACAACAAAGACTAACATGCTACGGTTACAACGGGTCCAGAATAGAGCTCTCCGCTTCATTACGGGCACCAGGAGGAGAGACAGAGTTAAAATGGCAGATTTACATGTACAACAAGATATTACTGCCTTAAATGTACGACTTAACACCCTGAAGAAGAAACAACTCTATGCAATCCAAGAACTCTACATGCCAGATAGAGAACATCCTATACAAGTTGAAAATACCACGGATTATATCATCAATACTCCTCCTCACAGGACTCAAAGAATGACTCTCCCACAGAGGGTCCGTCGTTTTATCCATAAAGACGATTACCATCGACCAATGATCTTGAGCAACCTCCCTGCAGATGAAGATGATTGGGTAACACCAGAACCCTTCTATGTTTACTAAGAAAATCATCGCCCCCAATTAGGGAGACATCATTTATAATATTCTGCTGTTAAAATTCTGCTACAATTACTATGGCGGGACACCACCTTGTAAGAAGCTAATGTGTCAAGTAATTCTTTATGAACTGGCCAGAAAATTATTGCCTTCATTGTCGTTTAAATATCCGTTGTGCAATCGAAAAAAAAACAAAAAAGAAAACAATTGCAACTTGTATATTTACTACCAATTCAGTCATGTACTTATGTATCTGTTATATCTATGTGACTCTGATGTGTTAGTATTATACCCCTTCAAGAATATTTTATTATTCCACATACACTTTTTAAATTACACCAAAGTGGTTGAGTCACCTTTTATATCCTACCTCTCTCCCCCCTCCCACCCTTTTCCAATATTTCTATCCTTACCCATCCTTCTTCCTTACCCATCCTTCTTCCTTACCCATCCTTCTTCCTTACCCATCTTACCAAAGCTCTGGTCATAAGAAGAAGAAGAAGGTTAATAAAGTGAAATAATCATTGCAAATAAGCAAGTCCGCATATTATGACTAAAAAGCACAACATATGCAATAAACTCATTTACAAATTTCAACACACTGCATTTTTCGTAAATGCAATCGAAAGAGTACAATGAAAATTGAAAAGTACGTACTATGGAAGCCTTTCCATGTGATACCGAATTATGGACATTTTTCAATCGTTTTTATTAAAAAAAACTAAATACTTTATAAAATACTTTATAAGAGAGTTCGCTGTAAAAGTCCAAGATAAAATAATCACGCTATTAATGTCCATTTCTCAGGCTCTGTAATGACCCGTACGGCTTTAGTGCATCTCCGTGAACATACTGTTAATAATAGTAGTATAATGACTCACTATGGCGGGTGAGATAACGATAAAATATTTTATAAGATTGCAAGAAGCCATTTTATTTTTCCAACTAACTCCAGGATACACATAAACACATCCGCTTTGGGATTAAATTTACCGGAAGATTTAATGATTTAATAACCAATATTATGTGAAGAAATAAGTAACAGAGGAATGGATCTAATATGCAATTTCACAAGCTGTGACGTATAAGTTTTATGCATTCTCTTATTGCTGGACCCTCCCCAGGATACATAAATAACCCAGGATACATAACAGTCCAGGATACATACCTATGCATGATACATAAGACATCCGCCGGGATGGTTTACATGGAAGGATGATTACCAGCGAGGACAAGCAGCAGAGCTTACAGGTAATTACGACGCTGTCATCATATGATACTCTAATTTCATTGCTAATACAGAGCTTAAGAGGCTGATAATTCCAGCGTTGTGTCCAGTTGTGACTTTAGTGGACACGGTGTTACAAGACTTCTCTACGCTATATATTATTATTATTATTATTATTATTATTATTATTATTAGTAGTAGTAGTAGTAGTAGTAGTAGTAGTAATAGTAGTAGTAGTAGTAGTATTATTATTATTATTAGCTATGTAATTAGATAAGATGTGTTTCTTTTGTTAAATAAGGAGAACAAACTACTGAGGACGGGAAACAATCGTGTCAACTACTGTTAGTTGGTTTAGGGTCTAACTCACTGCTGAGTGAGTCACGTGATCCAACCTGATGTTAAGTTAGTGAACTTGGACCCAGAGAGTCTTGTCCAGCCCTGAGCACGGTAAAGATATCTCTCTCTCGTGAACTTGGACCCAGAGAGTCTTGTCCAGCCCTGAGCACGGTAAAGATATCTCTCTCTCGTGAACTTGGACCCAGAGAGTCTTGTCCAGCCCTGAGCACGGTAAAGATATCTCTCTCTCTCTCTCTCCTCTGGTTGTCTGGTAACGTTTCAAGTCTTTAAGTAACGGTGTGGTTGGTGACTCCTGGTTTACTCTGGGTATTGCTGGAAACACACACTTATTAACAGACTTGGTCATTTGCGCTGTCTCTTAAGGTCTGTTTCCTTATTAACTATAGACATAAATGTTATTTTTGAGAACAACTTCGCTAAGACGTAGATTGTAATAGTCTGTGTTGAGCCTACATTCTGTATTCTATATTAAGTCCCATAGTTATGGTCACTATCATAGTTATGGTCACTACTATCATAGTTATGGTCACTACTATCTTAGTTATGGTCACTGCTATCATAGTTGGTCACTATCATAGTTATAGTCACTATCATAGTTATGGTCACTACTATCATAGTTATGGTCACTACTATCATAGTTATGGTCACTACTATCATAGTTATGGTCACTATCATAGTTATGGTCACTATCATAGTTATGGTCACTGCTATCATAGTTATGGTTACTACTATCATAGTTATGGTCACTATCATAGTTATGGTCACTACTATCATAGTTATGGTCACTACTATCATAGTTATGGTCACTACTATCATAGTTATGGTTACTACTATCATAGTTATGGTCACTACTATCATAGTTATGGTCACTACTATTATAGTTATGGTCACTACTATCATAGTTATGGTCACTACTATCATAGTTATGGTCACTACTATCATAGTTATGGTTACGACTATCATAGTTATGGTCACTACTATCATAGTTATGGTCACTACTATCATAGTTATGGTTACTACTATCATAGTTATGGTCACTACTGTCATAGTTATGGTCACTGCTATCATAGTTATGGTCACTATCACAGTTATGGTCACTACTATCATAGTTATGGTCACTACTATCATAGTTATGGTCACTACTATCATAGTTATGGTTACTACTATCATAGTTATGGTCACTACTATCATAGTTATGGTCACTACTATTATAGTTATGGTCACTACTATCATAGTTATGGTCACTACTATCATAGTTATAGTCACTACTATCATAGTTATGGTCACTATCATAGTTATGGTCACTATCATAGTTATGGTCACTATCATAGTTATGGTCACTGCTATCATAGTTATGGTTACTACTATCATAGTTATGGTCACTACTATCATAGTTATGGTCACTACTATCATAGTTATGGTCACTACTATCATAGTTATGGTCACTACTATCATAGTTATGGTCACTACTATTATAGTTATGGTCATTACTATCATAGTTATGGTCACTACTATCATAGTTATAGTCACTACTATCATAGTTATGGTCACTATCATAGTTATGGTCACTATCATAGTTATGGTCACTACTATCATAGTTATGGTCACTACTATCATAGTTATGGTCACTACTATCATAGTTATGGTCAGTACTTTGATCACTGATCCTGACATAATAGTGATAGTGTTATGGAAAGTCTTAATTTAAGTTTGCTATTTAGAATCATTGTTTGACTATATCGTAAGATCCGTCCTTATATGGACAATGTCTTACTTCCACGGAAATTACCATGTATTTATAACTAATATGTAAATTCATGATTTTAAGAGTTACCTTAAAGTAAGATATTTACGAAGACTCGTAAATCTTGTACCTTGAGTAATAAGATACCTCCAGTAATAAGATACCTCCTGTAATAAGATACCTTCAGTAATAAGATACCTTCAGTAATAAGATACCTTCAGTAATAAGATACCTTCAGTAATAAGATACCTCCAGTAATAAGATACCTCCAGTAATAAGATACCTCCTGTAATAAGATACCTTCAGTAATAAGATACCTTCAGTAATAAGGTACCTTCAGTAATAAGGTACCTTCAGTAATAAGGTACCTTCAGTAATAAGGTACCTTCAGTAATAAGATACCTTCAGTAATAAGGCACCTCCAGTAATAAGGCACCCCCAGTAATAAGGTACCTTGAGTACTCGTGAATATAAATTAATAAGAGAAGAAAATATTGTGTCTTAAATACCTTAACATTAAAGATTGTTAATTTTATATTTGTTGGATTTTTGTTATCAAGTTGAAATTAAACTTTTATCACTAAACTGATTTTCTAGAAGAATAACTAGACCAGACATTGTTCCAATATTTTGTTACAAGAAAGTGGCAATCTTAATTACAGGTCAGTTACTTAGGGAGATTCCTTCCACAACTCCTTGGAATAATCATTTACATTTACTAAAAACTCTTACTCGTAACAGATGGTCACAGAGCTGGGGTGGTCACAGAGGGGGTGGTCACAAAGCTAGGGTGGTCACAGAGCTGGGGTGGTCACAGAGCTGGGGTGGTCACAAAGCTAGGGTGGTCACAGAGCTGGGGTGGTCACAGAGGGGGTGGTCACAAAGCTAGGGTGGTCACAGAGCTGGGGTGGTCACAGAGGGGGTGGTCACAAAGCTAGGGTGGTCAGAGCTGGGGTGGTCACAGAGGGGGTGGTCACAAAGCTAGGGTGGTCACAGAGCTGGGGTGGTCTTTCCGGATGGAGGATCGAGCCTCCACAACTCGTTGCGCTGAATAACGGATTTAACACTACAAAATACAATACAAAAAAAATTTGTCCTTTCAGCAGCACCTTCTCTGTTTACGTCTTAATTACCCCTTTGTTGGTGTGAAAATGTCAGAGGATCTCACCTTCAATGACCACAACAGTGCATCTACCGCATCTGCTAGAAAAATGATAGGATGGATAATGAGAACCTTCAAAACTAGAGACGCCAAGCCCATGATTCTCTTCAAATCACTTGTTCTCTAGGCTGGAATACTGCTGTACACTAACTGCCCCCTTCAAGGCAGGCGAAACTGCTGACCTGGAGAGTATACGAAGAACTTTCACGGCACACATAAGTACGAAAAAGCACCTAAATTACTGAGAACGGTTGAAGTTCCTTGATTTGTATTCCCTGGAACGCAGGCGAGAGAGATGCATGATAATATACACTTGGAAGAGGGATTAGTGCCAAACTTGCACACGAAAATCACTCCCTATGAAAGCAAAAGATTCGGCAGGAGATGCAGCATTCCCCCATTTAAAAGCAGGGGCGCCACGAGTACACTGAGAGGCAACACAATAAGTGTCAGGGGCCCAAGACTGTTCAACTACCTCCCAGCATACATAAGGAGGATTACCAATAGACTCCTGACTGTCTTTAAGAAGCCACTGGACAGGCACCTAAGCTCAGTACCTGACCACCTGGGCTGTGGTTCGTAAGTCAGTTTGCGTGCGGCCAGCAGTAACGAGGCCTGGTCTCAGACCGGGCCGCGGGGGCGTTGGCCCCCGAAACCCTCTCCAGGTATACTCCAGGTATCTATCTATCCTCTTATAATTTTGTAAGTAGTTATCATTTCTCTTCTACGAGACAAATAGTACACTAATTTTGAGATAAATTGTATGTTAGAGTTTTTCACTGTTACTTTTATGTGAAGGCTCCATCTCGCCTCAACCTGATCTAATTTCAACATAACTTCTTTTTTAATGTCCCCAGAGATATATATATATATAAAATAATGAAGTTTGACATTGTATCATACCTGTTTCTCACGATTCCATTTATGTTATCTTCCGGTGACAAACTTTTTCTGTATAATTATTTCTAAATATCCAGTCTTTGTCAGACACTTTCAATTTTTATTACATAATACACAATTTTCATGTAGCCTGTCATTGTTTTCTCTTATTTCCATTACATGACGCTTATCCACATTTAATTCCATTATTCATCAGTCATTTCATTTAATTTATTCAAGTCTTCTCTATAAAGATCTGCAACAATTTTTTTTAAGTTCGTTGCCACAGAATTTTTACATTAACTGCAAATATGTTCATATAATATTTTAATTCCTTCCGGCATGTAATTTATTGCAAACCAGAGGCGTCGGTAATTAGTGTACAGGATATACATAGGCTTAATGACCCCAATGAAGCCTATAGACTATAAATATAACAGAAAACCATATGATTATTGAGTGTAGAGGAAGGAAGGAAGGAAGGAAGGAAGGAAGGAAGGGAGGGGTGAGGTTAGGCTCCAACTACTGGGATCTTATTTCATCATACAGACTTTTTTGGGGAAATTAGGTCAAACTATAATATCCGGGGTGGTTGAATACAGCACCAGAAGCTGTTTTAGTTACCTCTTACATAACATGTTGTACAAGATTATCATCACCCATATTTACATAAATAATCACTACATATCACTCTTCCTTGCATTCCTCTCTGAACTTAATGAACGTTTTTGTAAGTTTAATAACAAAAACGAGCAATTTACGAAGATTAACTGTTAGTAAAGCTGGCGAGTTATATTTTTTTCAACAATTACCTGTGCTTGCTGGCAATAAAATACTTGTCTCGTAACACCTCAAAGGAAATAACGCTAAAATTTGCATACAAGGTACTTGATGTATGCACAAGATGGTCACTGATGGTCAGGTTTAGTGTTATAACGGATCCACATATGTTGCTTCCACTCCATCTTACATTATTTTTTTAGTGTTGCTGACAGATGGTGATTTAATATGTTTAAATTACTTGTGGATCCTTCCGGGAAGCGTATTTCTGACATATTTTTTTTTTCTTGTGGATTTCCTTGAAAGAGATGTTCCGGAAACACCTTTTTTAAGTATTGTTCCGCCCGAGAACCAAGCAATAGAATCATAAGTAGAATTTTTAAAGGGGATGGACTGGTAAGCCAGTGGAAGGTCTTGGTCAGATGACCAAAAATTCTAGCTAAGGGGTCATAATAATAATAATAATACAATAATGTATAATAATATATCTTTATTTCTTCAGGAACATGTACAAGATATATAGATCATAGCTGACATCAATGACATACTATATAGAAAGCCGCTTGTTATGCTGAGCATTTCGGGCAAATTAGGTCAGTTTTTGTCCCAGGATGCGACCCACACCAGTCGACTAACACCCAGGTACCTATTTTATACCTATGGGTGAACATCAGGAGACACTTGTTCTGTTTCCTGACAAATCTCGTCTAACCCAACCTCCTTCGAGTATAGCACTGATTCTCGACAATGACAAGATAACACAGCCATCTAGAAAGCCAACTACAGGCATCATTTCTGACGTCTACAGGATCTACCTAAACTTAAAAGTGAATATATGTGTGTGGAAACCCGTGAGGTTTTTATAATATAATATGGTTACTGATTCGCAAGTTAAATGAGTTGATAATTTTTACCATCAAATACCCTATACGTTCATTCTGGGAAATATGAAGTATCAACAAGACACATGTTCAACTTGGTTATCTTTATTGTAAGAACGTTTCGCCACACTGGCTTCATCAGTCCAATACAAAGAATAATGGTGAAAATCAGAAGTACTTTGAGGCAATCAGTCCCTCAAGCTTCACTTCTTATTTATCAAGTAATGATAAACTGAGCGATGTGTAACTTGGACCAGTTAATAATTCAGTTTCTAATTTATATCAGGTTATAATATTATTGTGGGGAGCGCTAAACCCACAGGGATTATACAGCGCCTGTTGGGGGGGGGGATGGAAGGCATTTAGGCTCAGGAAACTGAAGTACAGATCAAATTCCTTAGATCAAGAGCCTCTCACCAGCATCAAGGAACCTCCCTTGAGGGGATTAGCATCTCGAAGAATTTATTATGGTGATCAGTCGTAGGACTGAAGAAGTCAGTCACTCGGAGCGAAACGTCTTCTTTAATAAATGTCCTGAAGTGTACATAAGTGTCTTTTTCCCACACCTTGTCCGTATCACCAGACCAATTTTCAGAAGCCTTTTATTAATTCGACGTTTCGCCCACTAGAGATTGTATCAGTACTTGGTAAAGCTTCCCGGTGGTGTTTATACAGCATACACAACACTGGTTATACAGAGTATATACACACAACAATGGTGTTAATATAGGGTATATACACACAGTGGGGCTGATACATAGTATATATACAGCGTCACTATTACAAAGGTGATATAATGAAGTCATGAAGCCAGAGGAAGAACAATATTGTCCCAGAACAAGATCTTAGAGTAATGGTGCAAACGATATAAAAATTGTTAATTTATAATACCTGCAGGAAGATAGTAAAAGAATTGACAAAGAGCGTGGAAGAAATATAACATTTATAAGTTTTATGAAAAGAATTTTGAACGGAAGACAGTATTCACGGCTGTAATAATCTATAATAAGTCTTAAGAAGGATGTGTATCAAGAGGGAGTAGTAGGAAATTCTTAAAAAATACACACACACACACACATACTCCCTCGTTTCTCAGCGTTGTACAGTCTTCCTCTGAGCTGAATCTGTGTAGCTTTCGCTGAGGCTTGTAAGTAAATAAATAATAATCCTTATTTCTACAAGTATATATACAAGGTATACATCTAGCTGACAGCGACATGCTCTGGTTTCTCTGGTAAGCTCTGTACTAGAGGAAATTATCACTCGTGTCCACCCTTTGTGCCGCACTCTCCCACATCCCACTCAAACATTACTCTGCCATATTATTATAGATGTTATTGGTGGTATGCAAAGCATTTCGAGCAAATTAAGTTAATTTTGTCCCTAGGATGCGACCCACACCAGTCGACTGACACCCAGGTACCTATTTTACTGCTAGGTGAACAGAGACAGCAGGTGTCATTAAGAAACACGTCCTAGTGTTTCCAACCGTCTCGGGGATCGAGCCACGAACCTCTATGGTAGTAATGTAGGCCTACTAGAGCATGCTAGGTTCTTATCAAATATTGTTTTGTAAATCTACACAAGTGCCTGCCCTCATCACTCTAAGTTTACATTCATCATTCTGAAGACGACGTTTCGGTCCATCGTGGACCAGCTGTGACTAGACACTGTATAATCCTCCGGGTTTAGCGCTTCCCCCTTGATTATAATAATAATGTGACTAGACAGTGATCCATAAAGGATCGAAACGTCGTCATAAGAATACCTCTTCTTAGTGCGGGTCTCGGGTGAACTCCCATAAACAGAGAGAAATGATTTAACCCCTCTGGGAGACAACCCGGGGGACACTTCAGCTCCCCGGTGAGGACACTATTCTCTGGGCATTAGTGTAAGCCACACTCTCAAACATTTTAACCTCGCCTCCCACACGCACACCGCAACGTAATGTCATACCACCAATAACATCTATAATAATATGGCAGAGTAATGTTTGAGTGGGATGTGGGAGAGTGCGGCACAAAGGGTGGACACGAGTGATATTTACCTCTAGTACAGAGCTTACCAGAGAAACCAGAGCAGGAAGGTGAGGCTCCCCTTCATTGTTGCAACAAATACCACCTTCAACCATAACATATATATATATATATAATTGTGGTCTCTGGTTATCCCTGTCGATGGTATTATAATTTTTTTATTGCCTGATAACCTTATACGTTGTTATCATGTCTCCCTCCCCACAACTCACGTTTGTGTGTACCATGAGTTTGCTCTTCAGATTTTTGCAGGTTGGGCAAGTATATATGAAGTATTTAGTGAATATTTTTTATATATTCAATGCTTTGCTTGGATGGCTCAGTCTTTTAGTTTGACAGTCGATTGTTCCTTGAGTAAGTGTAAATATAGGCCGGATGGGTGCAGAGTGGGTGTGGGTGGGTGTAGATGGGTGTGGACGGGTGTGGATGGGTGTGGGTGGATGTGGATGGGCATAGGTGGGTGTGGACAAGTGTGAATGGATGTGGATGGGTGTAGATGGGTGTGAGTGGGTGTGAATGAGTGTGGGTAGGTGTAGACGGGTGTAGATGGGTGTGTGTGGGTGGGTATGAGTTAGACCTCCCTAAACTTCAATAAATGTGCAATAGCTGGGTGTCTTTATTATAGCGGGCGAAACATCTACATAATAAAAAATACCCAACTGCTGGCCATGTATCTAATTCTTCAACTTATTGGTTTTGTACATCATTGAAGTTAAGATAAACCTGCCTAGCACGGGCCAGTAGGCCTACTACAGTGCTGCTTCATCGTGTTCCACTAATATTTTGATTTTCACATTAAATCTTTAGTAATATACTGAACCTCAGGTGTTGTCTCTGAGAGACTGAACACCCGCCATCAAGGCGGGTGTTCAGATCAAGCACCTCAAAAATTGCCTCATCTCTTCTTCCAGAATTTATTCTCTGTAATGGACAGATAATGGCCACTAGTTGGCGAAACGTTTTAACAAGATACTCACCCATGTGTTGGACATGTATTTTATTCGACTAATTTTATGTTATTTGTTTTGTAAAAGCAACGAACTCTTGTAAGACGCCCCCGTGAAGGTGTCAGGATAACTCAGTGTCCTGAATTATGTAAGATTGTAATGATCTGCAAATGTCAATAATGTGGCCAGAAGATATTTATTGCTGGGAGGGAAAAATGGAGCACCGGAAACCCCCAGATTTGGTTTTTATCATCAGGTGATATGAACAATGACTGAGAAAATGAGACAATTTCAGAATGTGTTGGTCTTCTGTGAATCATGAATGACAGGACTGATTATTTTCTCATAACCAGAGACCAGTGTCCAAAAATAAAAGATTACAGTAAGTATGATATATGTGTGGGCACCTGGGGGGATTTTCACTCAAGTCTGAGCCCGTCTCTCCTGCCATAATATTTTCAAAATTCCTTCTTATTTTGTAATAGATATATTCAAGAGAAAGTTTTCTTTTTTATTGGAGTTTTAAAAGTATTTCCCCTGAAAAAATGTTCTTATGCACTGGTGAAATAATTTTTTTTTTTTTGGGTTGGGTGAGTCAACGTAGATTGAAAAATCGTTTCAAATTGTACCCTAACTAACTTAGCAATCTAACTTGACCATGTTGGAATTTAGTTAAATTACCATAATTCTACCTACCATACGTAAGGATGATTCAAATTTAGTTATAATTATAATCTGTCACCAAGAAAATATATAAATTCCAGTATGGTGAAATTGATCGCAGTAGATTTGCAATACACCAAAAATATATATTTATTCTCTGCTGGCCCCTCAAGGAAGGTTCCTTGATGTTGGTGAGGGGCTCTTGATTTAGGGAATTGGATCTGTGCTCCAGTTCCCCGAATTAAGCCTGAATGCCTTCCACATATCCCCCCAGGCGCTGTATAATCCTCAGGGTTTAGTGCTTCCCCCTTGATTATAATAATAATATTCTCTGCTGGTTTGGAAAAATGATCGTTGATGTATGTGCTAAGTCAGCAAACTCAGAATGTAGAGGAAGACGTAGGAATTTGTAGACTTTAAAAGGTATGTAGATTTCCGTGATTTGTGAGATTTGCTTTAAGAGTGAGGTAGTGAGGATGCACGATTAATAACATTCATCGCACCGTGTAGCCTTCCATCACACCGTGTAACCTTCCATCACACCGTGTAGCCTTCCATCACACCGTGTACCTGACAGTCACGCCTATGTTGAGGTGCAAATCACTCAAGCAAGAGTACCGTCTCTCATGCCTCCTGGTGCTCCTCTCAGGTGTTGATGGTAGACCAGTCCCATTGGTCTTGGAGGTCCTGGAGGATGTGTGAGACTAATCTCACTGATCCTGGAGGTCCTAGAGGACGTGTGCGATCAGTTTCACTAGTCCTGTACACTTCCTCCAGTACTATTGAGACTGGTAAAGGTCCTGATGAGCGAAACGTCTCGTCAAGACGTACACTAATAACGTACATATTTCTCACTTGTACACCCACCTTGAGTTGACGTTGTTGATGACGTCAGGTCACGTGATGAATGGGAAAGGTAATCACTGTTATAATGTAAATCATGACGTCATTGGTGTTCGCGAGGCAGTTGCCCCAGGGGTCTTTAAGAGGTAGTTGCCCTGGGGGTCTATAAGAGGTTGCCCCAGGGGTCTTTAAGAGGTAGTTGCCCCAGGGGTCTTTAAGAGGTAGTTGCCCCAGGGGTCTTTAAGAGGTAGTTGCCCCGGGGGTCTTTAAGAGGTAGTTGCCCCGGGGGTCTTTAAGAGGTAGTTGCCCCAGGGGTCTTTAAGAGGTAGTTGCCCCAGGGGTCTTTAAGAGGTAGTTGCCCCGGGGGTCTTTAAGAGGTAGTTGCCCCAGGGGTCTTTAAGAGGTAGTTGCCCCGGGGGTCTTCAAGAGGCAGTTGCCCCAGGGTTTTTAAGAGGTAATTGCTGTGGGGTCTTTAAGTAATATTTGCCCTGGGAGGTCTTTAAGAGGTAGTTGCCCCTGGAGGTCTTTAAGAGGTACCTGCCCCGGGGTCTTTAAGAGGTGGTTGCCCTGGGGAGGTCTTTAGAATGTCCGCTCGTCTTGGTTAACCATTCAGTTCCTCCCATAATAACCCAGTGACGTAAGCAGGAGAATTACCGGCCATCACCCTTGTGTAAATTACCAGTCTTGACCCTGTGTGTGTGTGTGTGTGTGTGTACTCACCTAGTTGTGGTTGCAGGGGTCTTGTCACATCTCCTGGCCCCGCCTCTTCACTGGTCGCTACTAGGTCGCTCTTCCTGCTTTATGAGCTTTATCATACCTCTTCTTAAAGCTATGTATGGATCCTGCCTCCACTACATCACTTCCCAGACTGTTCCACTTCCTGACAACTCTGTGACTGAAGAAATACTTCCTAACATAACTGTGATTCGTATGAGTCTTTAACTTCCAATTTTGTCACCTTGTTGCTGTGTGCCATCTCTGGAACATTCTGTCTCTTTCCACCTTGTCAATTCCTCTCAGAATTTTAAACGTCGTTATCATATCTCCCCTGTCTCCTGTCCTCCAGTGTCGTCAGGACATACCCCTTAGCTCTGGGACTAGTCTTGTTGCAAACCTTTGCACTTAAATTTCATTACGTGCTTGGCTAGGTGTGGGTTCCAAACTGGTGCTGCATACTCCAGTATAGGCCTGACATACACGGTGTACAGGGTCCTGAACGATTCCTTATTGAGATGTCGGAATACTGTTCTTAGGTTTGCTAGGCGCCCGTATACTGCAGCAGTTATTTGGTCGATGTGCGCCTCAGATGTGCCTCGTGTTATACTCACCCCAGGATCCTTTTTCTTGAGTGAGGCATGTAGTCTTTGGCCCCCTACACTGTACTCCGTCTGCGGTCTTCTTTACCCTTCCCCAATCTTCATGACTTTGCACTTGGTGGGGTTGAACCCCAGGAGCCAATTTCTGGACCAGGCCTCAGCCTGTCCAGATCCCTTTGTAGTTCTGCCTGGTACTCGTTCATCTGACTGAATTCTTCTCATCAACTTCACATCATCTGCAAACAGGGATACTTCTGAGTGTATTCCTCCCGTCATGTCTTTCAAAAATACCCGAAACAGAACGGTCCTAGAACTGACCCCTGTGGAACCCCGCTCGTCACAGGTGCCCACTGTCACACCTCGTCACGTACCATGACTCGCTGATGTCTTCCCGACAGGTATTCCCTGATCCATTGCAATACCTTCCCTTTTATACCTGCCTGGTCCTCCAGCTTATGCACTAATCTCTTGTGTCAAACGCCTTCTTACAGTCCAAGACCATGCAATTTACCCACCCCTCACTCTCTTGTATCACTGTTGTCACCCTGTCATAGAACTCCAGTAGGTTTGTGACAGAATTTCCCGTCCCTAAAACCGTGCTGGATGTCGTTGATAAACTCATTCCTTTCTAGGTGCTCCACCACTCTTCTGATAATCTTCTCCATGATTTTGCATACTATACATGTCAGTGACACTGGTCTCTAGTTTAATGCTTCGTGTCTGTCTCCTTTTTTAAAAACTGGGACTACATTTGCTGTCTTCCAGACCTCTGGTAGTCGCCCTTTTTCGATAGATGTGTTAAAGATTGTTGTTAGTGGCACACATAGAGATTCTGCTCTCTCTCTCAGGATCCATGTGTGTGTGTGTGTGTGTGTGTGTGTGTGTGTGTGTACTCACCTAATTGTACGCACCTAATTGTGCTCACCTAATTGTGGTTGCAGGGGTCGAGACTCAGCTCCTGGCTCCACCTCTTCACTGATCGCTACTAGGTCCTCTCTCTCCCTGCTCCATGAGCTTTATCATACCTCGTCTTAAAACTATGTATCGTCCCTGCTTCCAGTACATCACTTGCCAGGCTATTCCAATTCCTGACAACTCTGTGACTGAAGAAATACTTCCTAACATCCTTTTGATTCATCTGAGTCTTCAACTTCCATTTGTGACCCCTTGTTTCTGTGTCCCCTCTCTGGAACATCCTGTCTCTGTCTTATCTATTCCTCACAGTATTTTGTATGTCTTTATCATGTCTGCCCTAACCCTCCTGTCCTACAGTGTCGTCAGGCCGATTTCCCTTAACCTTTCTTCATAGGACATTCCCCTTAGCTCTGGAGCTAACCTTGTCGCAAACCTTTGCACTTTCTCTAATTTCTTGAAGTACTTGATCAAGTGAGGGTTCCAAACAGGTGCTGCATACTCCAGTATGGGCCTGACGTACACGGTGTACAGTGTCTTGAACGATTCCTTACTGAGGTATGGGAACGCTGTTCTCAGGTTTGCCAGGTGCCCATATGCTGCAGCAGTTATCTGGTTGATGTGTGCTTCTGGAGACATGCTCGGTGTTATACTCGCCCCAAGATCTTTCTCCTTGAGCGAGGTTTGCAGTCTTTGGCCACCGTTTGCGGTCTTCTGTGCCCTTCCCCGATCTTCATTACTTTGCATTTAGCGGGCCAGTTGCTGGACCAGGTGTCCAGTCTGTCCAGGTCTCTTTGAAGTCCTGCCTGATCCTCATCTGATTTAATTCTCCTCATTAACTTCACATCATCTGCGAACAGGGACACTTCTGAGTCTAACCCTTCCATCATGTCGTTCACATATACCAAAAATAGCACTGGTCCTAGGACCGACCCCTGTGAGACCCTGCTCGTCACAGGTGCCCACTGTGATATCTCATCACGTACCATGACTCGTTGTTGCCTCTCTGTCAGGTATTCTCTGATCCACTGCAGTGCCCTTCCTGTTATGTGCGCCTGATCCTCTAGCTTCTGCACTAATCTCTTGTGAGGAACTGTGTCAAAGGCCTTCTTGCAGTCCAAGAAGATGCAATCAACCCACCCCTCTCTCTCGTGTCTTACTTCTGTTACTATATCATAAAACTCCAGAAGGTTTGTGACACAGGATTTGCCTTTCATGAATCCGTGCTGGTTGGCGTTTATACTCTTGTTCTGTTCCAGGTGCTCCACCACTCTCCTCCTGATAATCATCTCCATAACTTTGCATACTATACATGTCAGTGACACAGGTCTATAGTTTAGTGCCTCTTTTCTGTCTCCTTTTTTAAAAAGGGGAACTACATTTGCCGTCTTCCATACCTCAGGTAGTTGCCCAGTTTCCAGGGATGTGTTGAAGATTGTGGTAAGTGGCACACACAGCATATCCGCTCCTTCTCTAAGGACCCAAGGGGAGATGTTGTCCGGTCCCATTGTCTTTGAGGTATCCATGTCCCTTAGCAGCTTCTTCACCTCCTCCTCATTTGTATGTATGTCATCCAACACTTGTTGGTATATTCCTTGCTGGTGTCCCCCTCTGTTCTGTCCCCCCAGAGGCCTTCCTGTCTCCATTGTAAATAATTCCTTAAATCTCATATTGAGCTCCTCACATACTTCTTGATCGTTTCTTGTGAGTTCCCCACCTTTCCTCAGCTTTATTGCCTGGTCTTTGACTGTTGTCTTCCTCCTAATGTGGCTATACAGCAGTTTCGGGTCAGACTTGACTTTCGATGCTATGTCGTTTTCGTACTGTCGCTGGGCCTCCCTCCTTATCTGTGCATACTTGTTTCTGGCTCTTCTACTAATCTCCTTGTTTTCCTGGGTCCTTTGCCTCCTGTACCTTTTCCATTCTCTGGTGCACTTAGTTTTTGCCTCCCTACACCTTCGGGTAAACCAAGGACTCGCTTTGGTCTTTGGTCTTCCTTTTATTTCTATTTCCCTTGGGAACAATCCTTTCCTCTGCCTCCTTGCACTTTGTTGTTACATATTCCATCATCTCTTTTACTGATTTTCCTATCAGTTCTCTGTCCCACTGAACCTCCTACAGGAAGTGTGTGTGTGCGCGTGTGTGTGTGTGTGTGTGTGTTCACCTATATGTTGTTGCAGGGGTCGAGTCTTAGCTCCTGGCCCCATCTCTCAACTTGCCGCTTGCCAGAGTCACTCTTTCATAGCCTAGTGAGTTTTATCGTGCCTGCTCTTAAAACTATGTATGGAGTCTGCCTACACACTGCCTCTCGAGGTACACTCCAGGTATACACTACTTACTCACCGAGATCATTAAACTTGTCGATCATCTGAGACTGAAGAAATCCTAACTTTCAACTGTGTCTCCTAGTACCTATTTCTCGCCTCCAAACAACCTGTCCCTATCTGCTCTATTAGGTTCTCTGAGTATTTTGTATGTTGTAATCATGTCTCACCTGGATCTTATGTCTTCCACTGTCCTTAGATTTAATTCCGTTTTCCTCTCATTTTAGCTATTAATATAACTTAGCTCAGGAACAAAACTTCTTGCGCGCTTCTGAACGTTCCCTAGTTTCCTCACCTGCTTCCTCAGGTGAGGGCTCCATACTGGTGCTGCGTACTCCTTTAATGACTGCTATTGTTCCTGAAAGCCCTTCATGGGTTTGCCAGAGCAACATTGGCTGCAGAGATTCCTGAGTTGATGTCAGCCTCTGGTGATATGCTTGGCACTATGCTAACCTCCAGGTCTTTCTCAAGGAATGAGCTCTGCAACCTCTGTCCCCCGTGACTATAAACCGTTTCCCGTCAGCTTGCTCCTTTTCCAATTTTCACAGCCTTGGACTTGCTGGGGTTGAACTCAAGCAACCACTTATGAGACCACTTTTTCAATTTGTCCTGATTCCTTTTGGAGCCTTTCCCTGCCCTCATCTATTTTCATTCTCCCCATCAGTTTTACATCATCAGTAAACAGCGAAACACCTGGAATATCCTTCACATACACCAGACAGAGTACTGGTCATAATACCGAGCCTTGCGTCACCCCGCTTGTTACAGTTCCCCATTCTGACGTCTCTTTCCCGACAATTACTTTTGGCTTCTTTCCCTAAAGTATATCTTGATCCACTGAAGTACGTTGCTTGTTACACAGGAGATGAGTTGACTGAGTTTTGACTGGTATATGACTGTGCCTGCACGATAAAAATACAGAGTTCCAGTTCTGAGTGGTATCCGACAGTGCATGTACAATGTTCCACTTCTAAGTGGTACATGACTGTGCCTGTACAATAAGGTACAACTTTGGTAGACATAGCAGAAAGAACGTATGTCAACCAGAAGTGGATGTTATGGTGAGTCAACCAGATGTTGCAGCGGTCGTTAGTCTTGGTTGCTGTTGCAACCTAAACTGTTTCCGCCAATTTTCTCAAGTAAACTGTGAGATGGACAGCGTTGCCCTCCTCAGTGGTCCCTTGGTCTCGCCAGCCTTGTTGCAAGTGTTGCCCTCCTCAGTGGTCCCTTGGTCTCGCCAGCCTTGTTGCAAGTGTTGCCCTCCTCAGTGGTCCCTTGGTCTCGCCAGCCTTGTTGCAAGTGTTGCCCTCCTCAGTGGTCCCTTGGTCTCGCCAGCCTTGTTGCAAGTGTTGCCCTCCTCAGTGGTCCCTTGGTCTCGCCAGCCTTGTTGCAAGTGTTGCCCTCCTCAGTGGTCCCTTGGTCTCGCCAGCCTTGTTGCAAGTGTTGCCCTCCTCAGTGGTCCCTTGGTCTCGCCAGCCTTGTTGCAAGTGTTGCCCTCCTCAGTGATCCCTTGGTCTCTCCACCCTTGTTGCAAGTGTTGCCCTCCCCAGTGGTCCCTTGGTCTCGCCAGCCTTGTTGCAAGTGTTGCCCTCCCCAGTGGTCCCTTGGTCTCGCCTGCCTTGTTGCAAGTGTTGCCCTCCCCAGTGGTCCCTTGGTCTCGCCAGCCTTGTTGCAAGTGTTGCTCTCCCCAGTGGTCCCTTGGTCTCGCCAGCCTTGTTGCAAGTGTTGCCCTCCCCAGTGGTCCCTTGGTCTCGCCAGCCTTGTTGCAAGTGTTGCCCTCCCCAGTGGTTCCTTGGTCTCGCCAGCCTTGTTGCAAGTCTCGCAACGTGACCAGTTAGATGTAGATCCCATGGAACAGTTTTGAGGGTCATGGAACAGTTGTGAAGGGCCACGGAACAGTTGTGAGGGGGCCATGGACCAGTTGTGAAGAGCCACGGAACAGTTGTTAGGGGGCCATGGAACAGTTGTTATCCAGCATCTTAACCCAAACAGTCGCTCCCACATAACCCACCACAGTCAGTCCCATATAACCCACCACAGTCACCCCCTCATAACCCACCACAATCACTCCCACATAACCCACCACAGTCAGTCCCATATAACCAACCACAGTCACCATCACATAACCCACCACAGTTAGTCCCACATAACCCACCACAGTCAGTCCCATATAACCCACCACAGTCACCATCACATAACCCACCACAGTTAGTCCCACATAACCCACCACAGTCACCCCCACATAACCCACCACAGTCACTCCCACATAACCCAGCACAGTCAGTCCCATATAACCCACCACAGTCACCACCACATAACCCACCACAATCACTCCCACATAACCCACCACAGTCAGTCCCATATAACCCACCACAGTCACCACCACATAACCCACCACAATCACTCCCACATAACCCACCACAGTCAGTTCCAGATAACCCACCACAGTCGCCACCACATAATCCACCACAGTCAGTTCCACATAACCCACCACAGTCGCCACCACATAACCCACCACAGTCATTCCCACATAACCCACCACAGTCACTCCCACATAACCCACCACAGTAGCCCCACATAACCAACCACAGTCAGTCCCACATAACCCACCACAGTCGCTCCCACATAACCAACCACAGTCAGTCCCACATAACCCACCACAGTCGCCTCCACATAACCAACCACAGTCAGTCCCACATAACCCACCACAGTCGCCCCCACATAACCAACCACAGTCAGTCCCACATAACTCACCACAGTCAGTCTAACATAACCCACCACAGTCGCTCCCATATAACCCACCACAGTCACTCCCACATAACCCACCACAGTCACTCCCACAGAACCCACCACAGTCACTCCCACATAACCCACCACAGTCGCCCCCACATAACCCACCACAGTCAGTCCCACATAACCCACCACAGTCACTCCCACATAACCCACCACAGTCAGTCTCACATAACCCACCACAGTCAGTCCCACTTAACCCACCACAGTCACTCCCACATAACCCACCACAGTCAGTCCCACATAACCCACCACAGTCACCACCACATAACCCACCAGAGTCAGTTCCACATAACCCACCACAGTCAGTCTCACATAACCCACCACAGTCGCCCCCACATAACCAACCACAGTCAGTCCCACATAACATACCACAGTCGCCCCCATATAACCCACCACAGTCAGTCCTACATAACCCAACACAGTCACTCTCACAGAACCCACCACAGTCAATCCCACATAACCCATCACAGTCGCCCCCACATAACCCACCACAGTCAGTCCCACACAACCCACCACAGTCAGTCCCACATAACCCACCACAGTCGCCCTCACATAACCCACCACAGTCAGTCCCACATAACCCACCACAGTCAGTCCCACATAACCCACCACAGTCACTCCCACATAACCCACCACAGTCAGTCCCACATAACCCACCACAGTCACTCCCACATAACCCACCACAGTCAGTCCCACATAACCCACCACAGTCAGTACCACATAACCCACCACAGTCACTCCCACATAACCCACCACAGTCCGTCCCACATAACCCACCACAGTCACCCTCACATAACCCACCACAGTGACCCTCACATAACCCACCACAGTGACCCTCACATAACCCACCACAGTCACTCCCACATAACCAACCACAGTCAGTCCCACATAACCCACCACAGTCGCCCCCACATAACCAACCACAGTCAGTCCCACATAACTCACCACAGTCAAACATAACCCACCACAGTCGCCCCCATATAACCCACCACAGTCACTCCCACATAACCCACCACAGTCACTCCCACAGAACCCACCACAGTCACTCCCACATAACCCACCACAGTCGCCCCCACATAACCCACCACAGTCAGTCCCACATAACCCACCACAGTCACTCCCACATAACCCACCACAGTCAGTCTCACATAACCCACCACAGTCAGTCCCACATAACCCACCACAGTCACTCCCACATAACCCACCACAGTCAGTCCCACATAACCCACCAGAGTCATTCCACATAACCCACCACAGTCACCACCACATAACCCACCAGAGTCAGTTCCACATAACCCACCACAGTCGCCACAACATAACCCACCACGGTCAGTCTCACATAACCCACCACAGTCGCCCCCACATAACCAACCACAGTCAGTCCCACATAACCCACCACAGTCGCCCCCATATAACCCACCACAGTCAGTCCTACATAACCCAACACAGTCACTCTCACAGAACCCACCACAGTCACTCCCACATAACCCATCACAGTCGCCCCCACATAACCCACCACAGTCAGTCCCACACAACCCACCACAGTCAGTCCCACATAACCCACCACAGTCGCCCTCACATAACCCACCACAGTCAGTCCCACATAACCCACCACAGTCAGTCCCACATAACCCACCACAGTCAGTCCCACATAACCCACCACAGTCAGTCCCACATAACCCAACACAGTCACTCCCACATAACCCACCACAGTCAGTCCCACATAACCCACCACAGTCAGTCCCACATAACCCACCACAGTCGGTCCCACATAACCCACCACAATCACTCCCACATAACCCACCACAGTCAGTTCCAGATAACCCACCACAGTCGCCACCACATAATCCACCACAGTCAGTTCCACATAACCCACCACAGTCGCCACCACATAACCCACCACAGTCACTCCCACATAACCCACCACAGTCACTCCCACATAACCCACCACAGTAGCCCCACATAACCAACCACAGTCAGTCCCACATAACCCACCACAGTCGCTCCCACATAACCAACCACAGTCAGTCCCACATAACCCACCACAGTCGCCTCCACATAACCAACCACAGTCAGTCCCACATAACCCACCACAGTCGCCCCCACATAACCAACCACAGTCAGTCCCACATAACTCACCACAGTCAGTCTAACATAACCCACCACAGTCGCCCCCATATAACCCACCACAGTCGCCGCCATATAACCCACCACAGTCACTCCCACATAACCCACCACAGTCACTCCCACAGAACCCACCACAGTCACTCCCACATAACCCACCACAGTCGCCCCCACATAACCTACCACAGTCACTCCCACATAACCCACCACAGTCACTCCCACATAACCCACCACAGTCAGTCTCACATAACCCACCACAGTCAGTCCCACATAACCCACCACAGTCACTCCCACATAACCCACCACAGTCAGTCCCACATAACCCACCAGAGTCATTCCACATAACCCACCACAGTCACCACCACATAACCCACCAGAGTCAGTTCCACATAACCCACCACAGTCGCCACCACATAACCCACCACGGTCAGTCTCACATAACCCACCACAGTCGCCCCCACATAACCAACCACAGTCAGTCCCACATAACCCACCACAGTCGCCCCCATATAACCCACCACAGTCAGTCCTACATAACCCAACACAGTCACTCTCACAGAACCCACCACAGTCACTCCCACATAACCCATCACAGTCGCCCCCACATAACCCACCACAGTCAGTCCCACACAACCCACCACAGTCAGTCCCACATAACCCACCACAGTTGCCCTCACATAACCCACCACAGTCAGTCCCACATAACCCACCACAGTCAGTCCCACATAACCCACCACAGTCACTCCCACATAACCCACCACAGTCAGTCCCTCATAACCCACCACAGTCACTCCCACATAACCCACCACAGTCAGTCCCACATAACCCACCACAGTCAGTCCCACATAACCCAACACAGTCACTCCCACATAACCCACCACAGTCAGTACCACATAACCCACCACAGTCACTCCCACATAACCCACCACAGTCCGTCCCACATAACCCACCACAGTCACCCTCACATAACCCACCACAGTGACCCTCACATAACCCACCACTGTCGTTCCCACATAACCCACCACAGTCCGTCCCACATAACCCACCACAGCCACCCTCACATAACCCACCACAGTGACCCTCACATAACCCACCACAGTCACTCCTACATAACCCACCACAGTCCGTCCCACATAACCCACCACAGTCACCCTCACATAACCCACCACAGTACGCCCCACATAACCCACCACAGTCACCCTCACATAACCCACCACAGTCACCCTCACATAACCCACCACAGTCACCCCCACATAACCCACCACTGTCAGTCCCACATAACCCACCACAGTCACCCTCACATAACCCACCACAGTCACCCCCACATAACCCACCACAGTCACCCTCACATAACCCACCACAGTCACTCCCACATAACCCACCACTGTCAGTCCCACATAACCCACCACAGTCACCCTCACATAACCCACCACAGTCACCCTCACATAACCCGCCACAGTCACCCTCACATAACCCACCACAGTCACCCCCACATAACCCACCACAGTCACCCTCACATAACCCACCACAGTCACCCTCACATAACCCACCACAGTCACCCTCACATAACCCACCACAGTCACCCCCACATAACCCACCACAGTCACCCTCACATAACCCACCACAGTCACCCTCACATAACCCACCACAGTCACCCTCACATAACCCACCACAGTCACCCCCACATAACCCACCACAGTCACCCTCACATAACCCACCACAGTCACCCTCACATAACCCACCACAGTCACCCTCACATAACCCACCACAGTCACCCTCACATAACCCACCACAGTCACCCTCACATAACCCACCACAGTCACCCCCACATAACCCCCCACAGTCACCCCCACATAACCCACCACAGTCACCCCCACATAACCCACCACAGTCACCCCCACATAACCCACCACAGTCACCCTCACATAACCCACCACAGTCACCCCCACATAACCCACCACAGTCACCCTCACATAACCCACCACAGTCACCCTCACATAACCCACCACAGTCACCCTCACATAACCCACCACAGTCACCCTCACATAACCCACCACAGTCACCCCCACATAACCCACCACAGTCACCTCCACATAACCCACCACAGTCACCCCCACATAACCCACCACAGTCACCCCCACATAACCCACCACAGTCACCCTCACATAACCCACCACAGTCACCCCCACATAACCCACCACAGTCACCCCCACATAACCCACCACAGTCACCCTCACATAACCCACCACAGTCACCCCCACATAACCCACCACAGTCACCCCCACATAACCCACCACAGTCACCCCCACATACCCCACCACAGTCACCCCCACATAACCCACCACAGTCACCCCCACATAACCCACCACAGTCACTCTCACATAACCCACCACAGTGACCCCCACATAACCCGCCACAGTCACCCCCACATAACCCACCACAGTCACCCCCACATAACCCACCACAGTCACCCCCACATAACCCACCACAGTCACCCCCACATAACCCACCACAGTCACCCCCACATAACCCGCCACAGTCACCCTCACATAACCCGCCACACTCACCCCCACATAACCCACCACAGTCACCCCCACATACCCCACCACAGTCACCCCCACCTCAACCACCACAGTCACCCCCACATAACCCACCACAGTCACCCCCACATAACCCACCACAGTCACCCCCACATAACCCACCACAGTCACCCCCACATAACCCGCCACAGTCACCCTCAGATAACCCGCCACAGTCACCCCCACATAACCCACCACAGTCACCCCCACATAACCCGCCACAGTCACCCTCACATAACCCGCCACAGTCACCCCCACATAACCCACCACAGTCACCCCCACATAACCCACCACAGTCACCCCCACATCACAACCCACCACAATTGTCCCAGTCCAATATCAAAATAATATTTTCCTCCTCGGTGTGGTCAGACACAAGTGCTAATGTGAGATATGAAGGCAGTAATTTCCTGCGTGTTATAGAGGAGCTGTGAGACTAGGCTTGCTGGGTCCCTGCTCACATAACACCTGATGTATGAGACGTAGGTGCATACATAGCACTGTAATTATGTTCCTGAGGGTGATGGTAGTATGGTCTGTATGTTAATGTTTGTGCTAGCTCGCCTCCAGGAGCTGTTTACAAGGAAAACTCTTAGATGTTACTGCAGTTAGGGGGATTATTGTTAGTTATACCACTGACTGTTGTAATACAAGGTATACAACTGACTGTTGTAATACAAGGTATACCACTGACTGTAGTAATACAAGGTATACCACTGGGTGTTGTAATACAAGGTATACAACTGACTGTTGTAATACAAGGTATACCACTGACTGTAGTAATACAAGGTATACCACTGGCTGTTGTAATACAAGGTATACCACTGGCTGTTGTAATACAAGGTATACAACTGACTGTAGTAATACAAGGTATACCACTGGCTGTTGTAATACAAGGTATACAACTGACTGTTGTAATACAAGGTATACCATTGACTGTAATACAAAGTATACACTACATTCTGAGAGCTATTATCCTCCCTCGGCTCATATCTAAACCCAGGCCTATCTAAGGTATATTACCACCCCCAGGATGCCACCCACAGGCCACTAACACTTATGTACATACTGCTAGATGAACAGTGACAGCAGGTGTAAGGTGACTAACAAGCAGGTACCTACTTACTGCTAGGTGAATAGGGACAGCAGGTGTAAGGTGACTAACACCCAGGTACCTACTTACTGCTAGATGAACCGGGACAGGAAGTGTAAGGAAACATACCCAATATTTCTACCCTTGCCGGGGATCGAACCATGGACACTCAGCATGTGAGCTGAGTGCACTACCAACCGAGTCACACTGTATGCCATAAAAGAAAAGTAAGCTGGCATCATTACTCCCAGGTCCTTCGTAGTTCGCATTATTACTCCCAGGTCCTTCGTATGTTCGCATTATTACTCCCAGGTCCTTCGTATGTTCATATTATTACTCCCAGGTCCTTTGTATGTTCGCATCATTACTCCCAGGTCCTTCGTATGTTCGCATTATTACTCCCAGGTCCTTCGTATGTTCGCATTATTACTCCCAGGTCCTTCGTATGTTCACATTATTACTCCCAGGTCCTTCGTATGTTCGCATTATTACTCCCAGGTCCTTCGTATGTTCGCATTATTACTCCCAGGTCCTTCGTATGTTCGCATTATTACTCCCAGGTCCTTCGTATGTTCACATTATTACTCCCAGGTCCTTCGTATGTTCGCATTATTACTCCCAGGTCCTTCGTATGTTCGCATTATTACTCCCAGGTCCTTCATTTGTTCGCATTATTACTCCCAGGTCCTTCGTATGTTCACATTATTACTCCCAGGTCCTTCGTATGTTCGCATTATTACTCCCAGGTCCTTCGTATGTTCGCATTATTACTCCCAGGTCCTTCGTATGTTCACATTATTACTCCCAGGTCCTTCGTATGTTCACATTATTACTCCCAGGTCCTTCGTATGTTCGCATTATTACTCCCAGGTCCTTCGTATGTTCGCATTATTACTCCCAGGTCCTTCATATGTTCACATTATTACTCCCAGGTCCTTCGTACGTTCCTTTCGTTCTATTTTGGTGATTCTCTCTTGCCGCTTATATACATTCTTTCCACTTTACGTTATTCTCAACTACATTACTTTTTTTAATATCTTCCTGCAGTTTTTTCCGTGTTTTTCTTTTACCGAGATGTATTTTTATTTTTTTAATATCGTCTGCTATGAGGATAATATGTGGTTGTTATTTTAAGCTTAATTTTATAAGGAGTGGATCGGTAAGCCAGTGGAAGGTCTCAGTCAGATGACCAAAAGTTCCAGCTGTGGGTCATCATATGACTAAGACCTGCGTCAGGAAACACTTGTTTTCTATCCTGACCAATTTTACCTAACCTAACCTATGAGGATAAGGAACAGTAGAGGCGTCAGGATAGTACCTTGGGGGGGGGGGGGTACTTAACTTTTAACTTAGTTAATTCTTTATTTTGCTCTATTAACCACTACTGTCAGCTCTTTATTTGCCTACTTTCCCAGTTATACTTGTCTCCCTCATTTTATTTGCAATCACCCCATGATCGCATTTGTCGAAGATATTACAAAGACCTCGGTGGAAATAAGTCACTTCGTCTGACTTTTTTTTTTTTGGGGGGGGGGGTAGGGGGGTTATCCTGGGTAACCTACGTATATGCTGCTGCGTATGATAATTTATGTAACTGTGTTTATGTGTACCTGTATCTGAATAAACGTACTGCGTGTTTGATAACTGCAACGCTTCCGTAGTTGTGTTACAGTGGTTCAGTGATTGTTACAAGCATGATCTCTCTCTTACAGTGGTTCAGTGATTGTTACAAGCATGATCTCTCTCTTACAGTGGTTCAGTGATTGTTACAAGCATGATCTCTCTCTTACAGTGGTTCAGTGATTGTTACAAGCATGATCTCTCTCTTACAGTGGTTCAGTGATTGTTACAAGCATGATCTCTGTCTTCTAAGTCTTTCTAGGTTTGGGTTCTGAGGGTTGTGCTCGTCCATAAAATTTGTAATTTGACGTCTTGTCACTTGCCAAGGCTTCTGATCTGTGATGCTAGGCCTATTATTATTTTCTGATGTGTGAAGTTAGGCCTACTCTATAACTTTTCTGTGTGATGTTAGGCCTTTTCTATAATTTTTCTGATGTGTGATGTTAGGACTACCCTGTAATTTTCGACTAGTCTTGTCCTGCCTTCTTTGCGATAAAGAGTAATTTTCAAGGCCTCTGATATTTGCTGTAAGTTCTTCCTCCAGGGAATACACAGTGCTCCTCATAGTTCTCTTTTGTAAATAATAATAAATATATTTCGTCTTTTTAGTCTGTGTTTAACTTCCATTTGTGCCCATCTGTACCTGTTTTCCGCCTCTCCAACAGTCACTGTGTGTGTGTGTGTGTGTGTGTGTGTGTGTGTGTGTGTGTGTGTGTGTGTGTGTGTGTGTGTGTGTGTGTGTACTCACCTATTTGTACTCACCTATTTGTGGTTGCAGGGGTCGAGTCACAGCTCCTGGCCCCGCCTCTTCGCTGATTGCTACTAGGTCCTCTCTCTCCCTGCCCCATGAGCTCTATCATACCTCGCCTTAAAACTATGTATGGTTCCCGCCTCCACTACGTCACTTTCTAGGCTATTCCACAAAAACCACCACAATCACCACAATTACCACCATCACCACAACTCTAACCATCCAACCAACCACCACCTTAGCTACCTCAAAGATAACTACACCCACGCTCACCACAATCACCACCATTACCACCATCCGAAGCTTCCCCAACGCTACAGCCACAACTACCACAACCACGACTACAGCTCCCTCAACCACAACTACCACAGCCACCACAATTATAACTATCACAGCCACTATAACCACAACTACCACAACTATCACAACCACAAATATCACAACCACAAGTATCACAACCACAACTAATACAACCCCAGCTAACCTAACCACAACTACAACTACCACAACCACCACAACTACAACTACCACAACCACCACAACTACAACTACCACAGTCGCCACAGCTACAACTACCACAGCCACCACAACTACAACTACCACAGCCACCACAACTACAACTACCACAGTCACAACTACAACTACCACAGCCACCACAGCTACAACTACCACAGTCGCCACAACTACAACTACCACAACCACAACTACCACGATGTTCCGCCCCGTGTATGAGACACAATGTTGTATTTAAATACTGTAAGAGTGTAATATAACTCAATATCATATTGCTAATATCTTCATTAATAACTAAAATGAAGATATTTGACTATGTTATTATCTGTCTCCTCATTTATCATCATTATCATTATTATTTATTATTAGCTATGTAATTAGATAAGATGTGTTTCTTTTGTTAAATAAGGAGAACAAACTACTGAGGACGGGAAACAATCATGTCAACTACTGTTAGTTGGTTTAGGGTCTAACTCACTGCTGAGTGAGTCACGTGATCCAACCTGATGTTAAGTTAGTGAACTTGGACCCAGAGAGTCTTGTCCAGCCCTGAGCACGGTAAAGATATCTCTCTCTCGTGAACTTGGACCCAGAGAGTCTTGTCCAGCCCTGAGCACGGTAAAGATATCTCTCTCTCGTGAACTTGGACCCAGAGAGTCTTGTCCAGCCCTGAGCACGGTAAAGATATCTCTCTCTCGTGAACTTGGACCCAGAGAGTCTTGTCCAGCCCTGAGCACGGTAAAGATATCTCTCTCTCTCTCTCTCCTCTGGTTGTCTGGTAACGTTTCAAGTCTTTAAGTAACGGTGTGGTTGGTGACTCCTGGTTTACTCTGGGTATTGCTGGAAACTCACACTTATTAACAGACTTGGTCATTTGCGCTTTCTCTTAAGGTGTTTGTCTTTCAGACATTCTAAGTATGTCTGTTTCCTTATTAACTATAGAACATAAATGTTATTTTTGAGAACAACTTCGCTAAGACGTAGATTGTAATAGTCTGTGTTGAGCCTAGATTCTGTATTCTATATTAAGTCCCATAGTTATGGTCACTATCATAGTTATGTCACTATTATAGTTATGGTCACTGCTATCATAGTTGGTCACTATCATAGTTATAGTCACTATCATAGTTATGGTCACTACTATCATAGTTATGGTCACTACTATCATAGTTATGGTCACTACTATCATAGTTATGGTCACTACTATCATAGTTATGGTCACTACTATCATAGTTATGGTCACTACTATCATAGTTATGGTCACTACTATCATAGTTATGGTCACTACTATCATAGTTATGGTCACTACTATCATAGTTATGGTCACTACTTTGATCACTGATCCTGACATAATAGTGATAGTGTTATGGAAAGTCTTAACCCTTTACTGGGCAAGTGGCCATAAAATTAGAAATTCAAACTGAACTCCCTATGGTGGATAGAGTAACTCAATACGAGGCCAATGAGCCTATATAAATGGATTTCTGATGGTTAGTTTTTGAGCAATTGCTAATCTCCGAAGTCCGAAAATTTTCTCACTTGCCCGACAAAGGGAGTAAGAATCTGAATGTTGCAAACTTGCAATTGTTAATAAAACACCCAATAACTATTTTTTAAATTTATTATACAAACAGACAATATCAAAAACATAAATGAAACTTGTATCAAAACAGTTTGTATGTATTAGAAAAATATAAAAATGAAACAAATAACAGCATGGACATATTGCAGAGGGATAAAACTTTCAAGTCCCATATTCCTGAGATTCATGAGGAAGACCAATTATTCTACATTGCTAATTGATGGTATGATAGTTGCTGAAGCAATTTCTATTACTCTTTATGCACAGATTTACTTTGTATACAGAACACTGGAATGAGGATGTGACCAATTTCTTCTAGTGGCTGCAATACTTGCAATTGTAATACCTTTCTTTTTCTTCACTAATTTCTGTTTTTTGGCTGGCCTTTCTTCCTCATCATCATCACTTGACACCTCTGCATCTGGTGGCAAGTATTCATCACCACTATCCAGCAATTCTGGGTCATCTACCTCTGGTTCTGAGTCACTGTCATCCAAAATGCAGACATATTTCGACCTGGTGTTGGAGGGCTCCCCATAAAACAATTTCTCATTGATCTGGAAGGACAATAAAAACCTTCTGTATAGATCCAGACCGCTACAGAATTCATATATGCAATAGAATTTTTTTTATAAATATTTATTTTACTGAAATTATACTATGTCACTTCTCGGGCAGGTACCAAAATTTTTGTACTTCCTTTGTTGCACTTTTTTTCAACTGCATGCTACACTCACATTATGCTTCACACGGACTTTATTTATATATCAAAATATGCCTAAACTATTCATGTATGCACTAAACACAACAATCAGTACTTACCGACATTGTAGAAGGTAAAATCCAAGAGTATATTAGTGGCACTGGATGGAAAAAACCCACTCTGGGCGACGCCAAGCCACGAGTGTTTATGTTTTGATCTCTCAACCAATGGGAAGGCGGCAAACGCCATCATCACTTAGCTGAAGCGACTCAGGGAAGGCTTGTGATTGGTTAGAATTAAAGAACAGGAATCCAGATGTGCGGCGCGTGTAGGATGACACTCGTAAAGGTGCACGTGTTTAAGTCCGAAAATTTTTGGACCTGCCCGACAAAGGGTTTCAGTTTGCTATTTAGAATCATTGTTTGACTATATCGCAAGATCCGTCCTTATATGGACAATGTCTTACTTCCACGGAAATTACCATGTATTTATAACTAATATGTAAATTCATGATTTTAAGAGTTACCTTAAAGTAAGATATTTACGAAGACTCGTAAATCTTGTACCTTGAGTAATAAGATACCTCCAGTAATAAGATACCTCCAGTAATAAGATACCTTCAGTAATAAGGTACCTTCAGTAATAAGGTACCTTCAGTAATATGGTACCTCCAGTAATAAGGTACCTTCAGTAATATGGTACCTTCAGTAATAAGGTACCTTCAGTAATAAGGTACCTTCAGTAATAAGGTACCTTCAGTAATAAGGCACCTCCAGTAATAAGACACCTCCACTAATAAGGTACCTTGAGTAATAAGGTACCTTGAGTAATAAGGTACCCTCAGTAATAAGGTACCTCCAGTAATAAGGTACCTTGAGTACTCGTGAATATAAATTAATAAGAGAAGAAAATATTGTGTCTTAAATACCTTAACATTAAAGATTGTTAATTTTATATTTGTTGGATTTTTGTTATCAAGTTGAAATTAAACTTTTATCACTAAACTGATTTTCTAAAAGCATAACTACCTACCTGGAGGTTATTCCGGGGATCAACGCCCCCGCGACCCGGTCCATGACCAGGCCTCCTGTGTCTACCAGACCAGGAAGTGGCGATCGTAATTACAGGTAATAAAATAATATCTTTATTTACTACAAGTACATGTACAAGGTATACAGACCATAGTTGACATCAATGACATACTACTATATAGAAAGTCCCTTGTTATGCTGAGCATTTCCCGCAAATTAGGTCCTTTTTCTAGGATGCGATCCACACCAGTCCACTAACACCTAAGTACCTATTTTACTGATGGGTGAATATAGACAGCAGGTGTAAAGAAACACGACTAATGTTTCTACCCGCGCTGGGGATCGAACCCAGACCCTCGCCGTGTGAACTTATGGAGTTTCTTTCCAGAACTCCTTGGAATAATTTACCAGCTTTACAACACAACCTTACTCGTAACACACAGGTGATGATAGACACAGGTGATGATAGACACAGGTGATGATAGACACAGGTGATGATAGACACAGGTGATGATAGACACAGGTGATGATAGACACAGGTGATGACAGACACAGGTGATGACAGACACAGGTGATGACAGACACAGGTGATGATAGACACAGGTGATGATAGACACAGGTGATGATAGACACAGGTGATGACAGACACAGGTGATGACAGACACAGGTGATGATAGACACAGGTGATGATAGACACAGGTGATGATAGACACAGGTGATGATAGACACAGGTGATGATAGACACAGGTGATGATAGACACAGGTGATGATAGACACAGGTGATGATAGACACAGGTGATGATAGACACAGGTGATGATAGACACAGGTGATGATAGACACAGGTGATGATAGACACAGGTGATGATAGACACAGGTGATGATAGACACAGGTGATGACAGACACAGGTGATGACAGACACAGGTGATGACAGACACAGGTGATGACAGACACAGGTGATGACAGACACAGGTGATGACAGACACAGGTGATGATAGACACAGGTGATGACAGACACAGGTGATGATAGACACAGGTGATGATAGACACAGGTGATGATAGACACAGGTGATGATAGACACAGGTGATGATAGACACAGGTGATGATAGACACAGGTGATGATAGACACAGGTGATGATAGACACAGGTGATGATAGACACAGGTGATGATAGACACAGGTGATGATAGATACAGGTGATGATAGACACAGGTGATGATAGACACAGGTGATGATAGACACAGGTGATGATAGACACAGGTGATGATAGACACAGGTGATGATAGACACAGGTGATGATAGACACAGGTGATGATAGACACAGGTGATGATAGACACAGGTGATGATAGATACAGGTGATGATAGACACAGGTGATGATAGACACAGGTGATGATAGACACAGGTGATGATAGACACAGGTGATGATAGACACAGGTGATGATAGACACAGGTGATGATAGACACAGGTGAAGATAGACACAGGTGATGATAGACACAGGTGATGATAGATACAGGTGATGATAGACACAGGTGAAGATAGACACAGGTGAAGATAGACACAGGTGATGATAGACACAGGTGAAGATAGACACAGGTGATGATAGACACAGGTGATGATAGACACAGGTGATGATAGATACAGGTGATGATAGACACAGGTGATGATAGACACAGGTGAAGATAGACACAGGTGATGATAGACACAGGTGAAGATAGACACAGGTGATGATAGACTGTCATGCCCCTATGGTTAACCTTCCTTTAATATTACATTGCGGTCATTTCCTTTAATAGCTAAATTGGAAATGAACGTCCTTGTATTATTAAGATTAATTCTTATTAACAATTATAATTTATGTAACATGGCCATGATAAGTTTAATTGGAGCTATAGTAACCTGCCTGCCGCCCGGTGTGCCGGTGTGTAGTTAGCCGTGATGTTTGATGGTTATACCCCCCCGGCCCCCCCCCCCCCCCCTTTATGTTCAACTACTCTACTGAGTGTTGGTGAGTCACGTCACGTGACCCACTTTACCTGTATGCTCAAGGTTGAGGGACGAGCAGTGAAGAAGTAGCAGCCAACGAGAACACTCCTGCTCGTCTCTGGTAACTGGCCAAGATTTATTAGCCGGCCTGGACATGTTCTGTTTTATTCTGACTGCTTCCAATTGGGAAACAAGACTTTAATGTATAAAGTAATCTCCATTTATATATATGTTATATCTAGGATATCCTCCTAATCCTCTGTTTTGAAAGCCTTATGTATATGTTGGATACTACAGAAAAAACATGTATTCTTAACTTATATACGATAATTCGTATATTATAACTGGCTTTTGTTATATTATGAATATACTTAATTAAAATTAGGCATTCCGGAGGATCATTATTATTACCCTAACCTCTCTGACCAAAATTGTTATGCTCTAAAAAGAAGGAAATAGTTGTTACAATACTTGGAGTGTAACAAGTGGGGGCCTGTGTCCGGGAGCATAACACTGAATTTCCTTTAAAATGAATGTAGAAATGGCAGAGAGGTTTGAAGATATAACAAAGGAGAAATTACAAAATTTGAAGCTTCAATCTTGTTGGCAATTAGCACGAAGCTTGGGCATAAAATACGACAGGCATTTCACTGCCCAGACAGTCAGATGTATGATACAGAATGTCCTTTTTCCAGATGAGCAGGATCCAGAGACTGAGAATGGAGAAGCAGATATTCCTTCCTTTTTGAATTCTTTTCTACAGACGCCCGAGGCCGAAACTACGACGCTAACAACCCCTACTGGAGACGACGGACATGAACTTCCTGATACTCGGAAACGCTACGCTGCTACAACGACTCCAATTCCATCTCCAAGGACTATATGGGGAACAGAACTCCATCAGGCTAAAGAAACGGATCCAGGTAAACCATTTACAGATAGTTTTGAAACAGAACAAGAAGTCCTTTTGGATGATGAACACGTTCCACCTCAAATCTCTTTAGCCCTTTTGACTACTATTCAATCTAAGGAGAATTTTGAACGTCTAGAACGTATTTTATTGCTTCAAACCTCCTTTGTAGAAGCCCAGAGAAAGTTAAAAAGGGAGAATTTTGAACGTGAATCTTTGCTTTATGAACGGGAAGTACTGAGGAAGAAAAGAGAATCCAGTAATGTATACAATCCCTTCATTTGACCTTGGTAAAGCAGCCTCTTTGATGCCTAAATTTACGGAGGATAATTTAGATTCATTTTTTGAAGCATTCGAAAATCAGGCGAAGGTGATGCAATGGCCTCCTAAATATTGGGCTGCTTTAATACATTCATCTTTAATAGGAAAAGCCCAAACCATAACTGCCAACTTACCTTTTGAACAATATTCTGATTATACTCAGGTAAAAGATTGTCTTCTGAAAGCTTATGATTTATTACCTGTCAGTTATTTGAAGATGTTTAGAACTCTGAAGAAATATCCTCAGCAGTCTTGGGTGGACTTTGCCAGGGAAAAGCTCTCTGCTTTCGAGCGTTGGCGTAGGGCCGCGGGAGCCGCCTCAGTCGAGTCACTTTCCCAGCTGATGTTGCATGAAGATCTTTTTAAATATTTTCCAGAGAGGGTGCATACTTATCTTTTGACATTTCCCACTACTAACTTGTTAGATACTGCTGCCCACGCAGATCACTTTGAAATTTCCCATGCTATAACCACAGAAATGTCTAAGGCCCCGGAAAAGAAATCTACTTCCCAAGCTTTTAGTTCAAGATTGACGGCTAGGAAAGCTCCAGCTGGCGAACCTTTGAAGGTGTATTCAGACAAAAAACAGGTGACAAACGGCTCTTTCTCCAGACAGTATCCTAAAGATCAATTACCACTGTGCCTTTTTTGTAAAAAGTTAGGTCATAGACAGTCCCAGTGTTGGCATAAACAGCGGGAAGATAAAACCCAACCAAGAGGGAGGTATCCTACCCAGGTAATAAATTCCTCTCGGAAGTATGAAACTCGTGATGATGAATCTCTACCTTTTCAGGCCTCCTCTAGCAGACCGTCTAATAGATGACTTTACCACGACAGTGCTTCAGAAGAAAAGGTCCGAGTAGCTATGGAACCCTACTTTTCCCAGGGGAAGTTCGGACTCTGTAAAGAGAGGTTAGTAAATATCACGACCTTTCGAGATACTGGCAGCTATCTCTCTTTATTAAGATCAAACCTGGTAAAGTTACCTACTAGTAGAGAACCCCGGCTAGACGTATTGTTAGAGGCTTACGGAGGCACAATAATAAAGGTCCCTATTATAAGGATTTATGTAGAACTGCCTGGATATGTAGGCTGGATCAATGTGGGACTTTCAGATAAACCTTTTCCCATTGCCGGCGTGGATCTATTAATCGGGAACGAAATTGATCAATTGGAGATACCCAGAGAGCCTCTGGTTTTAGATAATCCTTGTGATGTAAATTATGCCTTAGAAGCCTCTGAGGCAGGGCTAGATTTATTTCCCCTTAATGTGGTCACCAGAGCCATGGCTAAGAACTCTAACAATTTGGATATTCAACAGCCTTTAGAAATGTCCGATGAATTAGGTTTGAACTTCCTGTTTAGCGAAGCAATTCAGTCGAGACCCACAGGTGACAAAGTTTTACCAGTCCCTGCGGACCTAGCTAGAAAATGTAATAAAGAAGAATTTCTTTTAGCTCTAAAGGACGATAAAAGTTTAACCAATAAGGATAAAGAGGAAGGTTACCTTTTAGATGAAGACGGTTTTCTTTGGAAGAGAAATAATGATAATGATTTGAGTTCAAAAGGAAACTTGTTAGTGGTGCCATCGTCCTTACGTAATATGGTATTTGAACTAGCACATGATAATCCACTGGGAGGTCATTTAGGATCTCGTAAGACAGAGAAAAAGATAAGGAAATATTTTTTTTGGCCTCAGATGAGGACTTATATTGCTGACAAACTACGGAAATGCCACGTTTGTCAAATAATAGGCAAAACGGCGCACAATCCCGCGTCTGCCCCTTTACTTCCAATAAAATGTCCTGAAGAACCTTTTGAAAGATTAGTTATTGATTGTGTAGGACCGTTGCCCCGCACAAAAAGGGGTAACCAGTATATCTTCACTATCATAGATATGGCAACTCGGTATCCTGATGCTATCCCCATGTCCAAAATTAATTCCAGAAATATAGTAAGAGCTTTAATACGCTTCTTTGCTCAAGTAGGCATACCACGTGAAATTCAATCTGACCAAGGTTCTAATTTTACGTCTAAGGTTTTTAAAGAGGCTATGTCTCGATTAGGAGTAAGACAGATCCTCTCTACAGCATATCATCCCCAGTCACAAGGAGTGCTAGAAAGATTCCACCAAACCCTTAAATCTACTTTACGTGCTTACTGTGAGCAATATTCTCGTGAATGGGACGAAGGTTTACCCTTTCTTCTCTTCGCCCTCCGTGAAGCTGAACAAGAAAGTACTAAATACTCTCCATTTGACTTGATTTTTGGACATCAGGTGCGAGGACCCCTAGCCATATTACGAGATTCTTGGATAGGGAAGAGAGGACCTCTTCATCCCAGTCCTCTACTTTGGAAAGAACCTCTCTCCAAATTAAAAAGCTTAGCTGCCGTGAATCTGTCAGAAGCTCAAGCCAAAATGAAGAAATCTTATGACCAAAAGGCTAAATCTCGTTCATTCTCTCCGAATGAATTAGTGTTAGTTAAAAACTTAATTCCAGGACATTCTTTAAAACCTAGATATTTGGGGCCATATGAAATAGTAGACAAAGAAAATGAGGTGAATTATCTGGTCCGTGAACCAGGACGTCGTAAGAAAATTAAGAGGTATCACATAGATAACTTAAAGAAGTACGAGTCTAGCCTTCTCCCTACTATTATTACCTCTATTCAACCTACATCCACTGAAATAAGGAATGACACTGTAAGGGAAGTAAGAGAATTTAGACTACATAATTCTGAAGTTTTAAAAGAACTAGACCATTTCCTGGAAGTTCTTCCTACCTCCCAAAAATCTCAAATCAAAGAGTTAATCACTAAATATAACTCCATCTTCAAAGATATCCCTACTCCTTGTACATTGGGTTTCCACGATATTGAATTGTTAGAAGATAGTCCAATAAAGCAATCCCCTTACCGGGTCTCTCCTGCTAAGCAAGAATTAATTCAACAAGAAATAAATACATTACTGGAATATAATTTGATAGAACCCAGTTGGACACCTTGGGCCTCTCCCTGTTTATTGGTCCCAAAACCCGATGGTACCGTACGCCTTTGCACGGATTACCGTAAAGTAAATTCAGTCACCAAACCAGATGGGTTTCCATTACCAAGGATTGATGATTTAATAGATGCTGTAGCCGGTGCCAACTTTGTGACCAGATTAGACTTGCTGAGAGGGTATTACCAGGTGCCGTTAACTCCTAGGGCCCAAGAGATTTCCGGGTTCGTAGTTAAGAACGGACTATTTACGTATAAGGTTATGCCTTTCGGCTTGTGTAACGCCGCCTCCTCTTTCCAGAGAATTATGAACATTTTAGTCCAACCCTTAGAAGGTGTAGAGGCATACTTAGACGACCTGGTGGTTTTTAGTGATGACTGGCAGTCTCATTTAGAAAGATTAGAGCAACTACTGAAAGCATTGCAGAAATACAATTTCACTGTAAATTTACAAAAATGTGACTTTGGTAAAGCCCAGATTAAATATCTCGGTTTTAAAATAGGGAAGGGACTAGTAGCCCCCGACCAATTAAAGGTCCAAGCTATTTTAAATTTCCCGTCTCCTCAAGACAGGAAAGCCCTCCAACGATTTTTGGGGATGGCTACTTATTACAGGCGTTTTTGCCCAAACTTTGCTCAAGTTGCCTCCCCCCTGACTAGATTGACCAGTCCTAAATATAAATTTAATTGGGACGAGAATTGTGAACAAGCTTTTAAACGTTTAAAACGTTTCCTTTCCTCTGCCCCAGTATTGCGTGCACCCAATTTCCAAATTCCTTTCACCCTCCATGTTGATGCCAGTGATGCAGCTATAGGTGCTGTCTTATTGCAATCCTTCCAAAACGGTAATATTCTACATCCAATATGTTATTTTTCCTATAAATTGAAAGAATATCAAAGATCTTATTCAACTATAGAAAAAGAAGCCCTGGCTTTAGTGTTGTCCTTAGAACACTTTGACGTATACCTCGGTTATACTCCTCATGTGATAAATATTTACTCAGACCATAATCCTCTAACTTTCATAAATTCTATGAAATCAAAAAATGTTAGAATATTACGCTGGGCTTTAAGGATCCAACCTTACCGGATCTCCATTTTTCACATAAAGGGTTCGAGCAACGTGTTAGCCGATGCTCTCTCTCGCTCCTAATATGGCTTAACTACGGAAATTCTTTGCAGTCAAGCAGTTTCTGGACCAGTTCTAGCAAGTGGATGACTAACCTTGGAATGATGTACCTCCATCCCTATACCAGCTGGTTGGTTTCTTCTACTCCATCAGCATCTTAAACGCCGAGATATTTGCTTGTGGGCCGGGGTGTCATGCCCCTATGGTTAACCTTCCTTTAATATTACATTGCGGTCATTTCCTTTAATAGCTAAATTGGAAATGAACGTCCTTGTATTATTAAGATTAATTCTTATTAACAATTATAATTTATGTAACATGGCCATGATAAGTTTAATTGGAGCTATAGTAACCTGCCTGCCGCCCGGTGTGCCGGTGTGTAGTTAGCCGTGATGTTCGATGGTTATACACCCCCCCCCTCCCTTTATGTTCAACTACTCTACTGAGTGTTGGTGAGTCACGTCACGTGACCCACTTTACCTGTATGCTCAAGGTTGAGGGACGAGCAGTGAAGAAGTAGCAGCCAACGAGAACACTCCTGCTCGTCTCTGGTAACTGGCCAAGATTTATTAGCCGGCCTGGACATATTCTGTTTTATTCTGACTGCTTCCAATTGGGAAACAAGACTTTAATGTATAAAGTAATCTCCATTTATATATATGTTATATCTAGGATCTCCTCCTAATTGTCTGTTACAAAAGCCTTATGTATATGTTGGATACTATAGAAGAAACATGTATTCTTAACTTATATACGATAATTCGTATATTATAACTGGCTTTTGTTATATTATGAATATACTTAATTAAAATTAGGCATTCCGGAGGATCATTATTATTACCCTAACCTCTCTGACCAAAATTGTTATGCTCTAAAAAGAAGGAAATAGTTGTTACAATACTTGGAGTGTAACATAGACACAGGTGATGATAGATACAGGTGATGATAGACACAGGTGATGACAGACACAGGTGAAGATACCTGGAGGTTACCTGGAGGTTATTCCGGGGATCAACGCCCCCGCGGCCCGGTCCATGACCAGGCCTCCCGATGGATCAGGGCCTGATCAACTAGGCTGTTACTGCTGGCCGCACGCAGTCCAATGTACGAGCCACAGCCCGGCTGATCCGGCACTGACTTTAGGTATCTGTCCAGCTCTCTCTTGAAGGCAGCCAGGGGTTTATTGGCAATTCCCCTAATGCTTGATGGGAGGCTGTTGAACAGTTTTGGGCCCCGGACACTTATGGTGTTTTCCCTTAGTGTACCAATGGCGCCCCTACTTTTTATTGGGGGCATTTTGCATCGCCTGCCAGACACAGGTGAAGATAGACACAGGTGAAGATAGTCACAGGGATTATGGACACGTGGGAGGCGGATAAAGAGAGAGAGAGAGAGAGAGAGAGAGAGCGAGAGAGAGAGAGAGAGAGAGAGAGAGAGAGAGAGAGAGACTAGAGAGAGAGAGAGAGAGAGAGAGAGAGAGAGAGAGAGAGAGAGAGAATGTAGTGAGACACAGGGACGGGGGGTGAGGTAGGATCAAAGTATCACTAACAGTGTTGGATGCTGCTGATGGTACGTCAAGACCTGATAACATACGATCCTTTAACCTAGTCTTCCCCTTCCCCCCTTCCCCACCAACCATCCCTTACACCCTTCCTTCACCCCCCCCTTTCCTCTGTTCTTCTCCTCTAGTCTCCCTCTTCCCTCTATCCACCTCCCTGTTCCTCGCGTCCTGTTGTCCCTGGGATGGTGGACACATTTATTCCTTGTCTTAAGCGTATTTAAATCAGGTTGTTTGACTTGTGTAGTAAGAGAGTTGTTAGTGTAGTGCCACTGAGTAGTGGCACCGTGTATTCACACAGTGTATGCCTACAGTGTATTCTCACAGTGTATACCCACAGTGTATACCCACAGTACATTCCCACAGTGCATTCCCACAGTGCATTCCCACAGTGTATATCCACAGTGTATACCCACAGTGTATACCCACAGTGTATACCCACAGTGCATTCCCACAGAGGACCTCACCTTCAAGGATCACAACAACGCCACTATCACATCTGCGAGGAAACTGATAGGATGGATGATGAGAACATTCAAGACAAGAGATGCTAAGCCAGTGATGATCCTTTTTAAATCACTTATTCTTTCTAGACTGGAATACTGCTGTACATTAACATCCCCATTCAAGGCAGGTGAAATTGCAGAGCTAGAGAATGTACAGAGAACCTTTACTGCGCGTATAAGTTCCATCAAGCACCTTAACTACTGGGAACGCCTGGAAGCACTTGACTTGTACTCACTAGAGCGCAGGCTAGAGAGATATATCATAATCTACACCTGGAAGATTCTGGAGGGACTGGTCCATAATATGCACACAGCAATCACTCCAGAGAAAACACAATAAGTGTCCGGGGCCCAAGACTGTTCAACAGCCTCCCACCAGCAATAAGGGGCATTACGGGAAGACCCCTGGTTGTCTTCAAGAGGGAGCTGGACAGATACCTAAAGACTGTGCCGGATCAACCGGGCTGTGGTTCGTACGTTGGATTACGTGCGGCCAGCAGTAACAGCCTCGTTGATCAGGCCCTGATCCACCGGGAGGCCTGGTCGTGGACCGGGCCGCGGGGACGTTGATCCCCGGAATTCCCTCCAGGTAGACTCCAGGTAGGTAGACACAGTGTATACCCACAATGTATACCCACAGTGTATACCCACAGTGTATACCCATAGTGTATACCCACAGTGTATACCCACAGTGTATACCCACAGTATATACCCACAGTGTATACCCACAAGAGTTAGTGTGCCAAAGCTTCAAGCTAGGAAGGATTCCTTGTACTTTTTAGGACCCGAGTGTAACACTGTCGACAATAGTGAACAAATGACAAACGTTTCCTTATTTCCACAACGTTTCGCTCTGTGTAGAGCTTTACTAATTCAGGCTCTTTTGAAACCCAGGGAGAGAGCCTTGGTGGAGCTCATACTTTATATCAATAAAGAGCAGTGGTTACTCTATTGATTTAGTCAGTAGATACTGGTTATTAAGTCCAATATCTGCTCCCTCTTATAAGATCACATTTATAAATTTGTGTGTGTGTGTGTGTGTGTGTGTACTCACCTAATTGTGGTTGCAGGGGTCGATTCACAGCTCCTGGCCCCCCTCTTTACTGGTCGCTACTAGATCAACTCTCTCCCTGCTCCATGAGCTTTATCATACTTCTTCTTAAAGTTACGTATGGATCCTGCCTCCACTACATCACTCTCCACAGTGTTCAGCTTCCATGACTGAAAAAATACTTCCTAATATCCCCGTGACTCATCTGAGTGTGTGTGTGTCCTTGGCATTCCTGTCTGTCCATGTAAACACTTATGTGTGAGCCACACCATGTGCTAGCCACACCATGTGCTAGCCACACCATGTACCACCTGCACCCTGGGAAAACCTTCATAAATCCTTACATTAGCTTGTTACCCCAGAATTACGTCTCCAAACACGCTAGAGTAAGAAATTATCGCAGCTTTGCGGCTACTGAATTGGCATGATGGAAAGATGTTATCAAACAGTGTCCAAGGGAACATTACGAGACAGAAGCACCATACTTGATGTCCAAGCTGCTCACCCTCACCACCTTTTAAATCTCTCTTAACTTTTAATAGTCAGCTATTTTACATTTTTTATCGTCTGGGCAGCTACCTGCCTCCATGAGATGGTGTTATTTCGAGAGTTCAAGGAAGCGTTAGAGCCGTACGGTTCTTCAGCAGCTGGAATGGGATCGTGTTATTGCTTTTTAGAGCCACGATAGCTGGCGCCGTATGAATCCTGGAATGGTAGGTTATTATTTTTTGGGGGCACGAAGGATGGCGCCATATGAACCTGGAATGATAGATTTTTATTATTCTTTAGGGCCACGTAGGATGGCACCGTATAAACCCTGGAATGATAGGTTGTTATTATTCTTTAGGGCCACGGGAACGCTTGGAAGCACTTGACTTGTACTCGTTGGAACGCAGGAGGGAGAGATACATCATAATCTACACTTGGAAAATCTTGGAAGGAATGGTCCCAAATCTGCACACAGAAATCACTCCCTACGAAAGTAAAAGACTGGGCAGGCGATGCAAAATGCCCCCAATAAAAAGTAGGGGCTCCATTGGTACACTAAGGGAAAACACCATAAATGTCCGGGGCCCAAGACTGTTCAACAGCCTCCCATCAAACATTAGGGGAATTGCCAATAAACCCCTGGCTGCCTTCAAGAGAGAGCTGGACAGATACCTAAAGTCAGTGCCGGATCAGCCGGGCTGTGGCTCGTACGTTGGACTGCGTGCGGCCAGCAGTAACAGCCTAGTTGATCAGGCCCTAATCTATCGGGAGGCCTGGTCATGGACCGGGCCGCAGGGGCGTTGATCCCCGGAATAACCTCCAGGTAACCTCCAGGTAACGAAGGATGGCACCGTATAAACCCTGGCGCCTATTTCTCCAGCTGTCTCTTGCCCTGGCTTCTGGGTCTTATATTTGTGTGTAAGGTTGCAGGGACCCATGTGGTAACACGCCGCACTGCTCGAACTTCTTGCTTTTTCTGGGTTAACTGGGTTAATAACCTTCCTTCATTAACTAGCCGAATAAAGGTTTATTTTTTGCACCGTCCTTCCTAACACCTAGCATATATGTGCTAGGATCTTCCAGCAGTGTTCCTCAACACCTAGCATGCATGTGCCAGAAACCTCCGACAGTATTCCCACACTGTTCCCTCGGTCCTTAATCTTCTGAGTGCCATCTTGGACTCCCTGGCAAATTCAGTCCAACCAATCAGTGAAAAATTTCTGATGGTGAAGATGTAGGGAGTGGCTGATGGTGTGTTGTGACCTGGAGGAACCGGTCGTCACCTGATCTCCCCGTCACCCGCTCTGAAGGAGACGTAAGAGGTGGAGATGGAGGAGGAGGTGATGGAAGAGAAGGAGAAAGGGATGGAGAAGATGGGAGAAGCGATGAAGGAGGTAGAGTCCAATGTCGGGCACTCTCTGACCGAGTCACAAGCGAACCCGGTCATAACGGCCACTTTCCAACCACTTCACTAGTGAACCCACCCACATCAGCCAGTTTCCGACCCACTCGCTAGCGAACCCACCCACGTCGGACACTTTCCAACTGCCTCACTAGCGAACCCACCCACGTCGGACACTTTTCAACTACCTCACTAGCGAACCCACCCACGTCGGACACTTTCCAACTGCCTCACTAGCGAACCCACCCACGTCGGACACTTTTCAACTACCTCACTAGCGAACCCACCCACGTCGGACACTTTCCAACTGCCTCACTAGCGAACCCACCCACGTCGGACACTTTCCAACTACCTCACTAGCGAACCCACCCACGTCGGACACTTTCCAACTGCCTCACTAGCGAACCCACCCACGTCGGACACTTTCCAACTGCCTCACTAGCGAACCCACCCACGTCGGACACTTTCCAACTGCCTCACTAGCAAACCCGGTCATCTAATGCGGTAAGTGAGCAACATTTTTTAAGTTAGTGAAGACGGTTGCTTCTAAAGTTACTCAACATAATACCAAGGAATGACGGTGCTGCAGACACAACACCTCTTACCTATTATACCTGAAGCTTCTACCCGACCCGGGTACATGTTAATGTGCTTTACAATAACGTGTTTAAGGCTTGTATAAATATTATGCTGTGATGTGTATTAAAGTGTGTATTGTACCGGTGTCTTCTAATGAATTTTAATATTCACGATTTTTTATATTTTAAAGGAGTTTATGTTATATCTACACACACACACACACACACACACACACACACACACACACACACACACACACACACACACACACACACACACACACACATACACATACACACACACACAAGCCTGGTCCAGCAAATGGGTCCTAGAATTTAACCCCGCCAAATGCGAAGTCATGAAGACCGGTGAAGGGCAAAGAAGACCGCAGAGAGACCATAGGCTAGGTGACCAAAAACTGCAAACCTCAATCAAGTATGAGGATCTTTGGGTGAGTATAATACCGAACACATCTCCTGAGGCACACATCGACCAGATAACTGCTGCAGCATATGGGCGCCTGACAAACCTGAGAACAGCGTTCGATACCTCAGCAAGGAATCGTTCAATATTCTGTACACCGTGTACGTCAGGCCCATACTGGAGTATGCAGCACCAGTTTGGAACCCACACCTGGTCAAGCACGTCAAGAAATTAGAGAGAGTGCAAAGGTTTGCAGCAAGACTAGTCCCAGAGCTAAGGGGAATGTCCTACGAAGAAAGGTTAACGGAAATCGGCCTGAAGACACTGGAGGACAGGAAGGCTAGGGGAGACATGATAACGACATATACAACACTGCGAGGAATTGACAAGGTGGATATAGACAGGATGTTCCAGATATGGGACACAGAAACTAGGGGTCACAATTGGAAGCTGAAGACTCAGATGATTCAGAGGGATGTTAGGAAGTATTTCTTCAGTCATAGATTTGTTAGAAAGTGGAATAGTCTGGAAAGTGATGTAGTGGAGGCAGGAACCATACATAGTTTTAAGACGAGGTATGATAAAGCTCATGGAGCAGGGAGAGAGAGGACCTAGTAGCGATCAGTGAAGAGGCGGAGCCAGGAGCTATGAATCGACCCCTGCAACCACAAATAGGTGAGTACACACACAGTATGGAACCCGCATATGATAAAGCCTTTGAAGTTGGAAGAAATGTAAAAGTTTCCAAGGAAATTAGTCCCAGAGCTGAGAGGAAAGATTAGAGGAACTAAACCCGACGGCACTAGAGCACAGAAGGAACAGAGGTGACATGATTACGACGTACAAAATACTGAGAGGAACTGACAGGGTGCAAAGGGAGAGTCTGATTGAGAGGCGGAAATCGGGTACATAAGGGTAGTTAAAAGCACAGACGAGTCACAGGGATGTCAGAAAATACTTAGCTTTAGCGCAATTAGGAATTAGAACGACCTAGACAGTGACGTAGAGGCAGGATCCATACATAGTTTTAAGAATAGGTATGATAGTGGTCAGGCAGCCAGGAGAGTGATCCCAATAACTACCAGAGGAAAGGCGGGGCCAGGAGCAGTGGCTGGACCCCCTACAACCACAATTAGGCTAGTGCACATATGTGTACCTAATGTAATGGTACTAAGTGAACTAAGACCACATGAAGAACATGATGAACATGGTGAACATGAAGAACATGATGAACATGATGAACATGATGAACATGAAGAACATGATGAACATGATGAACATGAACATGATGAACATGAACAACATGATGAACATGATGAACAACATGAACAACATGATGAACAACATGAACAACATGATGAACATGATGAACATGATGAACAACATGAACAACATGATGAACATGATGAACATGAACATGATGAACATGATGAACATGAACAACATGATGAACATGAACAACATGATGAACATGATGAACATGAACCTGATGAACATGAACATGATGAACATGATGAACATGAACATGAAGAACATGAACATGAACATGAAGAACATGAACATGAAGAACATGATGAACATGATGAACATGAAGAACATGATGAACATGAAGAACATGAACATGAAGAACATGAACATGAACATGAACATGAAGAACATGAACATGAAGAACATGAACATGAAGAACATGAAGAACATGAACATGAAGAACATGAACATGATAGTGAAAGTTCTACACACAGTTGTTACTGACAACAAAAATAATGAGGTATGATGAGAGGTTGAAAATAGTGAAGATGGTGACTCTGGATGATGAGAGGAGACATGATAACTACATAGAAGATCAGGAAAGAATAGATATGGAAAATTTCTCAGTACCTGTGACAGTTGTAAAGTGAGGTGATGGGCAGTGAGGATAACATTGGTTCACAGGCTGGTTGATCACAGGAATGATGGAGGTAGTCAGTGCTACTACCACAATACTGCTGGATCAAATTACTGAACACTGAACACCAGTAATTATACACACACACACACACACACACACACATACACACACACACACACACACACACACACACATACACACGTGTGTGTGTGTGTGTGTGTGTGTGTGTGTGTGTGTGTGTGTGTGTGAAGGACAGGATTATATGAAAGTGAACGCACACTTAAGGCCATTCGCTACACTTGGTTAATTCTTCAGAGATAATGAGTGAAGGGGATGGAAGGAATGGAGGGAGGGAGGGATGGAGGGAGGGACTGAGGGAGAGATGGAGGGAGGGAGGGAAGGAAGGAGGGAGGGAGGGAGGGAAGGAAGGAGGGAGGGAGGGAGGGAAGGAGGGCGTGGTCCTTCAGATGAGTGGTTCCCAATGTGTGGTTCGCAGCCCCTCACATGTACAAGTTGACGATACATACTCAGGACGCCAGCCATCAACCTTGCCAGCAACTATTACCCCTCCACCCACCACTGGAGTTACTCTACTATCTATCACTATCTATCCTCGCCCATTGTTAGTGTGTTAGCATGTGGAGACACCGCCAGTGGTTTTTCTTTTAGTGTTAAAAGTCTTCCTCACAGTGAACAACTTTGAGGACCAAGAGAGTTGTGTTCCACAATTAACTTAGCAGCCGTTGTTGTTTGCCTTAACAGCCGTTGTTGTCTGCCTTAACAGCCGATGTTGTCTGCCTTAACAGCCGATGTTGTCTGCCTTAATAGCCGTTGCTGTTTGCCTTAACAGCCGATGTTGTCTGCCTTAACAGCCGATGTTGTCTGCCTTAACAGCCGATGTTGTCTGCCTTAACAGCCGATGTTGTCTGCCTTAACAGCCGATGTTGTCTGCCTTAACAGCCGTTGTTGTTTGCCTTAACAGCCGATATTGTCTGCCTTAACAGCCGTTGTTGTATGCCTTAACAACCGATATTGTCTGCCTTAACAGCCGTTGTTGTGTGCCTTAACAGCCGTTGTTGTCTGCCTTAACAGCCGTTGTTGTCTGCCTTAACAGCCGTTGTTGTGTGCCTTAACAGCCGTTGTTGTCTGCCTTAACAGTCGTTGTTGTCTGCCTTAACAGCCGTTGTTGTCTGCCTTAACAGCCGATGTTGTCTACCTTAACAGCCGATGTTGTCTGCCTTAACAGTCGTTGTCTGCCTTAACAGCCGATGTTGTCTGCCTTAACAGTCGTTGTTGTCTACCTTAACAGCCGATGTTGTCTGCCTTAGCAGCCGTTTTTGTCTGCTTTACCAGGCGTTTCGCAACACTATTGCATTATAACACTGATAAGAATTGAAGCAACCTGTGGCAGCTGCAGGAGCCCATCCAGCTGACCAACCAGCCCAGTGCCCACTCACACTCAGACTGGTGCCCACTCACACTAAGACTGGTGCCCACTCACACTCAGACTGGTGCCCATCTCTGGAGTAAGGTACATCAGGTAGTGCTGTGGTTGGAAGCCTTGGGTACTGTTAACTGGTTCAATATATAATTTATATGCAGGTAACCTGGTTTGATGATCCTCGACACTACTAGGGAGTGGTCGTGTGTGCCTTGAAGCAGCGTGCCGAGCCTAGCTAGGGAAGCCTAGCCACTGCCCTGCCTAACTTAAGGGTCGTTTGAGATCGTCCCGTGTCGGGACGATCTCAGACGACCCTAAGTTAATGGGGTTTAAAGTCTATCTACTACACGAGGGTCATTAAGGCTGTATGTTACTAGTTTATATAGGCTGGTTAATGGGGTTTAAAGTCTATCTACTACACGAGGGTCATTAAGGCTGTATGTTACTAGTTTATATAGGCTGGTTAATGGGGTTGAAAACCTATCTACTACACGAGGGTCATTAAGGCTGTATGTCACTAGTTTATATAGGCTGGTTAATGGGGTTGAAAACCTATCTACTACACGAAGGTCATTAAGGCTGTATGTCACTAGTTTATATAGGCTGGTTAATGGGGTTGAAAACCTATCTACTACACGAGGATCATTATTCACCTATTATTCACCTATTCACCAGCACTCAAGAAAACTCCTAAAATAGACATTAAACTCTCAGCATATAATACACCGAGAGACATACACTTCACGGTGTATGTAAACCTTGTTTATGTATGGTGAAGTATTCTGTGTATGAAGCCACAGTTAATATCTAGAAGCAACTTTGACACCTGACATCTTCATCCTGTACACTGGTTAGTGATGTTTGGTAAGTAAGACCTTCTAATATTTACATACTGATATCTAGTTATGTTAAGCATAGTATAAAAATGCCGACAATATAATGATTAAACCACCTGTGCTGTTTCTGTATTTGGCTGAAGCCTACTGTGTAGGCGGTACGTTTCAACACTATAGATACTCGGCTGTTACTCATGTGTCTTAATAACTGTACACTAGTTAGTGGTGGTTGATAAATGAGACGTACTAATATACCTTCATGTTGTTAACTAGTTAACACAGTCCTGTAGACAGTGTTAACTAGTTAACAGTCTTGTAGACAGTGTTAACTAGTCAACACAGTCTTGTAGACAGTGTTAACTAGTTAACACAGTCCTGTAGACAGTGTTAACTAGTCAACACAGTCTTGTAGACAGTGTTAACTAGTCAACACAGTCCTGTAGACAGTGTTAACTAGTCAACACAGTCCTGTAGACAGTGTTAACTAGTCAACACAGACTTGTAGACAGTGTTAACTAATCAAGACAGTCTTGTAGACAGTGTTAACTAGTCAACACAGTCTTGTAGACAGTGTTAACTAATCAACACAGTCTTGTAGACAGTGTTAACTAGTCAACACAATCTTGTAGACAGTGTTAACTAATCAACACAGTCTTGTAGACAGTGTTAACTAATCAGCACAGTCTTGTAGACAGTGTTGACTAGTTAACACTGTCTTGTAGACAGTGTTAACTAATCAACACAGTCTCGTAAACAGTGTTAACTAATCAACACAGTCTCGTAGACAGTGTTAACTAATCAACACAGTCTCGTAGACAGTGTTAACTAATCAACACAGTCTCGTAGACAGTGTTAACTAGTTAACATAATCTTGTAGACTGTGTTAACTAGTCAACACAGTCTTGTAGACAGTGTTAACTAGTCAACACAGTCTTGTAGACAGTGTTAACTAGTCAACACAGTCTTGTAGACAGTGTTAACTAGTCAACACAGTCTTGTAGATAGTGTTAACTAGTTAACACAGTCTTGTAGACTACCTTCGCCTTACATTTAGGTCATCTTGCTAAAGATTCATCGTTAAAAATTTACCGTTGTCATGTCTGTAACATATTTTTTAAGACACTTAAAAAGTTTTCGACCTTCAAATGGACAGTCGACCTCGTAAACTAAGCTTGTACATCGCTGCAGAAATTCCCATTAAAAATAATATACTACACTGTTTTCCCCCCCATTCGTGTAATATATATAGTTCAGTGTTTGTTGCTTCTTGTAGGTCACAACTATTTAGAAAAAAATGTAAGAGAGTGCTAAGCTTTATCGCTTGAAATGAATAGTATTATTTGGTTAGTTCCCCCTATAACATGGCGTCGTTACAGCGGTTTCGATTGAAAGTGTGATAATTTACGTATATATTTTAGCTAAAAAAAAAATGATTTGGTGGGTCATTCATGTAGTTGGCGAGACGTCATCATGCTGGTGCTCAGGGATATTTGGAAATGAGAATATTTGGAGTGAGATTTTGGTATTGTAGCAAGATCTGACTGAGTACTGGAATTTATTAAGGAGAAAGAACTTAAGTGGCGCTGCAAGTATAAGATTTATGTAGATGTCCTTTAAACACACACATACACACACACACACATATATTACTAAATGTAAAAGGAGAAACTTTAGTTTCTCCTTTTACATTTAGTAATATATGCAGGAGAAGGGGTTACTAGCCCCTTGTTCCAGTTATTTTAGTCGCCTCTTACGACACGTATGACTTACGGAGGAATAATTCTGTTCCACTTCCCCATGGAGATAAGAGGAAATAAGAACAAGAAGTAGTAAGAAAATAGAAGAAAACCCAGACAACCAGCTACATCAGACAACCAGCTACACCAGACAACCAGCTACACCAGACAACCAGCTACACCAGACAACCAGCTACACCAGACAACCAGCTACACCAGACAACCAGCTACACCAGACAACCAGCTACACCAGACAACCAGCTACACCAGACAACCAGCTACACCAGACAACCAGCTACACCAGACAACCAGCTACACCAGACAACCAGCTACACCAGACAACCAGCTACACCAGACAACCAGCTACATCAGACAACCAGCTACACCAGACAACCAGCTACACAAGACAACCAGCTACACCAGACAACCAGCTACACCAGACAACCAGCTACACCAGACAACCAGCTACACCAGACAACCAGCTACACCAGATATTACAACCTAGGATTTCAAATGGCCTGTTATCCCAGGTGTAATGGGAGCAAATAAACACAGTAGAAAAAGTTTAGACTTATATTATCCTTCACCAATTATAACAGCAATATGTACACTATGTACAGTGATAAATATAGTGCACTCCACGGTAAGCAAAGCAGAAATAGAAGCCACAAGATAGCAGACCGTGCTTCAACCAGCTCTAGAGTGGGAATGACCAGGGCAGACAGGAGAGCGGTATCCACATAACCTCTGCGATTGTCAATCCCACCTTCTTATTGGCTAGAACCTGGTCACTAGTTGAACGATGGGGCCCCATCATCAACTCTTAGCAACCTGGTTCGCTGGTTGGGGGAGATAGCCTGTAAATGAGGGTGTGTCCATGCGCCGAATAAAGGTTACGTACTCTTTGCATGCCACACCCCCACCCCCGAGAAGGCTCAGGATGAGGCTGCCACCTCCCAGTGGTAACCGTGCCGCCATGGCACAAAATAATGGGACCGCCTATCCTCTCCACCATCCCACTCTTAGATAGAGCTCAGCTTTCCTAGTGACCAAAAGCCAAACCCTAAACTCAGTGTGAGACAGCAGTCAGATAGGCCAACATAGGTCCAAGATACAAGCGGACGGTAGCCCGTATCCCCTCACTAAAAAAAAAACCCCACATCAGGGGATAAAAAAAAAGAGCTTGAAAGGGGGGTTACCACAAATACATCCTAACCTAAATAAAATATTAAACTAGGCTCTTGACAAAGAGTCTGCCAACACATTTTCTTTGCCGGCAATGTAACGAATTTTGAGGTTATAGGGCTGCAGCCTGAGCGTCCAACGCATAAGCCTTGTGTTGTGATTCTTCATGGCTTGGAGATAGACTAACGGGTTGTGATCACTGTAGACTGTGACCACCTGCGATGTCTGGCCCACATAAACATCGAAATGCTCCAAAGCCATTACCAGCGCGAGGGCTTCTTTTTCAATGGTAGAGTAAGCTCTCTGATGTGGCTGGAACTTAGCTGAAAAGTATGCTACAGGCTGCAACTCCTTGTTCCCGATTTGTAATAGTACCGCCCCAACCCCAGACTCACAAGCATCAACCTGTAATGAAAAAGGTTTGGAGAAGTCTGGAGACAGGAGAATGGGTGCAGAGCACAATAATCTTTTTGCTTTATTAAAAGCAGTGTTACAATCTGACGTCCAATTAAAGGGAACTTTATGACTGGTAAGAGAGGTAAGAGGGGCTACAATATCTGAGAAATTCTTACAGAATCTTCTGTAAAATCCTATCATGCCTAGGAAACGTTGAAGAGATTTCCTATCATGAGGAACTGGATAATCTTTAATCGAAAGAACTTTAGCAAGTTTAGGTGCAACATTACCACTACCTACTTCATGGCCTAGAAAAGTGATAGTGGCCTGGCCAAAGGAAGATTTAGATAAATTAACTGTTAATTGGGAATTCTTAAAGGTCTCAAACAGAGCTTTAAGTCTAAGTAGGTGTTGATCCCAAGTATCAGACACCACAACAATATCATCTAGGTATGCTGCCGTGCCTTCAAGTCCTTTAATAGCCTGATGGATGAGTTTCTGGAATGAAGAGGGGGAATTTTTCATTCCGAAGGGGGTAACTGTATACTGATAATGACCTCCTGGAATTACGAAGGCAGAGATTTCCTTCGCCTTATCTGTCAAAGGTACCTGATAGTAACCTTTAAGGAGATCTAATTTGGACACAAAAGTAGCCTTACCCACAAAGTCAATTACGTCATCCAGACGAGGAAGAGGGTAAGCATCTGTAATTGTGACCTCGTTCACTTTACGGTAGTCTGTGCACATACGAAACCCTCCATCAGCCTTCTTTACTAGGATGCACGGTGAAGCCCATGGACTAGATGACTCCTCCACTAAACCATGTTCTAACAAGAAGTCTACTTCCTGCTGAAGTAGCCTTTGCTTTTCAGGATTAGCTCTGTAGGGGGAGAGTTTAATTGGTTTAGATTTTCCCACATCTACATCATGGTAACCTAACGTACATTTTTTCGGCACATCCGAAAAAATATTAGGATATGACTGTAGAAGCTCAGTTAAATTGGTTGCTTGTATTTCAGATAATCCATCCATTAAAGGGCTAGGATCCTTGAGGAGGACAGAATTGGAAAGTTTAGTATTAATTTCAGAGATAGAGTGCAAAGAGTCAGAGTCGTCCTCAGAGGTAGAGGACAGAGTCATTACTGGGACTTTATCTGGTGTATGAAAGGCCTTGATTTGATTAATGTGGTAAGTTTTTGTTTTTGAGGTCTTACCAATGGGGGCTACCACATAATTTAAATCAGATAATCTACTTACTATCTGCATAGGTCCCGTAAATCTAGCTTTCAAGGTGTGGCCAGGTATAGGTTCCTGCACCAACACCTTGTCTCCTGGATGGAAGGAGCGGAATTGTGCACTTTTGTCATACCTCTGTTTCATCTTACTTTGAGCTATCTTTAGGTTAGCCGTGGCTAACTCACGTGCCACCTGCAACCTTGAAGACGGGTTGTAGAGTGCTGAGCTTACGTCTTCTCCCATCCATCCTTCTTTGAGCACCCGAAGAGGACCTCGTACATTGTGCCCAAAGATCAGCTCAAACGGACTATACCCTGTAGACTCTTGCACCGTCTCTCGTACTGAGAATAGCAACAACGGTAGAGATTCATCCCAATCTGTCGGAAAGTGCATGCAAAAACTTCTCATCATTGTTTTTAATGTTTGGTGGAATCTTTCCAAGGCGCCTTGGGACTGAGGGTGATAGGCAGTGGATAAGTTGTGAATTATCCCTAACCTAGTTAATACTTCCCTAAATGCTTTGGCAGTGAAGTTAGTACCTTGATCACTTTGTATAGTTTTAGGAATGCCAAAACAAGAAATGAATTTTGTTAAAGCTTTGAGAATAGCTTTAGTATTGATACTACGCATAGGGATTGCTTCAGGATATCTGGTTACTTTATCCATAATCGTAAATAAGTACTGATTTCCAGACTTTGACTTAGGTAATGGACCTACACAATCTATAATTAAATCTGCAAAAGGTTCTCCATCAGCAGGTATGGGTTGGAGAGGTGCAGGTTTAATGGAATGTCCAGGTTTCCCAACTTGCTGACATTCTCGGCAACACCTAATATGATTCTTCACATCTTTCTTTAATTTTGGCCAATAAAATTCTTTTGTGATTCTATACAAGGTTTTTGTAATTCCTAAGTGACCTCCTAATGACGTATTATGAGCTATATTTAATATCTGAGGTCTATACTTGGTTGGAACCACTAACCTGTCGTATAATTGCCGGCCCTCTATCTCCTTACCAGTCTCAGTGCATACCAAATAATCATTTTTAACTTCATACTTGACTGGATGACCCAAAGAGGATTTACCCATGGCTGCCTCAAAAGCGAATTTTAAAGAAGGGTCCTTTCGTTGTTCCTCCCGGAAGGACAGTCCCTCGGGCATGGAAACAGAGACATCTGGGAATCCTGCAACCTGGGAATAGGAAGGCTTGATCGGGGTCTGTTCACTTGATTTACGAGACTCCGGCCGGTGTGTCTCATAAAACAACGTGGCTATTCCGAGATCGGAGTCGTCCAAGGATAGGTCAACATTCTCCCCAGACAACCCTTGGGATGTTGCCCGAGTTATGGCCAACACTGGAGAAGCATTAATCATTATAGGTTCAGGACACGAAGTAACAGTAGTAATGTTATTACCCAGTAATAACATGGCATTTTTCATGGGAAATCCTTTTGAGATACCTACAGTCAAGTACCCAGTGTAATATTTGCACTGTACATAAATTTTATGCAAAGGAACTGAATATATAGCTCCTCCATAGGCTTCCAATAAAACTGAGGAATTCAAGGAAGTATTCTCTGAAAGGGGTAATATTCCTTCTCTGACAAGTGAGCAATATGCTCCAGTATCTCTAAAGGTATTTACTTTAGTTGGTTCTGAGTTTTCCTGAAGGGAAATAAGACTTTCGCAATAATAAGGGGCCATACCTTTTTCTACTTCTCTAGGGGACATGTTACTAGGGATATTAGAGATTTTCCCGATGGGTTGAGGTTTTTGAGGGCAGTTGGAACTGATGTGACCTACTTTATTGCATCTGAAGCAGACGACAGGCTTGCCCTTTACTCCCTGATGACGTTGCAAGTGGTGTCGTTCTGGCTGGTGCCTCTCTGGATATTGTTGTCGAGATGCTCCATAAGTAGTTTGCCTCTCCGCAGGGGGACCATATGTTGAGAAGCGTGGCTCACCAGGTGACTTGGTTGGATGACGTAGACGCTCTCCCTCCGGCTGGCACTTCATTCTCCAATGTTGTCGATCTCTGCTCACGCCAGACTGTTGAAAAGAGAGACGGGACCGCTCGGACAAGGAGCGGTTCGTTTCGAAGGTATCAGCCAACCTGGCCGCCTCCAATGCAGTGGTTAAGTCACGATCCTGCAGAAAGACACGAACCTCTGGTCCCACAGACTCCAGCAGGTTATCAATCAGAATAAGCTGCACCAGCTCCTCAAAGTTAGAGACACCACTCGCTTTATACCAGCTGGTAAAAGCTTTGGTTTGCTGTCTCACAAAGTCCACCAGGGATTGACCAAGCTGCCGCCTGTTCAATTTGAAGGTCTTACGATATTTAGCTGGGATACATGTATATGCTCCCAACACTGTGGTCTTCACTACTTGATAATCAGAGAATTCAGCGTCAGTTAATACCGACGTAAATTCCTGTGCCTTACCCAATAATGCTGTATGAACCAACGCTGCCCAGTGCTGTTCCGGCCACCTCAAGGCTCGAGCCTGATTTTCGAAGCTTTCGAAAAATTGCTCTGGTTCGGCCTCATTGAAGCGGGGAACAAGCTGTACTGCTTTTTGTAAACTGAAATCGTTTACAGAATGCGAAAACTGCCTCCTCTCTCTTTCCCTATCAAATTCTTCCCTTGCGAATGCTCTCTGTTCCCTAGTTTGCTCAAGATTGATTTTTGCCAGCTCAAGTGCCAACGACGCTGATTCACCCTGAGACAACCCAGCTGCACTATACTGACCATTTTGCTCCGTAGGTATATCATCTTCCTCCTGCGAGAACATAGTAGTTTTTTCCCTAGCTCCCGTAAAGGGAGGAGTTTGATGTGCCATCTCTTCTTCAATAAGTATGTCAGCAATAAGTGAACGCAGTTGCGCAGCTGTAAGAGTGCGTTTATAGGGAATGCCAATGGAACGAGCAATTTGCCAACAACGCTGTAGAGACAATTTAGGTAGGTTATGCAAAGTATATGCCGACACCAGGCGTCTGACTCGTCTAGGTGGCATAAGTTATTCGCTATGCACAGTACGAATACCCCAACGTAACACGTTAATTTGCAGAACACGCTTAGCTATGCACAGTACGATTGCAGAATACGCATACAAGCAAAGCCGACTGCACACAAGATTGACCGTAGCGAAGCGAGCACACTGAACAAGCTAGTAGCGAGCTGTTGAACGATCACACAATAGCAAGGCTGATCATAAGCAACTGACACGCAAAATTTGTAAAGCGAAGCGAAACAGCAAGCTACACAATGTTCCTGCTACAAGCTTCACCCTAAGCTCAACCGTTTCTCTAAGTCCAGCTCTCGGACAGGCTACCCATATTACAACCTAGGATTTCAAATGGCCTGTTATCCCAGGTGTAATGGGAGCAAATAAACACAGTAGAAAAAGTTTAGACTTATATTATCCTTCACCAATTATAACAGCAATATGTACACTATGTACAGTGATAAATATAGTGCACTCCACGGTAAGCAAAGCAGAAATAGAAGCCACAAGATAGCAGACCGTGCTTCAACCAGCTCTAGAGTGGGAATGACCAGGGCAGACAGGAGAGCGGTATCCACATAACCTCTGCGATTGTCAATCCCACCTTCTTATTGGCTAGAACCTGGTCACTAGTTGAACGATGGGGCCCCATCATCAACTCTTAGCAACCTGGTTCGCTGGTTGGGGGAGATAGCCTGTAAATGAGGGTGTGTCCATGCGCCGAATAAAGGTTACGTACTCTTTGCATGCCACACCAGACAACCAGCTACATCAGACAACCAGCTACACCAGACAACCAGCTACACCAGACAACCATCTACATCAGACAACCAGCTACACCAGACAACCAGCTACATCAGACAACCAGCTACACCAGACAACCAGCTACATCAGACAACCAGCTACACCAGACAACCAGCTACATCAGACAACCAGCTACACCAGACAACCAGCTACATCAGACAACCAGCTACACCAGACAACCAGCTACACCAGACAACCATCTACACCAGACAACCAGCTACACCAGACAACCAGCTACACCAGACAACCAGCTACACCAGACAACCAGCTACACCAGACAACCAGCTACACCAGACAACCAGCTACACCAGACAACCAGCTACATCAGACAACCAGCTACACCAGACAACCAGCTACACCAGACAACCAGCTACATCAGACAACCAGCTACACCAGACAACCAGCTACACCAGACAACCAGCTACATCAGACAACCAGCTACACCAGACAACCAGCTACACCAGACAACCAGCTACATCAGACAACCAGCTACATCAGACAACCAGCTACACCAGACAACCAGCTACACCAGACAACCAGCTACACCAGACAACCAGCTACATCAGACAACCAGCTACATCAGACAACCAGCTACACCAGACAACCAGCTACACCAGACAACCAACTACACCAGACAACCAGCTACACCAACAAGATATAAACTACGCTAAAAATAACCAAAATGTTTTCCAGTTAATAAACTAAGGCCCGGGTATATACACTGAGAGATGTATATCTCTGTGTATATACACTGAGAAATATACTATAAAATCCTTACCGTAGGGTGAGGATTTTAAACGAAATGAATCAGTAGATAGGCTTTAAACCAGGCGAAAACCTGGATGTCAGTAGAATGTGTGTTATTCAAGAACAGAGGATCGAGCCTTGAATAAATCCTGGCTAACATTAAGTCGTGATTCTAAGAACAGCGGATCGAGGCTAAAATAAGACTAGGTGTCACAAGAGGGTTTCTGTGTCTATTAGAGAACAGAGGATCGAGTCGGTAGGTACCCACGAGTAAGTAACCATGAAGGAAGACCTTCAGTGGTGCCTAGAGGCGGAAAGCAGTGAAGAGCACGGCTGTGAGGACACCTTTCTGTTGTAACCACACGAGAGACGGACCTTCTGTGGTGGTGAGTGGAAGGTTGTAACAGACTGTTGGTCATAAATACTGGCAACACTGCTGCTGGGAGTGCTAGGCCTCACAGCAACACTGGTGCTGGGAGTGCTAGGCCTCACAGCAACACTGGTGTTGGGAGTACTAGGATTCACAGCAACACTGGTGTTGGGAGTGCTAGGCCTCACAGCAACACTGGTGCTGGGAGTACTAGGATTCACAGCAACACTGGTGCTGGGAGTGCTAGGATTCACAGCAACACTGGTGCTGGGAGTGCTAGGCCTCACAGTAACACGTGCTGGGAGTGCTATTACAGCAGCACTGGTGCTGGGAGTGCTATTGCAACAGCACTGGTGCTGGGAGTGCTAGGCCTCACAGCAACACAGGTGCTGGGAGTGCTAGGAGTCACAGCAACACTGGTGCTGAGAGTACTAGGCCTCACAGTAACACTGGTGCTGGGAGTGCTAGGAGTCACAGCAACACTGGTGCTAGGACTGCTAGGATTCATAGCAACACTGGTGCTAGGACTGCTAGGATTCATAGCAACACTGGTGCTAGGACTGCTAGGCATCACAGCAATACTGGTGCTAGGAGTGCTAGGATTCACAGCAACACTGGTGCTGGGAGTGCTAGGCCTCACAGCAACACTGGTGCTGGGAGTACTAGGATTCGCAGCAACACTGGTGCTGAGAGTACTAGGCATCACAGTAACATTGGTGCTGGGAGTGCTATCACAGCAGCACTGGTGCTGGGACTGCTAGGATTCATAGCAACACTGGTGCTAGGACTGCTAGGATTCATAGCAACACTGGTGCTAGAACTGCTAGGATTCATAGCAACACTGGTGCTAGGACTGCTAGGATTCATAGCAACACTGGTGCTAGGACTGCTAGGCCTCACAGCAACACGTGCTAGGACTGCTAGGCCTCACAGCAACACTGGTGCTAGGACTGCTAGCATTCACAGCAACACTGGTGCTAGGACTGCTAGCATTCACAGCAACACTGGTGCTAGGACTGCTAGGCCTCACAGCAACACTGGTGCTAGGACTGCTAGCATTAACAGCAACACTGGTGCTAGGACTGCTAGCATTCACAGCAACATTGGTGCTAGGACTGCTAGGCCTCACAGCAACACTGGTGCTAGGACTGCTAGGCCTCACAGCAACACTGGTGCTAGGACTGCTAGCATTCACAGCAACATTGGTGCTAGGACTGCTAGGCCTCACAGCAACACTGGTGCTAGGACTGCTAGGCCTCACAGCAACACTGGTGCTAGGACTGCTAGCATTCACAGCAACACTGGTGCTAGGACTGCTAGCATTCACAGCAACACTGGTGCTAGGACTGCTAGGCCTCACAGCAACACTGGTGCTAGGACTGCTAGCATTAACAGCAACACTGGTGCTAGGACTGCTAGGCCTCACAGCAACACTGGTGCTAGGACTGCTAGCATTCACAGCAACACTGGTGCTAGGACTGCTAGGCCTCACAGCAACACTGGTGCTGACACTCTCAACTCCATCAATATAACACTATCAGCCTCCAAATACACAAGTCTATCATCAACCATCAATTATTACTCCTTCCATTGTTTGTGAAATTGTGTCGATTCTCGACCATAACAGCTCTAAGGACTCGTATATTTTCTGAGTCCATGTTAGACTGAGGGACTGACCACCTTCTGTCAAGACTGAGGGACTGACCACCTTCTGTCAAGACTGAGGGACTGAACACCTTCTGTCAAGACTGAGGGACTGACCACCTTCTGTCAAGACTGAGGGACTGAACACCTTCTGTCAAGACTGAGGGACTGAACACCTTCTGTCAAGACTGAGGGACTGACCACCTTCTGTCAAGACTGAGGGAATGACCACCTTCTGTCAAGACTGAGGGACTGACCACCTTCTGTCAAGACTGAGGGACTGACCACCTTCTGTCAAGACTGAGGGACTGACCACCTTCTGTCAAGACTGAGGGACTGATCACCTTCTGTCAAGACTGAGGGACTGACCACCTTCTGTCAAGACTGAGGGACTGACCACCTTCTGTCAAGACTGAGGGACTGACCACCTTCTGTCAAGACTGAGGGACTGACCACCTTCTGTCAAGACTGAGGGACTGAACACCTTCTGTCAAGACTGAGGGACTGACCACCTTCTGTCAAGACTGAGGGACTGAACACCTTCTGTCAAGACTGAGGGACTGAACACCTTCTGTCAAGACTGAGGGACTGACCACCTTCTGTCAAGACTGAGGGAATGACCACCTTCTGTCAAGACTGAGGGACTGACCACCTTCTGTCAAGACTGAGGGACTGACCACCTTCTGTCAAGACTGAGGGACTGACCACCTTCTGTCAAGACTGAGGGACTGATCACCTTCTGTCAAGACTGAGGGACTGACCACCTTCTGTCAAGACTGAGGGACTGACCACCTTCTGTCAAGACTGAGGGACTGACCACCTTCTGTCAAGACTGAGGGACTGACCACCTTCTGTCAAGACTGAGGGACTGACCACCTTCTGTCAAGACTGAGGGACTGACCACCTTCTGTCAAGACTGAGGGACTGACCCCCTTCTGTCAAGACTGAGGGAATGACCACCTTCTGTCAAGACTGAGGGAATGACCACCTTCTGTCAAGACTGAGGGACTGACCACCTTCTGTCAAGACTGAGGGACTGACCACCTTCTTTCAAGACTGAGGGACTGAACACCTTCTGTCAAGACTGAGGGACTGACCACCTCTTGCCAAGACTGAGGGAATGACCACCTCCTGTCAAGACTGAGGGACTGACCACCTTCTTTCAAGACTGAGGGACTGAACACCTGTCAAGACTGAGGGACTGACCACCTTCTGTCAAGACTGAGGGACTGACCACCTTCTTTCAAGACTGAGGGACTGAACACCTGTCAAGACTGAGGGACTGACCACCTTCTGTCAAGACTGAGGGACTGACCACCTTCTGTCAAGACTGAGGGACTGACCACCTTCTGTCAAGACTGAGGGACTGACCACCTTCTGTCAAGACTGAGGGACTGACCACCTTCTGTCAAGACTGAGGGACTGACCACCTTCTGTCAAGACTGAGGGACTGACCACCTTCTTTCAAGACTGAGGGACTGAACACCTTCTGTCAAGACTGAGGGACTGACCACCTTCTGTCAAGACTGAGGGACTGACCACCTTCTTTCAAGACTGAGGGACTGAACACCTTCTGTCAAGACTGAGGGACTGACCACCTTCTGTCAAGACTGAGGGACTGACCACCTTCTTTCAAGACTGAGGGACTGAACACCTTCTGTCAAGACTGAATGACTGACCACCTTCTGTCAAGACTGAGGGACTGACCACCTTCTGTCAAGACTGAGGGACTGACCACCTCCTGTCAAGACTGAGGGACTGACCACCTTCTGTCAAGACTGAGGGACTGACCACCTTCTGTCAAGACTGAGGGACTGACCACCTTCTGTCAAGACTGAGGGACTGACCACCTTCTGTCAAGACTGAGGGACTGAACACCTAGAATTGTTCAAGAGTTCATAGTGTTGTTCAAGAAGCATTGTTCAAAATATTGTTTAAGACGGGTTACACAGGGAAGAGGAACATCTCCGAGGTATGTCAAGACTGCATTGATACTGTGTGTATTACGTATCAAAATTTCTCTATGGAGGAGGTGTGTACAGCACTCCACGCACGCACACACACACACACACACACACACACACATACACACACACACACATACACACACACACTCACACACACAGACACACACACATACACACACACACACACACACACACACACACACACACACACACACACACACACACACACACACACACACACACACACACACACACACAATCTCCATCCCCTGCATAATAATACACATTACAACACCATGGTCTGACTAGAAACGGTCTTTAAACTGGTTGATTGCTATGTTGCTGAGTGCAGCGTTGAAGTGTAAGCTGATGTTTTCTTATCACGGAGCTCACAATGTTACGATGTCCACCCATTCCATTATCATATAATGAAAAATACACACACACACACACACACACACGTTATTACCCTTACAATATCTATCTATATACACACACCAGGAACACTAGTGGGCCTAGTACCGCTCATTGTGGTAAGCCACTCGTTACTCTCTCTCAGTCTGTCATTTCTTCTTGTCATCTTTTGACTACCGCCCACAGGATGGGTATGGGGTGCATAATATACATATTAAACTAACATCTCTCCAGTCTTTGTCACCGAGCCACTGTTATTCCTGTTATTCTTACCTGATCTTCGTAGCTTAGACATAGTCTCCTGTGATGTACAGGGCTGAATGGTCTTGTAGTCCTGTAGTTCAAGACCATCTATTCCACCCATACATCTCTGTCATCTCTCTCTTACTTAGCCACAGTACTCCAGCAGGTGTGTCAGTCAAGATTTGCCTCATCCAAACCCGTGCTGGTTATTACTTACGATGTTAACTTGTCTACTGGCGTTCCATCACTTTCCTTCTGATTGTGCAGCACTGTATGACCCTTTTGGATTTAGCACGGCACTTAGTTATGATTACAATAATAATCCTTCTGATTGCAATCTCCATTACCTTGCATGGTGTGCATGGCAGTTATGCTTATAACTGCCTGCATACCATGCATGGCCTGTGATCTGACGCTTCCTGTCTGTCTCCCGTCTTCAACGTCGTGGCTACACTCGCTCTTCTCCGGATCACTGACAGCTTCCCTCTGTCTATTGACGTCCTGTAGATATTAGCTAGTTGTTCGCTGCTCCTGCTAGCTCTGGCAGGCTCAATGATCGCACTGTGTCTGGTCACACTGATTTTGAGATATCCAGCTCATTCAAGAGTTTTTATTCTCCCACTTCTGGTGTTGTGTGTATGGTGTCCAGTTCTCAGGTTAGGTTAGGTAAAATTGGTCAAGAAACAGGACAAGTGTTTCCTGACACGGGGTCTTAGTCATATAATGACCCACCACTGGAACTTTTGGTCAACTGACTGAGGCCTTCCACGGGCCCAGACTCGTGGAACTCTGTTTTCATTAAGAACTGCAAGAAACCCCTCTCGCGTGCCCTAAGTACACTATGGAGGAGGAGCTTGGACATGGGTGAAATTCCACAGTCACTTAAAACAACGGATATAGCCCCACTCCATAAAGGTGGCAGCAAAGCATTAGCTAAGAACTATAGACCAATAGCTCTGACGTCCCACATCATAAAAATCTTTGAAAGAGTGCTAAGAAGCAGGATTGCAAATCACCTGGATTCCCAAAATCTGCACAATCCAGGGCAACATGGGTTCAGGGCAGGTCGCTCCTGCCTCTCACAACTACTGGATCACTATGACATGGCCTTGGATGCACTGGAAGAAAATCATAATGCAGATGTAATATACACAGACTTTGCAAAAGCATTTGACAAATGCGATCATGGCGTAATAGCCCATAAAATAAGTGCTAAAGGAATAACTGGGAAAGTGGGGAGATGGATCTTCAACTTCCTAACAAATCGAACACAAAGAGTAGTGGTCAACAGAGTTAAATCGGAGGCTGCCATAGTGAAGAGCTCTGTTCCACAAGGCACAGTACTCGCCCCCATTTTATTCCTTATCCTCATATCAGACATAAACAGAGATATACACCACAGCACCGTATCATCCTTTGCGGATGATACTAGGATCTGCATGAGGCTGTCATCTGCTGAGGACGCGGTTAACCTCCAAGAAGATATAAACAAAGTTTTCCAGTGGGCAACGGTAAACAATATGATGTTCAATGAGGACAAATTCCAACTACTCCGTTATGGAAAACTGGAGGAGATAATAACTAGAATAGAGTATACTACTGACTCCGGCCATACAATAGAGCGGAAAAATAATGTAAGGGACCTGGGAGTAGTAATGTCTGAGGATCTCACTTTCAAGGATCACAACAGTGCCACGATCGCACGTGCAAAGAAAATGATAGGATGGATAATGAGAACTTTCAAAACGAGAGATGCCAAGCCCATGATGATCCTTTTCAAATCACTTGTTCTCTCTAGGCTAGAATACTGCTGTACATTAACATCTCCATTCAAAGCAGGTGAAATCGCAGATCTAGAGAGTGTACAGAGATCCTTTACTGCACGTATAAGTTCTGTCAAGCACCTTAACTACTGGGAACGCTTGGAAGCACTTGACTTGTACTCGTTGGAACGCAGGAGGGAGAGATATATCATAATCTACACTTGGAAAATCTTGGAAGGAATGGTCCCAAATCTGCACACAGAAATTACTCCCTACGAAAGTAAAAGACTGGGCAGGCGATGCAAAATGCCCCCAATAAAAAGTAGGGGCGCCATTGGTACACTAAGGGAAAACACCATAAGTGTCCGGGGCCCTAGACTGTTCAACAGCCTCCCATCAAGCA
>NC_091373.1:5083767-5113767 GCF_038502225.1 Cherax quadricarinatus
ACACCACCACCACTAACACCACCACCACTAACACCACCACCACCAACACCACCACCACCAAAACCACCACCACCAACACCACCACCACTAACACCACCACCACCAACACCACCAACACCAACACCACCACCACTAACACCACCACCACTAACACCACCACCACTAACACCACCACCACTAACACCACCACCACCAACACCACCAACACCAACACCACCACCACTAACACCACCACCACTAACACCACCACCACCACTAACACCACCACCAACACCACCACAACTAACACCACCACCACCACTAACACCACCATCACCACTAACACCACCACCAACACCACCACCACCAACACCACCACCACTAACACCACCACCACTAACACCACCACCACTAACACCACCATCACCACTAACACCACCACCACCACTAACACCACCACCACCACTAACACCACCACCACCACTAACACCACCACCACTAACACCACCACCACCACTAACACCACCACCACTAACACCACCACCACCACCACTAACACCACCACCACTAACACCACCATCACCACTAACACCACCACCACCACTAACACCACCACCACCACTAACACCACCACCACCACCACTAACACCACCACTAACACCACCACCACTAACACCACCACCACCACCACTAACACCACCACTAACACCACCACCACTAACACCACCACCACCACTAACACCACCACCACTAACACCACCACTAACACCACCACTAACACCACCACCACTAACACCACCACCACTAACACCACCACTAACACCACCACTAACACCACCACCACTAACACCACCACTAACACCACCACTAACACCACCACTAACACCACCACCACTAACACCACCACTAACACCACCACTAACACCACCACTAACACCACCACTAACACCACCACTACCACCACCACCACTAACACCACCACTAACACCACAACCACTAACACCACCACTAACACCACCACTAACACCACCACTAACACCACCACCACTAACACCACCACCACTAACACCACCACTAACACCACCACTAACACCACCACTAACACCACCACCACTAACACCACCACCACTAACACCACCACTAACACCACCACTAACACCACCACTAACACCACCACTAACACCACCACCACTAACACCACCACCACTAACACCACCACTAACACCACCACTAACACCACCACTAACACCACCACTAACACCACCACTAACACCACCACTAACACCACCATTAACACCACCACTAACACCACCACCACTAACACCACCACCACTAACACCACCACTAACACCACCACCACTAACACCACCACCACTAACACCACCACTAACACCACCACTAACACCACCACTAACACCACCACTAACACCACCACTAACACCACCACCACTAACACCACCACTAACACCACCACCACTAACACCACCACTAACACCACCACTAACACCACCACTAACACCACCACTAACACCACCACTAACACCACTAACACCACTAACACCACTAACACCACCACTAACACCACCACTAACACCACCACTAACACCATCACAAGTGTCCAGTATTTTAGACTTTATTAAATTTTTCACATTTACTGAAAAAAATTGAAATGTTGAGGTATATAGGTGATGTGACCTAGCAAGTTGTTCTTTCATTGTAAAGGTAGTTAGGTAGCAAATCTAGCACCTGTTTACATTGTGATGAATGGTTTGAAAAACCGACAAGTTGAAGATTGAGACACTTATGCAACATATGGGAATCTTTATTCAGGAAACGTTTCGCCACACAGTGGCTTCATTAGTCCAATACAAAGTAGAAAGGAGTAAGGAGAGGAGGAGTTTGAGGTAATCAGTCCCTCAGCCTGGAGTCGATGTGTTCAGTCCATCTATAACATCAGTCAGTACTTGTAACCAAGCCTAAGCCTGGCCACTACAACATCAGTCAGTACTTGTAACCAAGCCTAAGCCTGGCCACTACAACATCAGTCAGTACTTGTAACCAAGCCTAAGCCTGGCCACTACAACATCAGTCAGTACTTGTAACCAAGCCTAAGCCTGGCCACTACAACATCAGTCAGTACTTGTAACCAAGCCTAAGTCTGGCCACGACAACATCAGTCAGTACTTGTAACCAAGCCTAAGCCTGGCCACTACAACATCAGTCAGTACTTGTAACCAAGCCTAAGCCTGGCCACTACAACATCAGTCAGTACTTGTAACCAAGCCTAAGTCTGGCCACGACAACATCAGTCAGTACTTGTAACCAAGCCTAAGTCTGGCCACGACAACATCAGTCAGTACTTGTAACCAAGCCTAAGCCTGGCCACTACAACATCAGTCAGCACTTGTAACCAAGCCTAAGCCTGGCCACTACAACATCAGTCAGTACTTGTAACCAAGCCTAAGCCTGGCCACTACAACATCAGTCAGTACTTGTAACCAAGCCTAAGCCTGGCCACTACAACATCAGTCAGTACTTGTAACCAAGCCTAAGTCTGGCCACGACAACATCAGTCAGTACTTGTAACCAAGCCTAAGCTTGGCCACTACAACATCAGTCAGTACTTGTAACCAAGCCTAAGCCTGGCCACTACAACATCAGTCAGTACTTGTAACCAAGCCTAAGCCTGGCCACTACAACATCAGTCAGTACTTGTAACCAAGCCTAAGTCTGGCCACTACAACATCAGTCAGTACTTGTAACCAAGCCTAAGCCTGGCCACTACAACATCAGTCAGTACTTGTAACCAAGCCTAAGCCTGGCCACTACAACATCAGTCAGTACTTGTAACCAAGCCTAAGCCTGGCCACTACAACATCAGTCAGTACTTGTAACCAAGCCTAAGTCTGGCCACGACAACATCAGTCAGTACTTGTAACCAAGCCTAAGCCTGGCCACTACAACATCAGTCAGTACTTGTAACCAAGCCTAAGCCTGGCCACTACAACATCAGTCAGTACTTGTAACCAAGCCTAAGCCTGGCCACTACAACATCAGTCAGTACTTGTAACCAAGCCTAAGCCTGGCCACTACAACATCAGTCAGTACTTGTAACCAAGCCTAAGCCTGGCCACTACAACATCAGTCAGTACTTGTAACCAAGCCTAAGCCTGACCACTACAACATCAGTCAGTACTTGTAACCAAGCCTAAGCCTGGCCACTACAACATCAGTCAGTACTTGTAACCAAGCCTAAGCCTGGCCACTACAACATCAGTCAGTACTTGTAACCAAGCCTAAGCCTGGCCACTACAACATCAGTCAGTACTTGTAACCAAGCCTAAGCCTGGCCACTACAACATCAGTCAGTACTTGTAACCAAGCCTAAGCCTGACCACTACAACATCAGTCAGTACTTGTAACCAAGCCTAAGCCTGGCCACTACAACATCAGTCAGTACTTGTAACCAAGCCTAAGCCTGACCACTACAACATCAGTCAGTACTTGTAACCAAGCCTAAGCCTGGCCACTACAACATCAGTCAGTACTTGTAACCAAGCCTAAGCCTGGCCACTACAACATCAGTCAGTACTTGTAACCAAGCCTAAGCCTGGCCACTACAACATCAGTCAGTACTTGTAACCAAGCCTAAGCCTGGCCACTACAACATCAGTCAGTACTTGTAACCAAGCCTAAGCCTGACCACTACAACATCAGTCAGTACTTGTAACCAAGCCTAAGCCTGGCCACTACAACATCAGTCAGTACTTGTAACCAAGCCTAAGCCTGACCACTACAACATCAGTCAGTACTTGTAACCAAGCCTAAGCCTGACCACTACAACATCAGTCAGCACTTGTAACCAAGCCTAAGCCTGGCCACTACAACATCAGTCAGTACTTGTAACCAAGCCTAAGCCTGACCACTACAACATCAGTCAGTACTTGTAACCAAGCCTAAGCCTGACCACTACAACATCAGTCAGTACTTGTAACCAAGCCTAAGCCTGGCCACTACAACATCAGTCAGTACTTGTAACCAAGCCTAAGCCTGGCCACTACAACATCAGTCAGTACTTGTAACCAAGCCTAAGCCTGGCCACTACAACATCAGTCAGTACTTGTAACCAAGCCTAAGCCTGGCCACTACAACATCAGTCAGTACTTGTAACCAAGCCTAAGCCTGACCACTACAACATCAGTCAGTGTTCACATTGCCAGTTGCTCAATAAACAAACTTATCTACATTCATGTTATCATAGTGGGTTATAGATCTACTCAGGCTTCTAACTACATTCCTATAACATTCATTTTCATTATTTATTTCTCTCCTAATATTATTCCTAATGCTAGACACAGATATACCAAAGTTATATTCTATATTCTCCTTCAGGGTACTCTTCTTGGCTAACATATCAACTTTGTCATGAAGGAGTAATCCAATGTGTGATGGGATCCATAGCAATTGTATATTAATTCCTTTGTCTCGGATTTTTGAGTATCTATACCTGGTTTCTCCAGTGAGCATGTTATTAAAGTCATTATATGAGTCAAGAGCATTCAGTGTTGACATAGACTCAGTAATGATGATAGAGTCAAGCTCAGTGTCATAAGTTAGCTTTAGCGCCATTAAGATTGCAAACAATTCAGTTTGCAGTGTAGACGCCCAGTTGTTAATTATGTCTAACTCAACAAATTTATTATGGTTCTTAACTAGGGAGGTGGCAACAAGAGCAGATGCAGCCCTGCCAGAAGACTCCTGTTTAGATCCATCAGTGTATATAACTTGTGGTAACTTATTACTACCAGCTAGGTGAGAAATTTCTTCTTGAGCAGTTGCTTTAACAAGTTATTTAAGGAAGGGATTACTAGCAATGAGCTTAACTACCCAGTTACGTGATGTGGCATTAAGCTCTGGTACCCCGTAGATGAGGCTCCTCTATGCCCCTGGGGCATAGAAGAACTCGTTTTAATAATAATAATAATAATAATAATAATAATAATAATAATCTTTATTTCTACAAGTATATGATACAACTTAAACAGACCGTAGCTGACATCAAAGCCATACTACTATATAGAAAACCCCTTGTTATGCAGAGCATTTCGGGCAAATTAGATCAGTTTTGTTCCCAGGATGCAAACCACACCAGTCGACTAACACCCAGGTACCTATTTTACTACTAGATGAACAGGGACAGCAGGTGTCTCAAGGAAACACGTCCTAACGTTTCCACCCTGAGTACTCTAGCAATCGAGTAAATCTGTATGGCTCCCCTGAATGTTCATACAGTCAGGAGATGAGAGAGAGAGAGAGAGAGAGAGAGAGAGAGAGAGAGAGACAGGAGTCTTCTAGGTAGCAGAAGTAACAAGTCTGGGCTGCGCTGTGTACATCACAACCTCTTCGTCCGCACATCCTGCGCGTTTTTCACCACACCTTAACATTTCACACTCTGACGTGTTATGATTTGTAGCTGGATGTTGACTGGGCGTCATTTAGCGGTGGTGGAGCCGGCGGGCGAGCCAGTCAGGCCAGCTGGCCCTGGGGTCACACTTCTTCTGACTGACGAGCTGGACGTGTCGACTAACTTGCCTTTTGGGACTTGTGAAGGAGATTCAGTTGACGCTGTTGCTTCTGTCTACTACCAGGTTGCTGTTATTTGTTCTGGCCATGCTGTTGCTGTTATTTGTTCTGGCTATGCTGTTGCTGTTACTTGGCCTGGCCGTGCTGTTACTTTGTTCTGACAATGCTGTTACTTTGTTCTAGCCATGCTGTTACCTTGTTCTGGCCATGCTGTTACCTTGTTCTGGCCATGCTGTTGCCTTGTTCTGGCCATGCTGATGCTATTACCTTGTTTTGGAAATGCTGTGACCTTGTTCTGGCCACGCTGTTGCTGTTACCTTGTTCTGGCCATGCTGTTACTTTGTTTTGGCCATGCTGTTACTTTATTTTGGCCATGCTGTTTCTGTGACCTTGTTCTGGCCATGCTGTTACCTTGTTCTGGCCATGCTGTTACCTTGTTCTGGTCATGCTGTGACCTTGTTCTGGCCATGCTGTGACCTTGTTCTGGCCATGCTGCTACCTTGTTCTGGCCATGCTGTTACCTTGTTCTGGCCATGCTGTTACCTTGTTCTGGTCATGCTGTTACCTTGTTCTGGCCATGCTGTGACCTTGTTCTGGCCATGCTGTGACCTTGTTCTGGCCATGCTGTTATCTTGTTCTGCCCATGCTGTGACCTTGTTCTGGCCATGCTGTTACCTTGTTCTGGCCATGCTGTGACCTTGTCCTGGCCATATTGTTGTTGTTACCTTGTTCTGGCATTTCTTTCTTCTCGCTTCCTTTTGCCGGGAAGTCCTCTCTTATCACTCTTGTTTCGTGTTCTCCCTCTTCCTTTTCTTAACTATCATCCTTCCTCCACCCACCTCTCTCTCTCTCTCTCTCTCTCTCTCTCTCTCCAGTAACTCGCAGGTAACAGTAACTCCAGTTCTCTTCAAAGGAAACCTCTGAAGCTACCTTAGTTGATGAATTCATCACTTTCCTGAAGCCTCACCACTCTCCTGAAGCCTCCCAACTCAGGCTGCGAGGCTTCATCACGTACAGAAAGGGTGATCCACGTGATGTACGTAATCCATCCTGTGTCCGACACGCGACACAGGAGAATACAGGTACTTAACCTGTCCTCCACGCTTCTTATATCCACGAATTAGTGTACAGAATAATTTTCGGTGTGTTTCCTCTCTCTTGGTATTAACCTTGGTAATGGATACTCACAAATTGGTCTAGAAAGACACGCGACCCAACACTGGGCCAGACTGGGAAATGTTCCGGTCCTGAAACCTTCATCAAGGTCCCAGGACCGAAATGTTTTCTAATTAATATGTTGAAATGTTTGTTCACGTATCTCTCTCTCTCTCTCTCTCTCTCTTATTCACATGTCTCAACACTACTCCCAAAAAGATAAATATGAACTATCTCACTATATTGTGAGAAGTTCAATACTTACTCTCTAAATCTCTTTCTTCTCTCAAAGAAATTCCAGCTGTATATCTGTAGATATACAGAACAACCATTGTGAAAATATAGTGAACTTACAGCGCTTTTGTGATTTCTTACATGTGAGAAATAACGAAATCGTATTATATCACCTGTTTACTGTGATCGTATTATATCTGTAAATGTCTTTATATCTATAGATATATAGATATTGTAGCTAGAGGACATTTTGCAGCAGGCCAGTAGGCCTTCTGCAGTGTTTCTTCATTCTTATATTCTTAAACAGGTGGGTAGGAATGGTTGGTTTTGATAAAAACTTGCCCAGTTTGGGCCAGTAGGCTTGCTGCAGTGTTCCTACATTCATATGTTCTTGTGATGAATGGTTTGAAAAACCGACAAGTTGAAGATTGAGACACTTATGCAGCATATGGGAATCTTTATTGAGGAAACGTTTCGCCACACAGTGGCTTCATCAGTCCAATACAAAGAGGAAGGCGTAAGGAGAGGAGGAGTATGAGGTAATCAGTCCCTCAGCCTGGAGTCGATGTGTTCAGTTCATCAATCTTGTAGAATGTACAGCATAGGGCCGTAGACGTGGCTTATATACTGTGGTGAGGTGAGGTGAAGCAGGCGGAGGCGGGGTCATAGTGGTACCATCCACTAGTCGAAGTAGGTCTTCGTCCAAAGGTTGAACAAGTGTTGAAGAATTCTTTGTAACAAGATCCCATGATGCTGCAGTGTCTGACAGTTGTGATGAATGGTTTGAAAAACCGACTAGTGGATGGTACCACTATGACCCCGCCTCCGCCTGCTTCACCTCACCTCACTACAGTATATAAGCCACGTCTACGGCCCTATGCTGTACATTCTACAAGATTGATGGACTGAACACATCGACTCCAGGCTGAGGGACTGATTACCTCATACTCCTCCTCTCCTTACGCCTTCCTCTTTGTATTGGACTGATGAAGCCACTGTATGGCGAAACGTTTCCTCAATAAAGATTCCCATATGCTGCATAAGTGTGTCAATCTTCAATTCATATGTTCTCTTGCCAGCTATGTACACTGATGACTTTACATTTGACTGTTGCACACAAGTGCAACAGTCAGATGTAGAGTTCATTGCAAAGCCTTAGTGTTAAGATGGAGTGTTGAGAACAGTAAAGGTGAACCTCAACGGTAGAGTTATTGGATCCAATTATTTAATTTTTGACGATGAATGAAGAAACATTGATAATACTTGGAAGCTGTAGCCGAAGTGACCTCGCTACGCAACACACAGCAGTGACTCCCTTCCCTTTGTTTAGAAGGGATTAATTCCGCCCCTCAAGATGTACTGTGCCCCTACACTCCGCGCACCAGAACGTGTTGGTGCACACAATTATCAGACTTTACTCATAAGTGACTGTCATGCCTGGTTACTACAGGTTTCCCGAGGCATGAGTGTGACGTGCTGGCGTCAGAGGGAGAGAGATGGCAATATGAACAACGAAGTCAAGGTCGACATTCTGTTGATCCCCTTCAGTTATCCATCTTGTTTATCACCCTTCACACGTAATCACCTTGCTTATTGCCCTTCACTTGCATGATAATACTGACAACACAGCAAGCACGTATACTGTCAAACAGGCAGTACAGAGGTACTGGAACTCCTTACGAGGCTGCTTGCTACCAAGAACTCTCTAGTTCTGCCTAGATTAAGGGCTACCAAGACTCACAGTTCTTACACGTTGCACCATTACGCTCCATTGTATACGAAATATAAAAATGTCTGACTATAATAAGTCCTGTAATATTATTAATCGTGTGACTTTGTAAATGGTCCAAGTCGGACCGAAACGTCGTCGTAAGCTCCTCTCTTCTATGTGCGAGTTATTTGTGTATCGTTCCAGTCACGGTATTGTGCCTTTTTTTTGTTACTTAAGCATTGGAATAGTCAGTCAGGTCATAGCACTGACTCTGATCAGGTCTTCAACCCAGAGCTCTTAATTAGTCGAGAATTCTGAATCATTGCTATTGTCTTAACTCTGTTGTTAATTCACGAAGTGTGAAATCCCCCTCGCATAAGAAGGATAACTATTAGAGGTTTTACTTTCTTAAAACTCTCCTAGACATTGAACGTCTGGAGTAACGAATTAGACATTCTAAATTGGACTGTTTGTCGTAACTATTGTATTATGCTTAATGTACGGTTTTTATAAGGATTTGAACATAGTTAGGTTTCTCATTGTACAGTATCATTTCACTGAAAGTAGCGAATTGTCATTTTAATTCACTGACTGAATACCAAAAGAGGCTTAATATTGGTATTAAATCAAAATCAAAAACGAAGAAGCGGAATCTTTATTCCCCCGTTGTTACTACGTTGTTACTACGTTGTTACTACGTTGTTAACACGTTGTTACTACGTTGTTACTACGTTGTTACTACGTAAAATAATTTGCAACACAGTACAACAGTGACCTGTCCACTATCAGTCTATGGACAGTCTCACCCAAATAACTCAGACTATACTGAGAATGAGAGAGAGATTGGCACTGCTCGGTCCGTTCATCGTGCAGGAAAAGCCACATATCCGGAAGGAAAAGCCACATATCCAGAAGGAAAAGCCACATATCCGGAAGGAAAAGCCACATATCCAGAAGGAAAAGCCACATATCCAGAAGGAAAAGCCACATATCCAGAAGGAAAAGCCACATATCCAGAAGGAAAAGTCACATATCCAGAAGGAAAAGCCACATATCCAGAAGGAAAAGCCACATATCCAGAAGGAAAAGCCACATATCCAGAAGGAAAAGCCACATATCCAGAAGGAAAAGCCACATATCCAGAAGGAAAAGCCACATATCCAGAAGGAAAAGCCACATATCCAGAAGGAAAAACCACATATCCAGAAGGAAAAGCCACATATCCAGAAGGAAAAGCCACATATCCAGAAGGAAAAGCCACATATCCAGAAGGAAAAGCCACATATCCAGAAGGAAAAGCCACATATCCAGAAGGAAAAGCCACATATCCAGAAGGAAAAGCCACATATCCAGAAGGAAAAGCCACATATCCAGAAGGAAAAGCCACATATCCAGAAGGAAAAGCCACATATCCAGAAGGAAAAGCCACATATCCGGAAGGAAAAGTCACATATCCAGAAGGAAAAGCCACATATCCAGAAGGAAAAGTCACATATCCAGAAGGAAAAGCCACATATCCAGAAGGAAAAGCCACATATCCAGAAGGAAAAGCCACATATCCAGAAGGAAAAGCCACATATCCAGAAGGAAAAGCCACATATCCAGAAGGAAAGGCCACATATCCAGAAGGAAAAGCCACATATCCAGAAGGAAAAGCCACATATCCAGAAGGAAAAGCCACATATCCAGAAGGAAAAGCCACATATCCAGAAGGAAAGGCCACATATCCAGAAGGAAAAGCCACATATCCAGAAGGAAAAGCCACATATCCAGAAGGAAAGGCCACATATCCAGAAGGAAAGGCCACATATCCAGAAGGAAAAGCCACATATCCAGAAGGAAAAGCCACATATCCAGAAGAATAGGCCACATATCCAGAAGGAAAAGCCACATATCCAGAAGGAAAAGCCACATATCCAGAAGGAAAAGCCACATATCCAGAAGGAAAGGCCACATATCCAGAAGGAAAAGCCACATATCCAGAAGGAAAAGCCACATATCCAGAAGGAAAGGCCACATATCCAGAAGGAAAAGCCACATATCCAGAAGGAAAAGCCACATATCCAGAAGGAAAAGCCACATATCCAGAAGGAAAAGCCACATATCCAGAAGGAAAAGCCACATATCCAGAAGGAAAAGCCACATATCCAGAAGGAAAAGCCACATATCCAGAAGGAAAAGCCACATATCCAGAAGGAAAAGCCACATATCCAGAAGGAAAAGCCACATATCCGGAAGGAAAAGCCACATATCCAGAAGGAAAAGCCACATATCCAGAAGGAAAAGTCACATATCCAGAAGGAAAAGCCACATATCCAGAAGGAAAAGCCACATATCCAGAAGGAAAAGCCACATATCCAGAAGGAAAAGCCACATATCCAGAAGGAAAAGCCACATATCCAGAAGGAAAGGCCACATATCCAGAAGGAAAAGCCACATATCCAGAAGGAAAAGCCACATATCCAGAAGGAAAAGCCACATATCCGGAAGGAAAAGCCACATATCCAGAAGGAAAAGCCACATATCCAGAAGGAAAGCCCACATATCCAGAAGGAAAAGCCACATATCCAGAAGGAAAAGCCACATATCCAGAAGGAAAGGCCACATATCCAGAAGGAAAGGCCACATATCCAGAAGGAAAAGCCACATATCCAGAAGGAAAAGCCACATATCCAGAAGAATAGGCCACATATCCAGAAGGAAAAGCCACATATCCAGAAGGAAAAGCCACATATCCAGAAGGAAAAGCCACATATCCAGAAGGAAAGGCCACATATCCAGAAGGAAAAGCCACATATCCAGAAGGAAAAGCCACATATCCAGAAGGAAAGGCCACATATCCAGAAGGAAAAGCCACATATCCAGAAGGAAAAGCCACATATCCAGAAGGAAAAGCCACATATCCAGAAGGAAAAGCCACATATCCAGAAGGAAAAGCCACATATCCAGAAGGAAAGGCCACATATCCAGAAGGAAAACCCAATATCCAGAAGGAAAACCGACATGTCTAAAGCCCATCCAGCATCACCATACCCTGGAATGATGAATAAAACACATGTACAACACTTGGGTATGTTTATTGAAGAATAAGACACATGTGCAACACCTGCACCAACAGTGCAAATGCACCAGTATCAGCAGCAGTGCAAGATGCACCAGTATCAGCAGCAGTGCAAGATGCACCAGTATCAGCAGCAGTGCAAGACGGAGTTGTTCCTCAAGAAGGTTATTATTATTATTACAATCAAGGGGGAAGCGCTAAACCCGGAGGATTATACAGCGCCTGGGGGGGGATGTGGAAGGCATTCAGGCTTAATTTGGGGAACTGGAGCACAGATCCAATTCCCTAAATCAAGAGCCCCTCACCAACATCAAGGAACCTTCCTTGAGGGGTCCTCAAGAAGGTAATATTTGAGTCAGTTTTCCCAGGACTAATGAGCTCCACCTGTTAGCAGTCTCCCTCCACCACCCCCCTAGTTACCTGTGTTAATAATGACCATAGTGGTATAACCTGTAAGGATGGTGGTAGTTGCAGTGGTGATAGTGGTAGTATTAGCTACAGTGGTGCTGTTGCTGGTGGTAGTTGCTGTTGTGATGGTGGGGACGGCAGGTGTTTGATGTCAATACCAGTAGCAGGTGTTTGATGTAACTAGCAGCGGCAGGTGTAACTTACCATGATAATTTACCTCCCGCAGCTGCTAATAATACTTCAGATAATAACAATAATTACAAAACATACTAAGAAGAAAGAATATTTTAAATATAATTCACACACACACACACACACACACTCACACACACACACACACACACACACACACACACACACACACACACACACACACACACACAAGGGGGAACTACCCAGGCATGAGGAACTTCCTTCAAGACATTCAGTGGGAGAGAGAACTGACAGGAAAACCAGTACAAGAAATGATGGACTATGTAGCAACAAAATGCAAGGAGGCAGAGGAGAGGTTTGTTCCCAAGGGAAACAGAAATAATGGGAAGAACAGAACGAGTCCTTGGTTCACCCAAAGGTGTAGGGAGGCAAAAACTAGGTGTACTAGAGAATGGAAAAGGTACAGAAGACAGAGAACTCAGGAAAATAAAGAGATTAGCCGAAGAGCCAGAAACAAATATGCACAGATAAGAAGGGAGGCTCAGAGACAATATGAAAATGACATAGCATCAAAAGTCAAGACTGACCCGAAGCTGTTGTACAGCCACATCAGGAGGAAAACAACAGTCAAGGACCAGGTAATCAGAGGTATGTCAGGAGCCCAACACGAGATTTAAAGAAGTATTTACAGTGGAAACCAGTAAGACTCCAGGAAATCAGAACAGGGGTGGGGGGGGGCACCAGCAAGTGCTGGATGAAATACATATAACCAAGGAGGAGGTGAAGAAGCTGCTGTGCGAACTTGACACCTCAAAGGCGGTGGGACCAGACAACATCTCTCCGTGGGTCCTTAAAGAGGGAGCAGAGATATTGTGTGTACCATTAACAAAGATCTTCAACACATCATTTGAAACTGGGCAACTCCCCGAGGTATGGAAGATGGCAAATGTAGTCCCAATTTTTAAAAAGGGAGACAGACATGAGGCACTAAACTACAGACCTGTATCACTAACGTGTATAGTATGCAAGGTCATGGAGAAGATCATCAGGAGGAGAGTGGTGGAGCACCTGGAAAGAAACAAGTGTATAATTGACAACCAGCACGGTTTCAGGGAAGGAAAATCCTGTGTCACAAACCTACTAGAGTTTTATGACAAGGTGACAGAAGTAAGACAAGAGAGAGAGGGGTGGATCGACTGCATTTTTTTGGACTGCAAGAAGGCCTTCGACACAGTTCCTCACAAGAGGTTACTGCAAAAGCTAGAGGATCAGACACACATAACAGGAAAGGCACTGCAATGGATCAGAGAATACCTGACAGGGAGGCAACAACGAGTCATGGTACGTGACGAGGTGTCAGAGTGGGCGCCTGTGACAAGCGGGGTTCCACACGGGTCAGTCCTAGGACCTGTGCTGTTCTTGGTATATGTGAACGACATAACGGAAGGGATAGACTCAGAAGTGTCCTTGTTTGCAGATGATGTGAAGTTAATGAGAAGAATCAAATCGGATGAGGATCAGGCAGGACTACAAAGAGACCTGGACAGGCTACAAGCCTGGTCCAGCAACTGGCTCCTTGAGTTTAACCCTGCCAAATGCAAAGTCATGAAGATTGGGGAAGGACAAAGAAGACCGCAGACACAATATAGTTTAGATGGCCAAAGTCTGCAAACCTCACTCAAGGAAAAAAATCTGGGGGTGAGTATAACACCGAGCATATCTCCTGAGGCGCACATCAATCAGATAACTGCTGCAGCATACGGGCGCCTGGCAAACCTACGGATAGCGTTCCGATACCTCAGTAAGGAGTCGTTCAAGACTCTGTATACCATTTACGTTAGGCCCATACTGGAGTATGCAGCACCAGTTTGGAATCCACACCTAGTCAAGCACATCAAGAAATTAGAGAAAGTGCAAAGGTTTGCAACAAGACTAGTCCCAGAGCTACGGGGATTGTCCTACGAAGAAAGGTTGAGGGAAATTGGCCTGACGACACTGGAGGCCAGGAGGGTCAGGGGAGACATGATAACGACATACAAAATACTGCGCGGAATAGACAAGGTGGACAAAGACAGGATGTTCTAGAGATGGGACACAGACACAAGAGGTCACAATTGGAAGTTGAAGACTCAGATGAATCAAAGGGATGTTAGGAAGTATTTCTTCAGTCATAGAGTAGTCAAGCCGTGGAATAGCCTAGAAAGTGAAGTAGTGGAGGCGGGAACCATACATAGTTTTAAGGCGAGGTATGATAAAGCTCATGGAGCAGGGAGAGAGAGGACCTAGTAGCAATCAGTGAAGAGGCGGGGCCAGGAGCTATGACTCGACCCCTGCAACCACAACTAGGTGAGTACACACACACACACACACACACACACACACACACACACACACACACACACAGATATATATATATATATATATATATATATATATATATATATATATATATATATATAGCAGTGTAAAAAGAGAGCAAATGAGAGAGTGGGTGAGATGTTATCAACAAATTTTGTTGAAAATAAGAAAAAGTTTTGGAGTGAGATTAACAAGTTAAGAAAGCCTAGAGAACAAATGGATTTGTCAGTTAAAAATAGGAGAGGAGAGTTATTAAATGGAGAGTTAGAGGTATTGGGAAGATGGAAGGAATATTTTGAGGAATTGTTAAATGTTGATGAAGATAGGGAAGCTGTGATTTCGTGTATAGGGCAAGGAGGAATAACATCTTGTAGGAGTGAGGAAGAGCCAGTTGTGAGTGTGGGGGAAGTTCGTGAGGCAGTAGGTAAAATGAAAGGGGGTAAGGCAGCCGGGATTGATGGGATAAAGATAGAAATGTTAAAAGCAGGTGGGGATATAGTTTTGGAGTGGTTGGTGCAATTGTTTAATAAATGTATGGAAGAGGGTAAGGTACCTAGGGATTGGCAGAGAGCATGCATAGTTCCTTTGTATAAAGGCAAAGGGGATAAAAGAGAGTGCAAAAATTATAGGGGGATAAGTCTGTTGAGTATACCTGGTAAAGTGTATGGTAGAGTTATTATTGAAAGAATTAAGAGTAAGACGGAGAATAGGATAGCAGATGAACAAGGAGGCTTTAGGAAAGGTAGGGGGTGTGTGGACCAGGTGTTTACAGTGAAACATATAAGTGAACAGTATTTAGATAAGGCTAAAGAGGTCTTTGTGGCATTTATGGATTTGGAAAAGGCGTATGACAGGGTGGATAGGGGGGCAATGTGGCAGATGTTGCAAGTGTATGGTGTAGGAGGTAGGTTACTGAAAGCAGTGAAGAGTTTTTACGAGGATAGTGAGGCTCAAGTTAGAGTATGTAGGAAAGAGGGAAATTACTTCCCAGTAAAAGTAGGCCTTAGACAAGGATGTGTGATGTCACCGTGGTTGTTTAATATATTTATAGATGGGGTTGTAAGAGAAGTAAATGCGAGGGTCTTGACAAGAGGCGTGGAGTTAACAGATAAAGAATCACACACAAAGTGGGAGTTGTCACAGTTGCTCTTTGCTGATGACACTGTGCTCTTGGGAGATTCTGAAGAGAAGTTGCAGAGATTGGTGGATGAATTTGGTAGGGTGTGCAAAAGAAGAAAATTAAAGGTGAATACAGGAAAGAGTAAGGTTATGAGGATAACAAAAATATTAGGTGATGAAAGATTGAATATCAGATTGGAGGGAGAGAGTATGGAGGAGGTGAATGTATTCAGATATTTGGGAGTGAACGTGTCAGCGGATGGGTCTATGAAAGATGAGGTGAATCATAGAATTGATGAGGGGAAAAGAGTGAGTGGTGCACTTAGGAGTCTGTGGAGACAAAGAACTTTGTCCTTGGAGGCAAAGAGGGGAATGTATGAGAGTATAGTTTTTACCAACGCTCTTATATGGGTGTGAAGCATGGGTGATGAATGTTGCAGCGAGGAGAAGGCTGGAGGCAGTGGAGATGTCATGTCTGAGGGCAATGTGTGGTGTGAATATAATGCAGAGAATTCGTAGTTTGGAAGTTAGGAGGAGGAGGTGCGGGATTACCAAAACTGTTGTCCAGAGGGCTGAGGAAGGGTTGTTGAGGTGGTTCGGACATGTAGAGAGAATGGAGCGAAACAGAATGACTTCAAGAGTGTATCAGTCTGTAGTGGAAGGAAGGCGGGGTAGGGGTCGGCCTAGGAAGGGTTGGAGGGAGGGGGTAAAGGAGGTTTTGTGTGCGAGGGGCTTGGACTTCCAGCAGGCATGCGTGAGCGTGTTTGATAGGAGTGAATGGAGACAAATGGTTTTTAATACTTGACGTGCTGTTGGAGTGTGAGCAAAGTAACATTTATGAAGGGGTTCAGGGAAACCGGCAGGCCGGACTTGAGTCCTGGAGATGGGAAGTACAGTGCCTGCACTCTGAAGGAGGGGTGTTAATGTTGCAGTTTAAAAACTGTAGTGTAAAGCACCCTTCTGGCAAGACAGTGATGGAGTGAATGATGGTGAAAGTTTTTCTTTTTCGGGCCACCCTGCCTCGGTGGGAATCGGCCAGTGTGATAAAAAAAAAATATATGTATATATATATATATATATATATATATATATATATATATATATATATATATATATATATATATATACATATATACGCGCGCGTGTGTGTGTGTGTGTGTGTGTGTGTGTGTGTGTACGTCGTGCCGAATAGGTAAAACTTGCGATTTTGGCTTAAATAGTAAAGCTCTTCTTGCCGAATAAGACAAGCGAAAATTTGTGTATCCAATAATTTCGCAAAAATCATTCCGAACCTAACGAAAAAAATATATTTCATTGTGTTTGTTTATTGTTAAATTACTGTAAACTTATCTAAAATATATTTAGTTGGATTAGGCTAAATTAAATTGCGCTTGTGATAATAAGGTTAGGTAAGTTTTCTAAGGTTCTTTTGGTACAAAATTATTAATTTTTACAGTAACAAAAAAATCTATCTTTGAACGTATAAGAGAAAATTGTAGGAAGGACTTAATTTTAAACGAGTTCTTGCTAATTGACCAATTTTACCTATTCGGCTCGACATTTATATGGTTAAAATACGCTGCGGTGTATTTGCTATCCTTCTAGCTTACCTTAACACACTACGTTTCTTAAAACGTCTAAGTTCACTGAGCAGTAGTGTTAATTTTAAAGGTGAATATGATGAAATTAACTCGGAACTACTTATGGGTTTCTTAGTGTGGAGAAATGTTAAAGTTGTGGGTGATAGTTGTCAACACCGCCTGGCTGCCCACCCCACACATGTACACAGACAGGTGTCATCTGTAGACAGACTCCAGTAGACTTCCTTACAAAACTGCTAAACGTAGTCTACTACCACTCCACCACCACGGACGATTGACTGACTTCACCATCCCACCACCACGGATGATTGACTGACTTCACCATCCCACCACCACGGACGATTGATTGACCTCACCACCACGGACGATTGACTGACTTCACCATCCCACCACCACGGACGATTGACTGACTTCACCATCCCACCACCACGGACGATTGACTGACCTCACCATCCCACCACCTCGGACGATTGAGAAACTTAATCTTCCAACACATTATTCTCTGATAATGATGTAAGCATTGCCTTTAGCAGTACGAATATCACCCAAACATTTGTAAAAAAAAGATTATCGCAAGAATGCCAGATATAACATTGGTATTTACAAGATTTCAAGCATTGTGTCAAATGTTACACCGGGGAGAGAAATGACTCGAAACGTTGATAAATGAGAGACTTTTGTAACATCTGGGTATCTTCATTATGGGAACGTTTCGCCACACAGTGGCTTCTTCAGTCCAGTGTAGAAAATAGGTGGAGTAAGAGTTTGAGGTAATCAGTCCCTCAGGCTTAAGTCGATGTGCAACATATTTGCGGAGATGTGGCTTGTATACTGATGACAGATGAGGTGAAGCAGTGGCAGGCGGAGTCACCAGTGGACAAAGCCACTAGAACATAACATAAGAACAGAGGAACGCTGCAGAAGGCCTACTGGCCCATGCAAGGCAGGCCCTTAGTACATTAGTCCAACACTAGAGGAAGTAGGTCGTGTCTACAGATTAGACAGATTTTGAAGAAATCCGATTTATTTACATTCAAAATAGTTGCTATCATCAGTGATACTCTGTAACCCCCAGAGGATGATAATTATGGTGTCTTGCCATAAGTGTCCGGGGCCCAAGACTGTTCAACAGCCTCCCACCAAGCATAAGGGAAATTACCAATAGGCCCCTGACTGCCTTCAAGAGGGAACTGGACAGATACTTAAAGTCGGTGCCGGATCAGCCGGGCTGTGGTTCATACGTTGGGCTACGTGCGGCCAGCAGTAACAGCCTGGTTGATCAGGCCCTAATCCACCGGGAGGCCTGGTCGTGGACCGGGCCGCGGGGGCGTTGATCCCCCGGAATAACCTCCAGGTAGACACAAATATAGGGAATCGTCAAGGTAATATTAATGACGGTATATTTGTGTTTGGATATAACAGCAGGAGAGGAAGATCGTATATTCTGTTATGATGAACAATGTTGCGAATTCCAGTGTTATAAACGAGAACATTGAGCCTTTGTTGTACACACCTTTCTAATTAAGTTTACGAAACTATTCAGGAAGAAAAGTGATCGACTACAACTTAGTTTGAGGCCTCCGTAAGTGTTAGGAAAATATGGGAAGTGTAGGAAATGTGGGAAGAGTGCTCGTCTAGATAGGCCTAGAACTGATCCACAGGAGATCAGTTTTAGGCCCATTATTGTTCGTAACTTGCAATAATGACCACGACAAGAGAACAACAAGTGACATGAGTAAATTCGCTGATAACATAAACACAGAACGAATAATAGATTCTGATGATAACATAACGAATTTCAAGAGGATTTAGACACACTAGTGTTACGGAGTGACAAGTGACAGTCGCAGATGATGTAGAGTTTGAAGACTGAAACACGTTGAAACGTTTCGCCTACACAGCAGGCTTCTTCAGTCAAATGCAAAGGGAGCAGTAGTGGTGAAATAAAGACGATATAATCAGTCCATCAGCCTTGGAGAAAAAGTATTTGAGATAGAGGTTGACCATATAGAATGCGAATAAAACACGGGAGTCATGGTAAGTAGAAATCTGAAGCCAAGACAACAGTGTAATAAGTCTGAGATTATTTTGGATTTATATTAAGAGATATAAGAGAAGTCTATAGGTTACACTAGAGGTGTTTGCAGCACGGCTGCAGGCACAGCTGTTAATAATGTAGAAGCTGCCCCTACTTGTGCAGTTGCTGTTATAATGCAGCATTGTGTCTTCAAGATTATATATATTAAGTACTCCAGGAGTCGCGCCTAACTTCTGCGATTGATGGTAGTGATGACAACCAGATGTTCCCTCTCTCCTTCCTTCCCTCCTTCCCTCCTTCCTTCCTTCCCTCCTTCCTTCCTTCCTTCCTTCCTTCCTTCCCTCCTTCCTTCCTTCCTTCCTTCCTTCCTTCCCTCCTTCCCTCCTTCCTTCCCTCCTTCCTTCCCTCCTTCCTTCCCTCCTTCCCTCCTTCCTTCCTTCCTTCCTTCCCTCCTTCCTTCCTTCCTTCCTTCCCTCCTTCCTTCCTTCCTTCCTTCCCTCCTTCCTTCCATCCTTCCTTCCTTCCTTCCTTCCTTCCCTCCTTCCTTCCCTTCTTCCTTCCTTCCCTCCTTCCATTTATCCATTCATTCATTCTTCCTTCATTCCCATCCATTCCATTCATTATTCATTCCATTCGTTCATTCATTCGACCTCCTTCCTTCATTCATCATTCCTTCCATTCCTTATTCATTCCATTCAATTCATTCATTCCATTCCATTCATTCATTCCATTCCATTATTCCATCATTCATTCATTCATTCATTCCCATTCCATCTTTCCTTCATTATTCTTACCTATCATTCAATCTTCCATTCATTCATTCATTCATTGTTCCTTTATTATTATTCCCATTCCTTCCATTCCATTCATTATTCATTCCATTCCACATCATTCATTCATTCATTCCTTCCATTCATTATTCTTCATTCATTCCTCCTTCCCCCATTCATTCCATTCCATTCTTCCATTCCATTCCTTCCTACCCCATTCCTTCATTCCATTCCCTTCCATTCTTATCATTCCTTCCCCATTCCATCATTGTTCCTTCCCCTTCCATTCCATTCCTTCCTATTCTTCCTTCCTCAATTATTCCTTCCATTCATTCCTCCCTTCCACTATTCCATTCATTCATTCCTCATTCTACCCTCCTTCCCCATTCCCATTCCATCATTCCCCTCCCTCCTTCCCATTCCTCATTCATTCCATTCCTTATTCCTCCATTCATTCCCCATTCATTCATTCCTCTTCATTCCTCCATTCTTATTCCATTCCCTCATTCATTCCACCCTCCATTCCATTCCTCCCTCCTTCCATTCCACCTTCATTCCTTCCATCATTTATTCCCTTCCATTCATTCATTCCCTCATTCCATTCATTCCCTCCTTCCTTCTTCATTCCTTCCTTCCTTCCTTCCTTCCTTCCATCCATTATTCCCCTTCATTATTCCTTCCTTCATTCTCACCTCTTCATTCCTTCCATATTATTCCTTCCTTCCTTCCTTCCTTCCCTCCTTCCTTCCTTCCCTCCTTCCTTCCCTCCTTCCTTTCCTCCTTCCTTCTTTCCCTCCTTCCTTCCTTCCTTCCTTCCTTCCTTCCCTCCTTCCTTCCCTCCTTCCTTCCTTCCTTCCTTCCTTCCTTCCCTCCTTCCTTCCCTCTTTCCTTCCTTCCCTCCTTCCTTCCCTCCTTCCTTCCTTCATTTCTTCCTTCCCTCCTTCCTTCCCTCCTTCCTTCCTTCCTTCCTTCCTTCAATCCTTCCTTCCATCCTTCCTTCTTCCTTCCCTCCTTCCTTCCCTCCTTCCTTCCCTCCTTCCTTCCTTCATTTCTTCCTTCCTTCCCTCCTTCCTTCCTTCCTTCCCTCCTTCCTTCCCTCCTTCCTCCCTCCTTCCTCCTTCCTTCCCTCCTTCCTTCCCTCCTTCCTTCCCTCTCTCTCTCCATCCCTCCTTCCCAATCACCAACTACCCAGGGAGGAACTGCCCTCTTCTCAAGTGTGAAATGGAAGCCTGTTAAATGTTTTGCACTCTGGCAAGATTGCTGTTTTTCTTTTTCTCACGAACACGTAAGAAGACAGATAAATCTTCCTGTCTCACGAACACGTAAGAAGACAGATAAATCTTCCTGTCTCACGAACACGTAAGAAGACGGATAAATCTTCCTGTCTCACGAACACGTAAGAAGACAGATAAATTAAACAAACTACTACTAACATTCAGAACACGTTTACACTTGTTTATCACGTGTTTCAAACACGTAATATTTGACATTAAACTAATAAACCCAGAACCATTAATAACTGCAACAACACTATAATTACATTCTTAGTTATATATAGTTATATTTAGTTATTTATAGTTATGTTTAGGTATAATATTTAGTTATATTCACTTATATATAAATATATTTAGTTATATTTATATTTAGTTACACAATATATCAACGGAGAAGCGATAGTTAGACAATAAGATGGTGAGATAGTAAGGTTAGAAGATAGTATATGTAATAGTGAAGGGTGATAGGCAATCAATTTCAATCCGAGAAAAAATTGGCTAATGTCTATTCTGTGGACCGTGAGCGTATACCGGCGCACCGAGGAACCAGCTGGTGTACCACCTGTGCTGCTGCTCTGTGTACCACCTGTGCTGCTGCCCCGTGTACCACCTGTGCTGCTGCCCCGTGTATCACCTGTGCTGCTGCCCCGTGTATCACCTGTGCTGCTGCCCCGTGTATCACCTGTGCTGCTGCCCCGTGTATCACCTGTGCTGCTGCCCCGTGTATCACCTGTGCTGCTGCCCCGTGTATCACCTGTGCTGCTGCCCCGTGTATCACCTGTGCTGCTGTCCCGTGTACCACCTGTGCTGCTGCCCCGTGTATCACCTGTGCTGCTGCCCCGTGTATCACCTGTGCTGCTGCCCCGTGTATCACCTGTGCTGCTGCCCCGTGTATCACCTGTGCTGCTGCCCCGTGTATCACCTGTGCTGCTGCCCCGTGTATCACCTGTGCTGCTGTCCCGTGTATCACCTGTGCTGCTGCCCCGTGTATCACCTGTGCTGCTGCCCCGTGTATCACCTGTGCTGCTGCCCCGTGTACCACCTGTGCTGCTGCCCCGTGTATCACCTGTGCTGCTGCCCCGTGTATCACCTGTGCTGCTGTCCCGTGTATCACCTGTACTGCTGCCCCGTGTATCACCTGTACTGCTGCCCCGTGTACCACCTGTGCTGCTGTCCCGTGTACCACTTGTACTTCTACTCGGTTTACCACCTGTGCTGCTGCCCCGTGTATCACCTGTGCTGCTGCCCCGTGTACCACCTGTGCTGCTGCCCCGTGTATCACCTGTGCTGCTGCCCCGTGTATCACCTGTGCTGCTGTCCCGTGTATCACCTGTACTGCTGCCCCGTGTATCACCTGTACTGCTGCCCCGTGTACCACCTGTGCTGCTGTCCCGTGTACCACTTGTACTTCTACTCGGTTTACCACCTGTGCTGCTGCCCCGTGTATCACCTGTGCTGCTGCCCCGTGTATCACCTGTGCTGCTGTCCCGTGTATCACCTGTACTGCTGCCCCGTGTACCACCTGTGCTGCTGTCCCGTGTACCACTTGTACTTCTACTCGGTTTACCAACTGTACTGCTGCCCCGTGTATCACCTGTGCTGCTGCCCCGTGTATCACCTGTACTGCTGCCCCGTGTATCACCTGTACTGCTGCCCCGTGTATCACCTGTACTGCTGCCCCGTGTATCACCTGTACTGCTGCCCCATGTACCCCTTGTACCACTTGTACTGCTGCCCCGTGTACTACTTGTACTGCTGTCCCTTGTACCACTTGTACTGCTGCCCCGTGTATTACCTGTACTGCTGCCTCGTGTACCCCTTGTACCACTTGTACTGCTGCCCCGTGTACTACTTGTACTGCTGCCCCGTGTACCGCTTGTACTGCTGCCCCGTGTACCGCTTGTACTGCTGCCCCTTGTACCAATTGTACTGCTGCCCCGTGTATCACCTGCACTGCTGCCCCGTGTACCACTTGTACTGCTGCCCCTTGTGCCACTTGTACTGCTGCCCCGTGTACCACTTGTACTGCTGCCCCTTGTGCCACTTGTACTGCTGCCCCGTGTACCACTTGTACTGCTGCCCCGTGTACCCCTTGTACTGTTGCCCCGTGCACCCCTTGTACTGTTGCCCCGTGTACCACTTGTACTGCTGCCCCGTATACCACTTGTACTGGTGCCCCGTGTATCACTTGTACTGCTGCCCCTTGTACCACTTGTACTTCTGCCCCGTGTATCACCTGTACTGCTGCCCCGTGTACCACTTGTACTGCTGCCCCTTGTACCACCTGTACTGCTGCCCCTTGTACCACTTGTACTGCTGCCCCGTGTACCACTTGTACTGCTGCCCCGTGCACCACTTGTACTGCTGCCCCGCGTACCCGCTCTGGTGGCCTGGTGGTTAACGCTCTGGCTTCACACGGTGAGGGCCTGGGTTCGATTCCCAGCCAGAGTAGAAACATTGGACGTGTTTCTTTCCACCTGTTGTCTATGTTCCCCATCAGTAAAATGGATACCTGGGTGTTAGTCGACTGGTGTGGGTCGCATCCTGGGACACTGACCTAAGGAGGCCTGGTCACAGACCGGGCCGCGGGGGCGTTGACCCCCGGAACTCACTCCAGGTAAACTCCAGGTAAAACCCCTTGTACTGTTGCTCCATGTACCACTTGTACTGCTGCCCCGTGTACCACTTGTACTGCTGCCCCGTGTACCCCTTGTACTGTTGCCCCGTGTATCACTTGTACTGGTGCCCCGTGAACCCCTTGTACTGTTGCCCCGTGTGCCACTTGTACTGCTGCCCCGTGTATCACCTGTACTACTGCCCCGTGTACCACTTGTACTGTTGTCCCGTGTACCACCTGTACTGCTGCCCCGTGTACCACTTACTGCTGCCCCGTGTACCCCTTTTACTGTTGCCCCGTGTACCACTTGTACTGCTGCCCCGTGTACCACTTGTACTGCTGCCCCGTGTACCACTTGTACTGGTGCCCCGAGAACCCCTTGTACTGTTGCCCCGTGTGCCACTTGTACTGCTGCCCCGTGTATCACATGTACTACTGCCCCGTGTACCACTTGTACTGCTGCTCCGTGTACCACCTGTACTGCTGCCCCGTGTACCACTTGTACTGCTGCCCCTTGTGCCACTTGTACTGCTGCCCCGTGTACCACTTGTACTGCTGCCCCGTGTACCCCTTGTACTGTTGCCCCGTGTTCCCCTTGTACTGTTGCCCCGTGTACCACTTGTTCTGCTGCCCCGTATACCACTTGTACTGCTGCCCCGTGTATCACTTGTACTGCTGCCCCTTGTACCACTTGTACTTCTGCCCCGTGTATCACCTGTACTGCTGCCCCGTGTACCACTTGTATTGCTGCCCCTTGTACCACCTGTACTGCTGCCCCTTGTACCACTTGTACTGCTGCCCCGTGTACCACTTGTACTGCTGCCCCGTGTACCACTTGTACTGCTGCCCCGCGTACCCCTTGTACTGTTGCCCCGTGTACCCCTTGTACTGTTGCCCCATGTACCACTTGTACTGGTGCCCCGTGAACCCCTTGTACTGTTGCCCCGTGTGCCACTTGTACTGCTGCCCCGTGTATCACCTGTACTACTGCCCCGTGTACCACTTGTACTGCTGTTCCGTGAACCCCTTGTACTGCTGCCCCGTGTACCACTTGTACTGCTGCCCCGTGTACCACTTGTACTGCTACCCCGTGTACCACTTGTACTGCTGCCCCGTGTACCACTTGTACTGCTGCCCCGTGTACCACTTGTACTGTTGCCCCGTGTACCACTTGTACTGTTGCTCCGTGTACCACTTGTACTGCTGCCCCGTGTACCACTTGTACTGCTGCCCCGTGTACCACTTGTACTGCTGCCCCGTGTACCACTTGTACTGTTGCCCCGTGTGCCACTTGTACTGCTGCCCCGTGTATCACCTGTACTACTGCCCCGTGTACCACTTGTACTGCTGTTCCGTGAACCCCTTGTACTGCTGCCCCGTGTACCACTTGTACTGCTGCCCCGTGTACCACTTGTACTGCTACCCCGTGTACCACTTGTACTGCTGCCCCGTGTACCACTTGTACTGCTGCCCCGTGTACCACTTGTACTGTTGCCCCGTGTACCACTTGTACTGTTGCTCCGTGTACCACTTGTACTGCTGCCCCGTGTACCACTTGTACTGCTGCCCCGTGTACCACTTGTACTGCTGCCCCGTGTACCACTTGTACTGTTGTCCCGTGTACCACTTGTACTGTTGTTCCGTGTACCACTTGTACTGCTGCCCCGTGTACCACTTGTAGTGCTGCCCCGTGTACCACTTGTACTGCTGCCCCGTGTACCACTTGTACTGCTGTCCCGTGTACCACCTGTACTGCTTCCCCGTGTACCATTTGTACTGCTGCCCCGTGTACCACTTGTACTGCTGCCCCGTGTACCACTTGTACTGCTGCCCCGTGTACCACTTGCACTGCTGTCCCGTGTACCACTTGCACTGCTGCCCCGTGTACCACTTGTACTGTTGCCCCGTGTACCACTTGTACTGTTGTTCCGTGTACCACTTGCACTGCTGTCCCGTGTACCACTTGCACTGCTGCCCCGTGTACCACTTGCACTGCTGCCCCGTGTACCACTTGTACTGCTGCCCCGTGTACCACTTGCACTGCTGTCCCGTGTACCACTTGCACTGCTGCCCCGTGTACCACTTGCACTGCTGCCCCGTGTACCACTTGTACTGTTGCCCCGTGTACCACTTGCACTGCTGCCCCGTGTACCACTTGTACTGTTGCCCCGTGTACCACTTGTACTGTTGCCCCGTGTACCATCTAAGCAACACACACGGCTGCTACTGTTGTTGTTATTTAATGGCTTCATTAGGAGAGCCACTAACACTGTGGTAGGTGGCAGGTGAAGAAGTGTGCCATTACCTAGCTTCCGCTAGGCTCCTGTTTACTTGCCTACGCTGATAAATGTCATCTGATAGAATGTGGAGTGTTGCAGTGCGGGGACCTGGCAACGCTGCTGTGGAGTGTTGTAGTGCGGGGACCTGGCAACGCTGCTGTGGAGTGTTGTAGTGCGGGGACCTGGCAACGCTGCTGTGGAGTGTTGTAGTGCGGGGACCTGGCAACGCTGCTGTGGAGTGTTGCAGTGCGGGGACCTGGCACCGCTGCTGTGGAGTGTTGCAGTGTGGGGACCTGGCAACGCTGCTGTGGAGTGTTGCAGTGCGGGGACCTGGCAACGCTGCTGTGGAGTGTTGCAGTGCGGGGACCTGGCAACGCTGCTGTGGAGTGTTGTAGTGCGGGGACCTGGCAACGCTGCTGTGGAGTGTTGTAGTGCGGGGACCTGGCAACGCTGCTGTGGAGTGTTGTAGTGCGGGGACCTGGCACCGCTGCTGTGGAGTGTTGCAGTGCGGGGACCTGGCAACGCTGCTGTGGAGTGTTGCAGTGCGGGGACCTGGCAACGCTGCTGTGGAGTGTTGCAGTGCGGGGACCTGGCAACGCTGCTGTGGAGTGTTGTAGTGCGGGGACCTGGCAACGCTGCTGTGGAGTGTTGTAGTGTGGGGACCTGGCAACGCTGCTGTGGAGTGTTGCAGTGCGGGGACCTGGCAACGCTGCTGTGGAGTGTTGCAGTGCGGGGACCTGGCAACGCTGCTGTGGAGTGTTGTAGTGCGGGGACCTGGCAACGCTGCTGTGGAGTGTTGTAGTGTGGGGACCTGGCAACGCTGCTGTGGAGTGTTGTAGTGCGGGGACCTGGCAACGCTGCTGTGGAGTGTTGCAGTGCGGGGACCTGGCAACGCTGCTGTGGAGCGCTGCAGTGCGGGGACCTGGCAACGCTGCTGTGGAGTGTTGTAGTGCGGGGACCTGGCAACGCTGCTGTGGAGTGTTGTAGTGCGGGGACCTGGCAACGCTGCTGTGGAGTGTTGCAGTGCGGGGACCTGGCAACGCTGCTGTGGAGTGCTGCAGTGCGGGGACCTGGCAACGCTGCTGTGGAGTGTTGCAGTGCGGGGACCTGGCAACGCTGCTGTGGAGTGCTGCAGTGCGGGGACCTGGCAACGCTGCTGTGGAGCGCTGCAGTGCGGGGACCTGGCAACGCTGCTGTGGAGTGCTGCAGTGCGGGGACCTGGCAACGCTGCTGTGGAGTGTTGCAGTGCGGGGACCTGGCAACGCTGCTGTGGAGTGCTGCAGTGCGGGGACCTGGCAACGCTGCTGTAGAGTGTTGTAGTGTGGGGACCTGGAAACGCTGCTGTGGAGTGTTGCAGTGCGGGGACCTGGCAACGCTGCTGTGGAGTGTTGCAGTGCGGGGACCTGGCAACGCTGCTGTGGAGTGTTGCAGTGCGGGGACCTGGCAACGCTGCTGTGGAGTATTGTAGTGTGGGGACCTGGCAACGCTGCTGTGGAGTGTTGCAGTGTGGGGACCTGGCAACGCTGCTGTGGAGTGCTGCAGTGTGGGGACCTGGCAACGCTGCTGTGGAGTGTTGCAGTGCGGGGACCTGGCACCGCTGCTGTGGAGTGCTGCAGTGCGGGGACCTGGCACCGCTGCTGTGGAGTGCTGCAGTGTGGGGACCTGGCAACGCTGCTGTGGAGTGTTGCAGTGCGGGGACCTGGCACCGCTGCTGTGGAGTGCTGCAGTGCAGGGACCTGGCAACGCTGCTGTGGAGTGTTGTAGTGTGGGGACCTGGCACCGCTGCTGTGGAGTGCTGCAGTGCGGGGACCTGGCACCGCTGCTGTGGAGTGCTGCAGTGTGGGGACCTGGCACCGCTGCTGTGGAGTGCTGCAGTGTGGGGACCTGGCACCGCTGCTGTGGAGTGCTGCAGTGCGGGGACGTGGCACCGCTACTGTGGAGTGCTGCAGTGTGGGGACCTGGCACCGCTACTGTGGAGTGCTGCAGTGTGGGGACCTGGCAACGCTGCTGTGGAGTGCTGCAGTGTGGGGACCTGGCACCGCTGCTGTGGAGTGCTGCAGTGCGGGGACCTGGCACCGCTGCTGTGGAGTGCTGCAGTGTGGGGACCTGGCACCGCTGCTGTGGAGTGCTGCAGTGCGGGGACCTGGCACCGCTGCTGTGGAGTGCTGCAGTGCGGGGACCTGGCACCGCTGCTGTGGAGTGCTGCAGTGCGGGGACCTGGCAACGCTGCTGTGGAGTGCTGCAGTGCGGGGACCTGGCAACGCTGCTGTGGAGTGCTGCAGTGCGGGGACCTGGCACCGCTGCTGTGGAGTGCTGCAGTGTGGGGACCTGGCAACGCTGCTGTGGAGTGCTGCAGTGTGGGGACCTGGCACCGCTGCTGTGGAGTGCTGCAGTGCGGGGACCTGGCAACGCTGCTGTGGAGTGCTGCAGTGCGGGGACCTGGCACCGCTGCTGTGGAGTGCTGCAGTGCGGGGACCTGGCAACGCTGCTGTGGAGTGCTGCAGTGCGGGGACCTGGCACCGCTGCTGTGGAGTGCTGCAGTGCGGGGACCTGGCACCGCTGCTGTGGAGTGCTGCAGTGTGGGGACCTGGCACCGCTGCTGTGGAGTGCTGCAGTGCGGGGACCTGGCACCGCTGCTGTGGAGTGCTGCAGTGCGGGGACCTGGCAACGCTGCTGTGGAGTGCTGCAGTGCGGGGACCTGGCACCGCTGCTGTGGAGTGCTGCAGTGCGGGGACCTGGCACCGCTGCTGTGGAGTGCTGCAGTGCGGGGACCTGGCAACGCTGGTGTATTAACACATTTGTGCTGTGATTCAATGAGAATGTCAGCGCCCAGGACCAGCTCTACTGTTGTTCGTGTGTTTTTACTTCCTCTCTTCCTTCCTTCCTTCCTTCCTTACTTATTTACTTACTCTCACACAGCTCTCGGTACCTCTTACACACAGGGACCTGACTGACAGAGGTCCCTCTCCCTCTTTCTTCTCTCACAGAGACTCGTCCCTTTATTTTCCCCCTCTCTCTCCCTCCCCTAGAGAGCGACTCATCCCCCTCCCTCACAGAGGTACCTTCCTACCTCACAGAAGTACCTCCCTCCCTCACACAGTTACCTCTCATCACACACACACACCCTGCCATTACCCTCCACTAGGTGGGTGGGAACCAACTAGCCACGATCCAGTCAGAAATGACCGCTAGTCGTTAGAGTCGACTGAATTACACCCTCCGCGGCACTACCAGTGGTTTCCACACACTCTTTAACCCACTCACACTTTGTGACAATTACACACCAGGGGAGTGATATCAATTTCACGCCCTTCCACTTTTCTATCCTCCATTCACACACACACATAGATAACACACGATAGTCCTTAATCGAGGTGGAAATAGAGAGTTCTCAGCAGACATCCGTGGTGTTGACTTTCAAGCCGTCTGCTCTCTATCTTTTCCGAAAGAAAAACAGATAGCTAATATCACTACTACTACTACTACTACTACTACTGCCGCTACTGCTCCACTTCCTCCTCCTGTATACACTGGCTCCCTCACCTTCGTGTGTTAGTGTGACTTGTAAATGATCCAAGTCGGACACAAACGTTATCATAAGCTTCTTTCTCCTATGTGATGGTTCTTTGTGTGTCTGCCTTTCCCTTAATTAACACTCCC